>NC_134423.1:32545737-32903862 GCF_030867145.1 Opisthocomus hoazin | reverse complement strand
TCCCAGCCCCGCTGTCCTGTGGGACCAGGACCCCCTGCCCCAGCAAGGCTGCACTGCGGTGCAGAGGGTGCTGCTGGTGCTGCTCAGCCCTTCCCAGCCAGGGGAGGATGGAGCTCACTGAAGACAGCCCTAGCAGCTCGTGGTCCCCTCAGGCTCTCGCCCCATGTCCCTGCCTGTGCCCAGGGGAAGGCGGGCTCATGGCACACGGCCAGTGCCTGTCAGCCTCTGTTACGGGTGGGCTGTGCACCAGCAGCCCCCTGCCTCCCTGGCCAGGAAGGCAGGGGCTCCTGCCCACAGGCAGGGACAGCAGGCGAGCTTGCCCTGCCTGGGACAGCGGCAGTGCATTGACTGCATGGCAGGCTGGGACCAGTGCAACAGGGTGCCCTGGCACCAGCTGGGCAGCCCTGCAACCCCACACACTCTGCCTCCCTCCAGGACCACTTCCTCTTCGACAAGCCGGTGTCCCCGCTCCTGACGGCAGCAGGAATGGCCCGGGACTGGCCCGACGCCCGAGGGATCTGGTGAGGATCTTCCCAGGCATCGGGGAGTCAGCAGGGCAGAAATGGGGGGGGGAATGCTGCCCCCCCACCACCACCCATCTTCCCTGTGCTTGCCGCACCGCAGACCCCAGTGGCCCTGGTCTGCATCCACCCCAGGCTCTATGGCCACGCAGAGCTGGGCTCTCCCTGCTCACACCTGACCTGGGAGCCCCTTGTGCACTGCAGTCAGCAGCCAGCTGCTCCATACACAAACCACAGCGTCCTCCGAAGAAGCGGGGCTTTGGAGCCAGCCCCTGCTGCCGGTCCTGCCCGCTCTCACCATCGTGTAGCACCTTGTGCTCTAGGCTGCCAAAAACCTGTAACTGCCTTCTGCTCCCAAGGCAACCCCCAGCGCTCCCTGGGCACACTCGACCCGCCCCCAAATTATCCTGCCACGACTGCATCTTACTGCTCCCTCCCGGCATCTGCACAGCCATGCGGCATCCCCCGCAACATCCCCCGCACCCGCAGAGTGACAGCCGGCACACGCACTCGCCCACACCGCCCTCGCTGGCACCGCGCCTTGATAGCAGCTTCATGGAAAACAGCTCCGCGGCACACATGGTCCCCAGCTCCAGCCACCCCCTAACCCAGCCCCCCAACACGCACCCCGTGCCTCACAGCCCCCTCCCACCGCCTGCACGGTGCAGGAGCCGTGGTCCTGTCCCCAGTCCAGGCAGGGCTGCCACCACACTGGCACTGCGCTACTCCTCTGCAGCAGCGCTTGCCCGTGCCCATGGCATCGGAGCCAGCACCCGTCGCCCACAGCAGTGCGTGTGGAAGAACACTGGCCCATCTCCAGGAGCATCTCCTGGCTGTCTGCCTTGCTGCCAGGCTGTGCTCTGGAAACACGGTCCCTGCCATGGGCACAGGCAGAGTGCCGGGACCACGGCGCAGCACTGGCACCATGGCCAAAGGGGCAGAAGGGGCATGGCTGAGGCTGGCACAAGTGTCTGGGTGGGCACGGGGGCTCTGCCGGTTGCCAGCGCAGCCAAACACTGTCCTGTCTCTAGGCACAACAATGAGAAGACCTTCCTGATCTGGATCAACGAGGAGGACCACACACGCATCATCTCCATGGAGAAGGGTGGCAACATGAAGCGCGTCTTTGAGCGATTCTGTCGGGGCCTGAAGGAGGTGAGTGACCGCCAGCCCCCGCTGCACCGGCCCCGTGGACAGGCGGACGGGCACGCAGGGCCGCTGCGGGGCTGCCCCTGCGCTCGGCTGCGGCTGGGCAGTGCTGCCGTGCTGAGGCCTTGGCACCCCACGGCCGGGGCTGAGCTGATGCCCGTGCCTCCGCCCCAGGTGGAGCGGCTCATCCAGGAGCGGGGCTGGGAGTTCATGTGGAACGAGAAGCTGGGTTACATCCTGACCTGCCCCTCCAACCTGGGCACCGGGCTGCGAGCAGGCGTCCACATCAAGCTGCCGCTGCTCAGCAAGGTATTGCCATGGCCAGTCCTGTGGGGAGCCAGGCCAGGGCTGCGGGGGGCCCAGCCGGGTGGGAGGTGCAGGACTGCATGGCACCCGGCCCTGGACCTCACTCAGGTTCCCCCAGGAAGCGGAGCGTACGGCCCAGCCCACACCTGCATCCATGGCTGGAGGGGCCGGGGACCCAGCTGCCAGCCTGGGTCTGCTCAGGGCAGGGCTCCCTGTGGGGATCATGAGCCTGCTGATGGGGTGCGTGGTGGGAGGGCTGCCCCAGGGAGCAGTTGACTGCAGGACCCTGACTCCCTTGCCGATGGTCCCGCTGAGCACTGACACCTTCTCTGGGCACCAGGACAACCGCTTCCCTAAGATCCTGGAGAACCTCCGGCTACAGAAGCGTGGGACAGGCGGTGTGGACACTGCGGCTACTGGCAGCGTCTTCGACATCTCCAATCTGGACCGGCTGGGGAAGTCTGAGGTGGGTGCTGGGCAGAGTTGCTTTTGGGGAGGGAAGTTCTGGAGTGCATGTGCATGACAGGCCCGCGGCGCCCGAAGAGCTCTGGGGCTGTGTGCTGGGGCCAGCACCGGGGACTGGGGGTGGCGACACCAGCCCTCAGCGCAGTGGGGCCAGCCGGGTGCCTTGCTGGTGCGGCCCCCAGGACAGCCCCCGAGTCAGGACGTGTGTGCTCCTGGTGCAGGTGGAGCTGGTGCAGCTGGTGATAGACGGTGTGAACTACCTGATCGACTGTGAGCGGCGGCTGGAGAAGGGGCAGGACATCCGCATCCCCTCCCCGGTGCCGCAGTTCCGGCACTGAGCTGGACCGAGGCAGCGCCAGCCCAGCGGGACCCAGCTTCCCACATAGCTTACGCGATCTCTGTGCCCAGCATGTCGCTGCGTCCTGTTACCCAAAACACGCCAGGCCAGACCCCATAAACGTGCGCTGCTGTAGCCGTGGCTTGGTCTCCTCCTTACCCCAGCCCCCCAGCACCCACCGCCCCGCTGATCTCCCCAGTGCCCTGTGCCCTGCAGAGGGGCACCTGCCCGGGCCCGGGTTTCCTGTGCCTGCCCTGAGCAGCCCTCCCTGGGATTGTCCTGAGCCACTGCTGCCCTGGCGAAGGGGCCAGCGGGGCCACTGGGGCTCCCCTGGTCTGGGAGGCCGCAAGGGACTGCATGTGGATAGGGAGCCGGGGCTGGGGGGAGCTTGCTGCAGGGTGCCAGGCGCTGCAGGGAGCCTGGGCTGGACAGGGAAAGGTGCTCTGGGGCCGCGTGTCTGGCAGGCAGGCGTGCAGGAGCAGAGCTGTGTGCCCATCGCAGGTTTATTAGCGGGATGCTCACACAAAGCAGCGGGGCAGGCAGAGGAGGAGAGCCAAGGTGGAGCCAGACTGGGGCCGGGCCCCGCTCCCACCTGCAAGAGAGAAAGCACCATCAGAGCTGAGCGTGGCAGCCCTGGCACTGTGGAGAGGCTCACATCCCTGCCGCTTTCAGGAGCCCTCATGGTGCTCACACACACGCACGTGTTCGTACACACGCATGCACAGGCACGAACAGCTCAGGTCAGGGACGGCACAGGGTGCTGCCGCTCGGAAGCTGGGTTCAGGGCAGGGAGCAGAAGCAGGGAGGTCTCCTCTGGGCAGAGGTGACACAGGACATGGCGGCACAGGGAGTGTGAGCTGGGCAGGCAGGGGGGGCAGCAGGCCCACGGGCAGCCTGCAGGCACCGGGGCCAAACCTGCACAACCCGAGCCCTCCTGTCACCCATGGGTGCCTGTGCGGAGCCCAGAGGGGCGGCACAGGGACGAGGGGTGACCAGGCAGAGGGCCCGTGGCAGGCAGCTGGGCGCTGCGTGGGGTCAGAAGCCGCCCACCGCTCTCCCCGTGCTGGGCACTGGCCGGGGCCTGGCACTGGGCACTGCTGAGCCACTGGCGCTGGCCCCGGGTGACACCCGCGGGCTGGGCACTGGCGAGGGTGCGTGGCTGAGCTGGGCCGAACAGCACCCGCGAGGAGAGGGCAGCCAGCCGCGGCAAGGCACAGCCGGGACACTGCCCACCGCCCTCCCGCAGCGCCCGGTGGCCGGCAGCGCCTGCCTGGTGGTGGGGCACTGGGCTGCGGGGAGCGGGCACCGGGCAGCAGGGAGCAGGCACCAGGCACTGGGGAGTGGGCACCGGGCAGCAGGCTCTGGGGAGCAGGAGCAGGCACCGTGCACTGGGCTGCGGGCCCCAGGCAGCGGGCAGCCGGTGCCGCTCCCCCGCGCAGCACCCGCAGCATGGCGTCCCGCAGCCCCGGCGCGGGGTTCTGGAGGGGCCCGCACGGCCCGGGGCCCGCGCCGCGGCGGGAGCCGCAGCAGCACCGACCCCGCGCTCGGCCCCCGTCCCGCAGAGGGGGCAGGGGCTGGCGGAGCGGGACAGCCCCTCGGGCCGGGCTCCATCGCCACGGCTCCGCGGTCCCGGGGGCCGTGCTGACTCGCCAGAGCCGGGATCCCGCAGCAGCGGCGGGAGCAGCACCGCAGGGCTAGGGAGGGCGCAGCCGTTCCCGCGGCCGGCGGGAGCGGGTGAGGGGGCCAGGTCGGTGAGCCTCGCCGGGGCCGGCACCGGCAGCTGCCGCAGGGCTGCCCGCGGAGCCCGGTTCCAGCCCCCGCCGCTCCTGCGTCCCCTGTGGCCCCCAGCGCTCCTGCGACAGGGGCGGCCCGAAGACCCCGTCCCACCGACCGCCGAGACCGAGGTGTGCCCCAGCCCCCGCTCCGGCCCCTGAGCCCGCGGGGTGACCGGAGCGGGACGGCACCCCCACCCCCCACATCCCCCCCCCGCTCCCGTGGGGTGACCGGAGTGGGACGGCACCCACCCCCCCCCTCCCCTCCCCCCCCCCAGCTCCCGCGGGGTGACCGGAGCGGGCGGCAGCGCCCCCTGCCGGCCCCGGTTGGCGCCGGGCCGGGCCCGCCGGCGCGCGGTAACGGGACGAGCAGGCTGCGGGCGGCCGTGCCCGCGTAACGGGAGGCGGCGGGCGGCTGCCCGCGGGCCGTAGCGCCCTGCCCAGGCGCTGGTGCCGGTACCGGTGCCGGGCCAGCGGCTCAGCCCCGCTGGATCCTGGGGGCAGCGCGCCGGTGGGCGTCTCCAGGGTCCGGGCGTGGGAGGGCAGCGAGGACTTCGCTCCGCAGCCGGTGCCGGTGCGCGGCCCGGGGAGCCGCTCCGCCGCCTCGTCCCGCTGCTGTCACCGGCTGTGCGCGCTGCCGGCCCCTCCCCACCCGCCAATGTAACAGGTGGGGGATGGTCAGAATCACTGCACAAGCAACGCAAGTCTCGGATCTCTGTGAGTAACCGGGACGGCTGTGAGATCAGTCTCCGGAACGGCACGGACGGCGCAGCACGGCAGCCACGGCGGCGGGCTGAGGCGGGCGGGAAGGGACCCTTCCCGCCCGCCTCAGCCCGCGGCGTCGGGACCGCCGGGCCGGGGCCGCCCCGGAAGCGCTCACGGCCCGCCCGGCGCCGGCGCCCGGGGAGGGTGGGGCGGGCAGCGTCGCTGCGTTGGCCCCGCCTACCCTCGCCGGCAGCCCATTGGCCGGGGTTGGCGTGACGCGCGGAGCTCTGCCCAACGGAGAGCTGCCACACGGCGGATCCGGCTGGGGGGGCGGGACTTCCGGCCTGCGGCCCCCGGCCCCTCTTCAGCCGCCGCAGCCGCCGAGGAGGGAACCCCGCGCCGCCCCGCCCGCCATGTCCGCGCCCCGGCCGCGGCCCGCCGCGCTGCTGCTGCTGCTCCCGCTCTTCGCCGTCGCCGCCCGCGCCTCCGACGTGGTGGAGCTCAGCGATGCCGACTTCGAGAGCGGCTTGGCCGAGCGCCCGGGGCTGGTGCTCGTGGAGTTCTTCGCGCCCTGGTGAGGGCCCGGCGGAGCGGGGCCCGGCGGGGCGGGCGGGGGGTAGGCCCGGGCGCGGGGCCGGGGCGGACGGGCCGGGGCCCTCCCGGCCGGCCTGACCCCGCCGTCTTCGCAGGTGCGGGCACTGCAAGCGGCTGGCGCCGGAGTACGAGGCGGCGGCGACGCGGCTGAAGGGGATCGTGCCGCTGGTGAAGGTGAGGGCGGCCCCGGGGCTCGGTGGCGGCTGGCGGGCGGGCTGTGCTCGGGTGCAGGCCTCGCTGCTGCAGCGAACTTCTGACCGGCTGCGGCTCTGGGATGGCCTCGGCGCTGGGGAGCGGTCTGGAGGCCGGGCCCCGGAGCGCAGAGCTCGGGCGGTGTGCGGAGCGTGAGGCGAGTGTGTGTGAGCGCATGAGGGAGGCCGAGCCCGGGCCGGGAGGAAGAAGCCGCCTTTGAGCTGCGCAGTCCGGGCTGGGAGCTGGCGTGGTGCTGTGCTTCGTGGTGCTGTCCCTTCACTTAGACTGCGACGCTTGCTTTGTAAGAGCTTGCTTTTCCACCAGGAAACTTCTGTGTGTTTTTCAAATCGGAGTCTTCCTCGTCCTTTCTGGGAAGTGGCATGGATTCTTGGCACTGTGGCCTCTTTGTCGCATGAGGTCAGCCTGTTTTCTTCAGGCGTTGTAGGCACTTTAGGGCTGATGAGGTGCTGGGAACAATTGACTCCTGACAAGCTTATGTCACCGATTAGAAGAATCTACCCTTTCTGGTATTTGTTTATGTGAAGTTTGGCCAAACTCCCAGCTACTTAGTCTTTCCAGTATTTCCCTAAATATTTTTTTGGGCCTGTCTTTACACCCTTGTTACCTCCTTCCTCAGTGTTGACTCTCCAGCTTTTGGTCTTGTAGATGCTTTGTGTGTTCTTACACTTTATGCGAAAGGAATCCAGCCTTAGTTAAAGACACAAGAGTTTTCAGACCCTCTGGACTTTATATGTGGTAATGTGGACAACGACAAAGCTGCTTGATTTTATGCGTACGGATGGTTAGGTCACTGAGTAGCAATGTTTCTCTTCCTTTAGGTTGACTGCACAGCAAACTCGAACACCTGTAATAAGTATGGAGTCAGCGGATATCCCACCTTAAAGATTTTTCGAGATGGAGAAGAGGCAGGAACCTATGATGGGCCCAGGACAGCAGGTAGGAGCTCGTTGGCAAGCAGCTGAGTTGCTGAAATGGTGCTGGAAGGCAGGCCCATGTGTAATAGCCTTGTGTCAGGGATGTTGTGTGTTCAGAGATACAAGGAAGGTTCCTGCCTACACACACCCCCACCTTGCCCTTTCCAGAGCTCTGTGCTGGCAGGGCCCTGGGTGTTTAGTATCACTTAAAGCTCTCTTTAAAGGTGAAGGTTTCTACATTGTCTTTAACTCCTAGTACCCTTGACAGGCAGCATCTGGAAAATGCTAGAAAGTTCATATGTGAAGTTGGTGATGGCACTTGTCAATTCACATCATATCTACTGTGTGGGAGAGGTGCATCGATTCTGTAGAAATAACTTTTGCTTTGGGAAGCTTGAAGAATGTCTTGCAGAATTTTCTACTGATCCCTTTAACCATTTAACATTTCTTTTAAGATGGGATTGTCAGTCATCTCAAGAAACAGGCGGGACCTGCTTCAGTGGCTCTCAATTCTGTGGCTGAGTTTGAGAAATTCATCGGTGATAAAGATGCTTCTGTAGTGGGTGAGTAGATTTGGTGCAGCACTGAAATGAGTGGACGCTCAGCTCTGGGAGATGCCTTGGGGAAGGATCCTGTGAAAGGATGAGAAGCAGCGTCACAAGCTGTAGCAAGAGAAGTTCCAGCTGGACGTGAGCAAAAAAGTTTTTTCATAATGAGAATGATAAAGCACTGGAGTGTGTGCCCAGGGGGATTTCGAAACATTCAGATTTTCAAAACTCAGTTGGACAAAGCTTTGAGCAACCTCATCTGACTTTGAAGCTCGTCCTGCTTTGAGCAGGAGGTTGGACTCGGTGACCTCTGGGGATTCGTTCCAACCTTTTTTTTTCTCCACCCCCATCTTGATTCTTTGACTGTCAGATCTCCTGGCCCTGTAGTCTAGCTTTTTTAAAGCTTGTGGCTTTGCTGGCTGGCTGACAACAGGTAGCTTTGAATTGCTCGAAAGTACATTCGGGTGCTGTCTCGTGGCACCGGTAGGATGTCAACATCGTATGATTTGATCACAGTTTACAAGTGGCAGTAGCAGCTTTCCTTTGTGCAGGTCAGGTGCAGTCTTACAAGTGTAACTGGTTGAGTATTGATCAGCATTCCCAAACTTACTAAGTGCCATTGGCAGTTGTTATCACTAGTAGTGTCATGGGGTTACAAATAGAGATCTTGGTGCTCAGAGGACAGCTGTCTTTTGGCTGGATGACTCAGCTGGGCAGACTCTTGAGTAGCTTCCTGCTGGTGGAAGGGAGGGAATATAGAAAGGTTACAGTAAAAATGGGAGAGAAGCTGTCAAAGGTGAAGGCCTGAACATGCATTGGAGAGCTTGATTCGGAGGTGATCTTTCAGTGCATTGTAGAGGTCAGTGATGAGGGCTGCACAGTGACTGCTGCTGCGTTGGTTTGGGGTCACCTTCTGTCTTTCTGCTGCAGGCTTCTTTGGAGATGCATCTGGTGATGCGTATTCAGAATTCATGAAAGCCGCCAACAACCTAAGAGATAACTACCGTTTTGCACACACCAGTGAGGACCAGTTGGTGCAGAAGTATGAGGAAGATGGAGAGTAAGTTGTTTAACACAAGGATTTCTTGTTATTGAGACATCTGGAACCAATTTGTGGATTCTAGCTGTAAACTGGATTCACTTTCTGAACATAGCTTAGGTCTTGTTTCTTCCCCAACAGCCAGTGGCATATCTCTTTTAAATCTTGGAACTAAGATAGAAAGGTACAAATGGTTGCAGGCTCTGGAGGGTTAGTGTCTGCCTCCAGGTGGGAAGTATCTCGAGGTGTTTTGCTTCCCTGTTGCTTGTTATGGTGGGGTTTTTTTGTTTCTCATTGTGACCTGTCTGAATAGCTGAGAAGGGTCTGACAGGTAGATCTAATGCAGTAGTGCCTCCAAGAAGCTAGACAGTCTTGTTGAAACTATGAGCGGTGAACAGGGATAGTCACTGGAGACGGGGTTCTTACCTCGTCTAGCTGCCATCCTTGGAAACCTGGGGATACTTTAAACTAACTCATGATACCTGCTTCCCTCAGGGGTATAGTCTTATTCCGTCCTCCACGCCTGATGAACAAGTTTGAGGACAGCTCCATCAAGTACACAGAAGACAAAATCATCAGTGGAAAGATCAAGAAATTCATCCAGGAGAACATGTGAGTGATTCCTCACTGGAGAACATGATAGACTGGCCTCAGTTGGATTCGTCCCTGTCAGAACTTGTTTTCGCTAACTGGCATAGCGGCCAGTTCCATGCTTAGTGTCCAGAAGAGCTGTCTTGCCCATGCTGTCTCCTTTGGGGGCCACCTTCTCTCTGGAAATCCTGGCATGGTTGTCAGCATTTACTCTCCATAGTCTTTAACAACCACACTTCTGTTTAAAAATTAAACTTCCTGAGAAGTATGCCAGCTTTGGTGTTATTTAGGTCAGATATGGCCACCGACATTGTGGCTAGAGCTGGACATTGGCTTAGAATAACATGGTACATGAATGGGCAGAGTGTTCCTTCCTTGGGTCTTGTAGATTACTGGCATTTAACCTTCCTGGGTGGGAAACAAGAGTGTGTTGCATCAGGCCCTTTCCTGGGAGGTGGTGGATTCTGGGCGGTGCAGCTGAAGCTGCTAACATCTGTCTCATTGATAGCTTTGGCATCTGTCCACATATGACTGAAGACAATAAAGACTTGATCCAGGGGAAGGACTTGTTGGTGGCATACTATGATGTGGACTACGAGAAGAACGCGAAGGGCTCCAACTACTGGCGCAACAGGTACGCAGTGGCGGAGGGCCGGTTGCCTTCTCTTGCTTGTCCCTGCACTGATGGCGTTGCATAGGAGAAGCTTTGTAAACTGAGCTGTTGTTCATAGGTAGATTCTGCTCTCCCAGAAAGCCTCCAGCTGAGTTTGTGGTAGAATTGCTGGGGTGGCAGCTGCCTGCAGAGCCCAAAGCATGCAATATGCATATCCCTTGAAACCCCACCTGCTTGCTTTTGCATCCCTAGTCCTTAGACCATAAACACGAACTTCCTTACTGGTGTTGTGTGGGATTCTATCCTTTGTATTCCCCAGTGCCCGAGACACTGGTGGTCATGCCGACAGGCACAGAGGATGAAAGCAGACAATATTTGCACAGTCCTCGTTCACAGTAGACGCAGGCATACTCTCCTGCTTCTCAACACCATTTCTACAGGGCTTGCCTATGCAAAACACATCATGCCATTGAATTCCTTGTCCAGTGTGCACTTCAACTTGAAGGGTGTTACATCACGTGGAAGATAATGTTCCCAAGAATCATGCTTTGTGTTTTGTTTTTTGTTGTTGTTTTTTTTCCCCTCAGAGTTATGATGGTTGCAAAGAAGTTCTTAGATGCTGGCCACAAACTGTCTTTTGCTGTTGCTAGTCGGAAAACCTTTGGCCACGAGCTTTCAGAGTTTGGTCTAGACAGCAGCGTGGGTGAGGCTCCAGTTGTTGCCATCAGAACCTCTAAAGGAGATAAATACGTCATGCAGGAAGAGTTCTCGTAAGTTTTTTGAAATTAACAGTGTTGCCTGTCACTTGATGGACTTCAGTCTGGTGGTCTCTGACCAGATCATACTTCCTTAGCTTGGAGGAAACAGAAAAACTGTATGTTCCAGCTGGAAGAAATGATTGCTGGGTCAAAATGGCTCCTACTTGTGAGGTTTCGTGCCCTCTAGAGAGCTTGCTATATGTCCTGTTACACAGAGGTAGGGAGTTTAATTCAAGGTATTTAAGTGTCTGATTAGGAGCTAAGATGCATTAAAGGGCAGAGAAAATAATTGTGCCTTTCTTCTTGTGAAAATTAACTTAAGCGTGTTGGAAGGCCTAAAGCTTAGAATGGGGTATACATCCAGCCTCTTGTCAAACTCTTAAGGGTATCTTTGAGCTTGTGCTGGGGTCTTCTAAAGCAGCCCCGGACTGGTGCTCTGGGAGATGCAGGCAGCATCTGTTCTGTGGGCAGAAGGAGCTTAAATCAGCCTTGAAAGTTTCCCCCTCTCATCCTCTGTGTGTGATGACTGCAAAATGTCACTTCACTTTCAGCCGTGATGGAAAGGCTCTGGAGAGATTCCTGCAAGATTACTTTGACGGAAACCTGAAAAAGTATCTGAAATCAGAGCCTGTCCCTGAGAGCAACGATGGCCCTGTGAAGGTAAGTGTTGTACCGAGCGTAGCAGCAGCTCCCACCAGTGGATGAAAAGACGCTGTTCAGCAGCAGCTTCTAGTCGTATGTCAGTATCCTGTGCTGCGTTGTGGCATCTTGAGAAGCCTCTGCCGTGACAGATGGAAGAAGAGTTCACTCCCTTGTCATGTTGCAGTTTTCTGAGCAAAGGGAGAAATGCAGCTTACAATTTGATTGCATTTTGTTCTGTTGGCAGAGTAGCTGCTGCGTGAGCACACTAGTGATGTGCTCTACATCAGATCATCCAGATTTACTGGGATTATGCAGAGGCCTGCTGTCTTGGCTTGTGCTCCCTTGTGGCACGGCTTCCAAGCTGGTCGTGACTGTGCTATTTCTAAGGAGTTACGTGTTCATCTTGTTGCTGGGGAGGGTCATACAACTCCGACCTTTCATCCCTCCCAGTAAATTCTGCCAGAATGGAAGCATTCCATGGCCTGGCTTTATGATGAAGGCCTTGTAAAGGAGTGGAAGTCGCTGCTTGTGTCTGTGTGGATGAGGATGGCCTCAGCCAGTCTTGCTCAACTGATTCCGCAGCCTGGAACTTGCTGAGATTAAAAAGAAATTACTTTGTCCTCCTCCTGTGAGGATGCCAGATGCAAACCTCACTTGCAGGTAGTGCTGGTACCTTATGATGGGTTTTTACCTGCAAGCTGAGGAGTTGCGTGTTTGGTCGTTTTGCTGCTTCTTGTGTAGGCGCAGTGTGACTCTTACTGCGGGAGGGCGAGGCCTTCTTGGGCAGCGTGTGTGGGGTGCGTCATGTTACAGCCTGGCTCTTGACTGAGAAAAAACTAACTTGTATGATCAAACATTATCAGGTGGTGGTTGCTGAGAACTTTGATGAAATTGTGAATGCAGAAGACAAAGATGTCCTGATAGAGTTTTATGCACCTTGGTGTGGCCATTGCAAGAATCTGGAGCCCAAATACAAAGAATTGGGGGAGAAGGTAGGTCTGGGACTCCGTTGCAAATGCAAACTAGAATTTTGCAGCACTAAGCAATCCTACAGTCTCTGTCCAGCCTTTATGATAACAGGGCATAATTGTGCCTTCCTCAGGACTACGAGTTTTGGCACCTCCTATGAATGCAGAAGTACATTAGCAGGATCTGGAGTGTGGTAGCAACTACACCAGTAGCTTTAGCCTGCTCCCTTTGCTGTGGCACATAAATATTGCCCGATTCAGTGACTGGCTTCATCTGGCAAAATTCCTTTTTGAGTCTTTTCCCTCTGCATGGCTATAGTCTCCCATCTGGTGAAGGATGACATTGCCCTGCATGCTTTGACAAGTGGAGTAAGTAAGCCTGTTCTCCCAAATCTGACCAGCCTTTGCTCTTTGGCCGTCAGGCACCCCTTCCTTCTGAGCACTGCATATCCTCACAGCTCACCTTCCTAGGGTTGAAGGTAAGCAGTTGCTCTGGAGTAAGCATTTTCCAGAAGCTACACCAGACCAGTTTAGCAGGTACCACTGGGAGATGTGTGGTGCATACAGCTGATGGAGGAGGGACTTTGTTCCCTCTGCCCCTGTGGAGGCAGAAGTAATTTGCTCACCTCTCGGCATACTGTGTGCACTGTCTGCCGACATCGCTGTCTTAGATGATGTTGAGCAGTGAGTTCCTGGTGTTAACTACTATGGTTACTAATAAGCTCTTTCTACCAACAGCTCAGTAAAGACCCCAATATCATCATTGCCAAAATGGATGCCACAGCCAATGATGTGCCTTCTCCGTATGAAGTCCGAGGGTAGGTCTTGCTCTTGTGACGCTCCTGTGTCAGTGGATGAGTTCAGGCTTCTGCCTCTGACCAGCAGCCACAAGAGAAGAGCTGAGAGAGTCTCCCTGGGAGGATGGGTGGGGGTGATTGGTGTGTGATTGTTAGGCATTTGCTTAGAGTGAAGAAATCAGGAGTGAAAACAAAGGACATTCATCTGCCTTGCCTCTCTGGGATTCCAGTGTCCTGGCTGTGCCTGGAGGCCTGTCTCGCTGCATTTGAATCGCTGTAGTTCTGTTCTTGTCAGCATAAAAACAATGCTGGGCTCTTTTTTCTGAGAACAGTTTATGTAGCAAACTTGGACACAGTTGAGCTCAGCCAGCTCTGCAGATGTGGCCAGGCTTTTGGAGGCCGCACCTCCTGGCTTAAGAGCTGCTGCAGCTGTTAGCACCTTAAATCAGGAATGCAGGGTGTGAGTGGCTTTGAGGGCTGGCCCGCTGGTCTGAAAGAAAGCGTTAGGAGCTCAGATGTCTCTTTTCTCTCTCCTCAGCTTCCCCACCATCTATTTTGCTCCAGCTGGCAAGAAGCAGAGTCCAAAGAAGTATGAGGCGAGTATTTTGCTGCTCGTGGTGCTTTGTAAAGAAGTAGCATCCAGGTGTCCAAATAACACCTGGAGAGCCTCTCTGGGACAGCGTGCCAGCTGCAACTCCATTAGTTACCCTGGGAACGCACCCGGTGGCACGTTGTGCTGCATGCTGCAGGCCCACGGGAGGAGCTCTGCTTGCTGTCCTTCTGTCTCCTGCCTGGCACCTGAGCTCCCCCTTCTATCAAAGGGGAGTCCCCCACGGAGTACGGGCACTGCCTTACTGTCTTGTGCTTTCTGCAGGGTGGCAGAGAAGTGAGTGACTTCATTAGCTACTTGAAGCGGGAGGCAACCAACACTCCCGTGCTGCAGGAGGAAGATAAAACCAAGAAATCCAAGAAGAAGGTGAAGGAGGATTTGTAAAGTACCCACTTGCCATCTTGTCAGGATGAGCTTTGTGTGAATTGGGGAAGCACTGGGCAGACTGGGGCCAGTTCTGGGTCGTGGAGAGCCTGTGACCATGTGGGTTGAGGGGACCCAGCTGCTGTATCTAGTTCTGTTTAATTTCCTGCCCCCTCTTAGCTGCACTGTTGTGGGGCTCCCCAGACTGGTTTGTTTTGTGGTTTGGGAGGGGGTGGGGGGCAGGGTTATTTTCTAATTTTTTTTGTACATTTGGAGATGTGAAACAATAAAATGACCCCCTTAAGACCAAGTGTCCCTCTCCTGTTGAGACCTGTCAAACCTAACACCAGGATCCTGCTGTTTGGAGGCAGCAACTTCCTACTGTGAGCCTGGTTTCCTTCAGTGAGCCTTTGGAGGTCTGTTTCTGGATATTAACTTCAGCCTTTAGCCTGTTCTTGTTCCTGGGCTAATCAGAGTCCTTCCAGAGTGTAGTAGCAACAACTGTCACAATGTGCTGCGTTTCACATCCTAAATTTGTGCAGATTTTGGGCTTGGGCACTCTGATCACAAATGCTTTTGCAATATGTGCCGCTGCCTTATGCTTAATGTGACTGCTGAAGGTAGACAAGCACAGGCCTACAGAGCAGTCTGGCATAGGGCTTGCTCACCAGCATACAAGCAGCAGCAATGAATTAGCTTTTAAGCTGGTGCAAAGGTACTGAAGTGTAGGGAAGCGGTGCTGCTAGCTACGTACTCTACCCAAATGCAGGTAGGGCCAGTGCTCAGGGTGTTTCTCATAGCCAGTGGGCTTGTCTGTGGCTTGTGTGGGGCTAGGATGGTTAAGACCAGTTAATTATAAGATCATTACTTCTCTTTGTAGACAGCAGGCTGGCAGCTGTGGCTTTCTGTTGAGGAGGGAGAGGAATAGGATGCTGTGCTGCAGGTGGATGGTGCAGGCTGTGACTGACCATCTTGGAGTACAGGAAGGTCAGGAGTGAGGTGGTGGGTGAAATGGGCTGTTGCCCTGGCTCTCTGAATTTCTCGGGCTGTGTGAGTTGAAGTAAGGATCAGCAGACTCCTAAGGCACTGCTGTGTTGCAGCAGTTACCATGGTAAGACACAGTGCTTGCCTTCTCTGTGGATTCCTCCCCTGCAACTCCAACGGCTGTGTACCAATTATTTATTGCTGCTGGAATTCTCCAGGTACAGTAGATCATACAGCGCTTAGCACGTGGTTCTCCATCTACAGCAGCTATGATGCATCAGTTCTGAAATAGAATTTCTTCCCCAGCTGCATCAGTATCTTAAACCACATCTAGGTCCTGTGCTCTGCTGCTGGCTAGCAGGTGCTCTGCCTCCCAGAGCGGACATCAGCACATTTGGGCAGGGTGGGGGAGGTTCTCTGACACTGAGTGGTCCTCACACCCCAAGGTGGCAGGACCCCTGCAGCTGGCTGTGGACTTCAGTGCGAGGAAGGGGCACACGCAACAGGCTCTGCTGCTGGCCTTCTGGTAAAGCAACCTGGAGCCCTGCTTCCCTGATGGGGAGGGCCCTGCCCTGCGTCTGGTGAGGGAGAGCCAGGGGAAGCTCTTCTGATCCTGTAACTGCAGACCTGGTGGCAGCTGGGCACCAAGTGTGAGTGAAGCTCTTCAGTGGATCTGGCCCAGAGCCCTCTCTTGGTAAGCATCAGTGCTGGTGCCTGGACCAGCAGTGGTGCAGCAGGCACAGGTGTGGTGAAGCTTTCTGGCAAGAGGGACAAAGGATGTGAGAAAGGGCACTGTGCTGGGGAATGCTGGTGGCTGCCCAGGTACCCCTTACTGGGGGCTGCAATTAAACCGAAGCTAATGAGGCTTCAGTTGAGGAGAAATGTACATATGAGGAAGGAGTCCTAGGTTAACTCAGCAAAAATGACTGACACAGGCCTTGCTTCCAGCAAGAGACCTGTGTGGAAAGCTGGCCCAGCCCTGTGAGAGGGCAGCCACCACCCAAAGGTTTAAGTAATGCATCCACCCGGGTGGGCTCTGGCCTCAGCAAAGGGTCTCCAAGCGCCCGGTGCTGCCTCCCCTCTGCAGCCCAGGCCTCCTGCTCTCCTGCAGGGAGCAGAAAACCAGCTGGCTCCGGGTGACGCAGGGCAGTGGGCAGCTGGAGCAGGTCAGCGGCAGCGGGCCGCAGTCCTGTGCAGCGGCCGCTCCTGGGCTGCAGGGCACTGGGCGAAGCACTGAGGGCAGCAGGGCACGTGTGAACCTCCTCCTTAATCTAACACACTCTTGGGGATCTGCTTCCTCCACTGCTTTGGAGACACATCCTGCATAAGCAAGGAAAAGAGAATTGCAGCAGCGGTTTGCCTACGAGCTCCCACTTCCCTCAAACTGTAGAATCAGGCTTTTGATGTGAGACAGCTTCTGGTGGAGGTATTCACAGCGATTCTTCTCCTGCTGGTAGCCAGGATAAGTCTGGAGAGGGAAAAAAAACCCATATGTATGGATCAGCTCTGAGAGGGAAACCAGTCCCTGCCCCGCATCCAGCCTCACCTTCTTGAAGCGGCTGTACTCATGCACGATTGCAGCTTCAACTGCCTGGAACCCAGAAGCAGCAGGTGAGCAGAGCTGGAGCGCGGCTGTATCGTGCCATCGTGCCCCAGGTCTCCCGCTTGCCTTGCGTTCCTGCGTCCCTTGTTTCAGCGCCTTCCTTTTGGCTCCCAGCTGAATGAATTTCTGGCTCACGTTACCGATGCGAGTGTGCAGATTGCGGTACTCCGTGTAGTCTGCACTGAACGCTGCCTCGTAGGCTCTGCGCTGCTCCGCCGAGCAGATGGGGTGGTATTTCCTGATGCGACCAGGAGAAGCTTGTCCTCCCTGGGCCTACACAGCTCTGCAGCAGCGCCGAGCCCTTGCTCTTGGCGGGGCAGGGGGCTGGCAGTGCTATGAGGGGCAGCAAGCGGGCAGGGCTGCGACCCTGCCGTGCGTGGGGCCTGACTTGCAGCCCTTTTGCTGCTGCCATGGGAGCTGAGGCAGGTAGCTCGCCCCAGCCCGCCCACTGCTGCGGCGCTTGGCCGAAAGCCATTAAGCAACAGAGGAGCCCTGTGGCGACAAGTGCCAAGCTCTCTTACCGCAGGTAATCCGGGGTCTCGGCGAAGGAGGAACTGCTAGCCTGGGACCTGGCATCTGGCAAGGAGCAGAAGATCACACGGGTTACAGCTCTCTGGAGCCCCTCTCCGCCCCCAGAACCTGTCCTGCTGCTGGGCTCACCGGAAGGCCCCTTCCCCAAAGCTGAGCCCACAGTCGCACGTCTCTGGTGGGCCTGGAGCCGCTGGCCCACCGGGGAGATCCCAGGGGGGCGGCAGCAGAGACGGCCCCAGAGCGCGAGGCTGGGCGCTTCACCCAGCCTTGCGCTGTCCCGGTGTTTGCCATGGCCACTGGACCAAAGCCTCTCTGCTCACCAGGAGCCCTGTTTTGGGCCACCCACCTCCTCCCAGGGCACCCCAGGGCCAGGTCCATCTTCTGCTGCGTGTGCTGGGAGGGACGAGCACCCTGGGGCTGCGTCCCTGGCTGCTGCCCCGGGCAGCCCTCACCTCTTGGCACAGCGAGGTGCTGCTCCAGCCGTGGGGCCCTCTCCTCCCAGCCGCTGCCGTCCGCCTCCTTGCTCTCTGGGCTCTCCGCGTCCCCAGCGCGGCTTCTGCGGGGCAGGGGCCCAGCCTGCTGCTGGCCCTGTGCTCCTACGTGCTGCGTGCTGAGCATCTGCGGGCAGCTCCGGTGCCGGTCTCGTGAGCCAGGGCTGGGCACCGGGGCGCGGGACCTCTTGCTGGCTCTTGGATCTGGGAGGTTCACCAGGGCCAGGTGCTTCTGAAAGACAAACTCGCTCTGCCACAGGCCTGTCCTGGGCTCCCGTGCCGGGACCCAGTGCTGCAGGTCCCCCACCAGCTCCAGCCCGCACAGCCCAGGGCCGCAGCATCTGCAAGCACTCAGGGGTGCCCTGTCCTTTGGGCTGTGCTGGGGGGTCTCAGCAGGGCCGGCCCCCCACTGCTGCATCATGCACAGGGGTGGCTGGGACAGAGTCCAGAGCCTCTAGAGCGTTTGGGCTGGGGGTTGAGGGGTGCTTTGCTGGGAAGGAGGCACAGAGAGAGAGGAAGAAGCGTGATGCCTTCAGGAAGCGGCTACGCTGAACCGGGCTCTCCCCGTGCACACCCTGGGGCCTTCTGCTGCCGCAGCCCATGAGCGCTTACCACCCCCAGAAGGTTTCTGCCAGCAGCAGGAGGGCAGCCATGCTCCAGAGGCTGCTGCAGAGGCACAAGGAAGGACGGGGATGAGGGTCTGCCATCCTGGGTCCTGGGGCACGAGAGACAGCAGAGACCAGAGAGCAAGGCTGGGGAAAGCATCTCCAAACACCAAGTGCCCAGGCAGCAGCGGAGTGGGTCCAGTCTTGCCCAAAGCGTGCCAAGTACCCGGGAATGCATGCAGGATGCCCGTAGCCGGACCCCAGCAGCAATCAAGCACCCCCAGACCCTGCTCCTCTCACTGCTGCTTGCCCCAGGGCCCCTGCTCTACCTGTGCTGCAGCAGGGCAGTCTGCTGCTGCTCCCGGGCCATGCTCCCCGGCCAGTCCTCAGGTGCCTGGCCTGCCGGGGTCCCCTTCCCGCGGCAGCAGCAGGCAGCAGGATCCAGCTCAGCGGCCTGGGGGAGCGCAGCAGGGTGGGTGTGCTGCAGTGCTCCCGCACCCGCACAGCTGCCGCAGCCGCAGCCCTCACCTCCTCCAGTGCCGCCCGCAGCCGTGCCCCACCAGGCCTGCCCGCTGGCATCCCCTCCAGCCGCCGCAGGGGCTTGTGCTTGTAATGGGGCCGCTGGGCCTGGAGCTGAATCGGGCTTTGAACCGCAGCCGTAGGGCTGGCTGTCGCAGGCCTGAGGTTCCCACTCCCGGGGACATGGTGGGCAGAGCCCTTCCCCGGCAGGCTCATCACGCCATCCTTCTGGGGAGCTGTGACACCTTTGCCTGTGGACGTGCCGGGACATAATGGCATCAGCCCCCAGGAAAATCCCACCAGGTTCTGCTTTCCTCCCCCACCACTCCCGGCACACAGCTCCCCGAGCCCCTGTGCTCCTCACCCGTCACGGCCGCCCCCCCAGCTGACGGGACAGGGACACTGCACAGCTCTCCCAGTGCCACTGGTGCCTCCTGCTTGCTGGTGCAGCCTGAGACCCACCGCCACGGCGAGCAGCCACCGCACCCCAGGGACAGCCGGTCCCAGAGGAGGTGGCACTGCGGTCCCAGCGGCAGAGCAGGGGCCCTGCTGCTGGCAGACCCCAGCCCGGCAGCAGCAGAGGCTCGGCACCCACCGTCACCCCGGGCAGTGCTACCTGCGGCACCCCACTAACCGTAGCCAAGCTCAGCCAGGTCAGGCTCAACCGCTGCTCTGCTGCAGGGCTCCTTCGATGGGGACACGCGCTCCCGCAGCGGTGGGCAGCTGCTCGCCCAGGCACAGACAGTGATTTTCCCCTGGATGCTGCCCAGGCTGTCCAGCCGGCTCTGACCCAGCCTGGGAGAAGACAGCACCGCCTGCCAGCCGAGCCCAGCCCGCTGCCCCGGCCCCACGCAACGCCCAGAAGAGGCCCAGCGAGGTGGGCACCCTGGGCGAGCAAGGGAGGAGCGCATCTGTCCCCAGACTGTCTCCAGAGGCCGCCTTTCCAGGGCTGCCGCTGCCCCGGCCCTCTGGAAGTCCCCGCGAGGACCAAGCTCACAGTGCTGTGGGCACAGAGAGGGCGACGGGGACGTTTACACCCCGAAAGCACCGGGCTGCTCGGCCAGGGCCACCGGGGACGCGAGGAGAGCGGGAGCGAACCTGGCCGGTGGGAGCCGGTACCCCGGGGCCGCACTCCCGCCCGTGGGTGCCTGTGGCCCTGCCAGCGGGAGCGGGGCTAGGGCTGGCCCCGAGGCGCAGAGCGACCGGGGCCGGCGACCGGGGCCGTGGGGGTCGGCGGGCTCACCGGGGCACGGCCAGCCGCACGCACTCGAAGCTGGCCCTGGGCTCGTCCCGGCGGCAGCGGGAGAGGGAGAAGGCGAAGCGCTGCGGGGGGGTCCCGGGGCCTCCTGGCACCGTCAGGCACTGCCGGTGGGACCGGCCGTCAGGACCGCGACCCCCGGGGCCTCCCCGTCCCCTGGGGCGCAGCGGATCCACCCCGCGGTGGTCCCGTCGGTGGGAGTTGGGGGCGGCCCTCCGATCTCCCCGGGCCCCAAACCCACCCGCCCACCCGCGTCCTCCCTGGTTTCCACGGCCCCCTCGGTTTCCCCTCCGTTCCTCCGGTCCCCCCACGCCCGGGGCTCCCCGGTCCCCGCCGGTCCCCCCCATGCCCTGGGCTCCCCGGTGCCCCTGGTCCCCCCACGCCCTGGACTCCCTGGTCCCCCGGGTCCCGCCGGTATCCCCCCCACGCCCTGGCCGCCCCGGGCTCCCCGGTGCCCCCGGACCCCGCACTCACCCCTTGGCCGCCCCGGAAGGCGATCACGGGCCCCGGTGCCCCCTGCAACAACAGCGGCCGTCGGTGAGCACCGCCCGCCCGGCCCGGTCCCACCTGCCGCCGCCCGCAGCCCCGCAGCGCCCGCGCCGCCGCCGCCGGGAGCCGCACGTGCAGGAGGCTGAGCCGGGGGCCCGGCCCGCAGCCCCGGTACCGGAGCCGCCCGCGCAGCTCCGTCCGCGGCATGGCCCGGAGTGCGGCACGGCGGCGGGCGGGGCGGGCGGGTCCCGGGGGCCGATCCCAGGAGGCCGGTCCCGGGGGGCGGTGGCGGGGCGGGCGGCGCCGGGCGGGTCCCGGGGGACGGCGGCGGGCCGGGGCGGGGCGGCGGCGGCGGGAGCCCCGCGGCGGGGCTCGGCCCGGGTCGGCTATTTTTGCCGCTGGGCCGGGCTAATCCCCTGAGCCGCTTCCCGGCGTTAGGTAACGGCGCGATGCCCTCGGCGGCGGGCCCGGCCCCGGCGGCTCCGGGCAGCGGCGGGGCCGGCGGCGGCGGGGCCGGTGCGGGCTGGGGGCCGCGGGCGGCGGGCGGCGAGCCCCGGGGGGGCCCGGCCCGAGGCCGGCGGGTAGCGGCGGGCGGCGAGGCGGGCCGGGGGCGGGCATGCCAGGACCCTCGCCCGGCGGCTCCCCGGAGAGGGAGGCGGGAGAGGGGGGGGCCGCCGCGGGGTGCCGGCCGGGGCCGGCGGGTGCGGTTCCGCCTGCCGCACACCGCCATCCCGGTGCCGTCGGTGCGGGAGGAGGAGCGGCCGTTCTACCAGCGGCTCGAGGCGCTGGCGGCCCCGGGGCCCGGCGGCTTCGGGCCGCTCTTCGCCGCCGACGGCTGGAGCGACCTGACGGGTGAGCGGAGCCGGGCCGGGGGTGCGGGGCCCCGGGGGGTCCCGGGGCGGCTCTCAGGGCCCCCCTGCCCCCCGCAGAAGACCGGCTGCTGCGGAAGCGGGTGGTGCGGGCCGGGCAGGGCGGGCCGCGGCCGCGGCCGGGCCAGGAGGTGTCGGTGAAGGTGCTGGGCGCGCTGGAGGACGGCGGGCTGGTGGAGCGGGACCCGCGGCTCACCTTCGTGCCGGGCCACGGCGACGCCGTGCAGGTCAGCCCCGGGCGGCGCGGCGCGGTGCGGGGCTTGGTGCGGGGCGGGCTGAGCGCCGTGCGGTGCCGTGCCGCGCCCCGCCAGCCCCGCCGTGCCCGCAGGCCCTGGAGCTGGGCGTCCCCACCATGCAGCCCGGGGAGGTCTCCTTCTTCCTCGCCGCCTTCCCCTACGGCTACGGCCGCCCAGGCAGGTAGGGAAGGGGGGCCTGGGCAGGTAGGGGCCCGGGCAGGAAGGGGGCCGGGAGGGCAGGGGGCCAGGGCGAGCAAAGGGCCGAGAGGCCTGGAGGGCAGGAGGATGGGACGGGCAGGGGCGACGGGCAGGTGCCCGGGGACCGGAGCGGGCAGGGGCCGGGGACCGAGGGGCCGGGGCGGGCGAGGGACCCGGGCGGGCAGGGGCCGGGAGAGTGGGGAGCGGGGTCGAGCAGGGGTCCCGGGCGGGCAGGGGCGAGGGGCCAGAGCGGGCAGGGGCAGGGGTCCGGGGTGCGGTGCAGTGCGGGGCAGCCGGCGCTGTGCCCGCAGGGAGCCCGACGTGCCGCCCGAGGCACCGCTGCTGTTCGAGGTGACGCTGCTGGAGGTGCGGGATGACCCCGACCCGCAGCCGCTGCCTCCCGCCGCCCGCCTGCGCCTGGGCTCGCAGCGCCGGGACCGGGGGAACTTCCACTTCGCGCGGGGAGACTTCGCGGCGGCGCTGCGCTCGTACCGGCTGGCCCTGCGCGCCCTCGACGGCCCTGCCGTCGGTGAGACCGGGCGGGGGTCGGGGGTCGGCGGGGGGGCAGCCGGTCCCGGGTCGCTGAGCCCGCGCTCGCCCCGCAGCCCCGCCCGGGCCGCAGGAGGAAGCGGAGCTGCGGGAGCAGCGCGTCAAGAGCCTCAACAACTGCGCGGCTGCCGCGGTGAGGCTGCGGCGGGAGGCCGAGGCGCTGGCGGCCTGCGACGCGGCGCTGAGCATCAGCCCCGACAACGGCCGGGCGCTGCTCCGGCGCGGGCAGGTGGGCCCCGCCGCCCCCCGCCCGCCTCCGCCGCCCCGGCCCCGCGCCTGCTACCGCCCGCTCCTCTTCCCGCAGCTGCTGGCGCAGCAGGGCCGAGACGCGGAGGCCGCGCTCGCCCTGCGCAGAGCCCTGGAGCTGGACCCAGCCAGCAAGGTCCGGCCGCGGGGCGGGGGGGCGGGGGGGTGACCGGGGGCCCCGCTGCAGCCCGCTCCGCCGCAGCCGCCCCGCCGCCCGCAGGTGATCCACGCCGAGCTCTCGCGGCTGGTAAAGCGCCGGAGCGCCCCGGGCCAGGCCGCGCCGCAGGAGCCCCGTCACGGCCCGGTGCCGCCGCCGAGCCCCGGGTGCGTGGGCGGACCGGGCCGCCCGGGGGGAGGGGGGTCGTGGGGGCGGGCGCCCGGCCCGGGCCCGCCCGGCCCCGGCAGCGCTGACGGCGGCCCCTCCCCGCAGAGACCCGGCCCCGCCCGCGGCGGAGGGAGCGGCCTGAGCGGCGCCCGGCCGCAGCCCCGGAGGAGCCGGCCCCGCCCCCCGCCCCGCCCCGCCGGGGCCGCCCCGGCTGCGGGGGGCGGGGGAAAGGAGACGGGGAGGCCCCGCCCCCTAGCGCACTGCCACGGGGCGTGGCCGCGCCCTGCCCCTCCCCCGGCGCGTGGGCGCGGCTCCTCGGCTCTGGCACCTGCGCCCCAGTTTCCGGCTTTTTCGCCCCCGCCGGCAGAACAGCAGCCGTAGCCCGCGGCCAATCAGGCGGGGCTCAGCCGGAGCGGGGAGCCAATAGGAGTGCGGCGGGGGCGGGCTCGGCGTGGCGATTGGCCGTGCCGCGCCCTTAAAGAGCGGGGCGGGGCGGGGCGCGGGGGGGGGCAGTGTGGGACGTGGCGGCGGAGCGGCGGGCGGGTGGCAGCGGCGCCATGACCCGTGAGTGCGGGGCCGGGCCGCGGGGGCCGCGCGTCGTGACCCGCTCCGGGGCGGGGGGATGGGGGTGGGTGGGGTGGTGGGGGTGCGCTGTGGCCCGAGGCGCGGGCTGGGCCGCGGGGTCTGGGCCTGGGCGCGGGCCTGGATCCGTGTGCGGTCCCCGGGCCGGGCCGCGCTGAGCGGCCGCGCCGTGGCAGGCGGGAACCAGCGCGAACTGGCGCGGCAGAAGAACCTGAAGAAGCAGAGCGACTCGGGCAAGGGCAAGCGCCGGGACGACGGGCTCTCGGCCGCCGCCCGCAAGCAGAGGTGAGCGCCGGGCCGCCCCGCCAACCTCCCCCCGCCCCCCCCCCCCCCCGCCCCCGGTCTGGTCGCGGCGGCGGTGCCGGTGCCGCTGCCAGCCCGGCGTCGCGCTCTCCCGCAGGGACTCGGAGATCATGCAGCAGAAGCAGAAGAAGGCCGACGAGAAGAAGGAGGGCGCCAAGTAGCCCGCGGCCGGGCCGGGCCGCCGCCGCCCCGGGGCCGGGCCGCCCGCCGGCAGGATGCCCCGCGCAGCCCCGGGGCTGGGCCGCCCCGCCGGGATCCCCGGCAGCGCCCGGCGCCCGCCCCGGGGCCGTCTCCTATTAAAGTAGCTTGTGGAGCCCTGCGGCCCCCCTGTGCTCCCGCGGCGCGGCCGGGCGGGGGATGGGGCTGCCGGGCAGCGGGGGGGGGGACGACACCCCCCCCGGGAGGGAGCGTTGGTGGCCGCGCCCGGTGCTGGCGAGGAACGTGGACGGTGCGAGGTGGCTGCGGCGTCACGGTGAGGAACAAAGGCGGGGCCTGGCCCGGGGGGTGCCGGGGGACCCGGAGCGCGGCCGCGGGCGTACGGGGAGCCGGGCCGGGGTCGCGGGGAGCCGGGCTGGGGGCAGGTGGCGCTGGGGAGCGGCGGGAGGGCGGGCTGGGGCTGGGGGGGGTGCGGGTGAGCGGCTGGGCCCGGCAGCAGCGCGGGGCCGCCCGCGGGGGCTCAGCCCGGTGCTCTGGCCCTGGCCCGCCATCCTCCTCAGCTCCCTGCGGGACTGGGCAGGGCTCCCGCCGGGCGAGGCGCAATGCGGGCTGCACCGCGTCGGTGCTGTCCTGGCGCTGGGCTCGCAGCGCAGGGAGCTGTGGCCTGGGAGCAGTGGTGGCAGCAGGGTCCCTGCCGCCCCCGGCCCGGCTGCGTGCCCCCTCACCATGGCCAGCTGCTGCCTGTGGGCTAGGCGGAGCCCCGCCACCTCCAGCAGGCCCAGCCCGCCGTGTTGCCCACCAGCACGGGTGGCAGCGGCCCCTTGGTGGCCTGCGGGGGGGAGGGGGGGGTCTGAGGGCTGCTTGGGGCCGGCAGCCCCCAGCTGCTGCTGAGGCCTCTGTCTCCTCTGGCAGCAGCGGAGCTCTGCGGTGTGCACCGGCTGCCTTCCACCATGCCTGGGCCGTGTCCGGGAGCGGAGAGTGGTTTCAGACCCTGCACAAACACCAGTGCGGGGGGCAATCGCTCCTGCTGCTGCCCTGCTGGCCCTGCACCTTGCTTGGCAAGCAGCCTGGCTCGGTCCTGCTCCCCACGGACTGCCTGGGGCGCGGCACAGCCCAGCCCCTCCAGGGAGCCTCAATCCTGGCCTTCTCTGGGGGGGCTGAGTGTCTGGTGAACCCTTCCTGCTCCCTGATGTCCTGGATGCCCTGGCAGAAGCTGAGGAAGCTGCTTGGGGAGCTGATCTCACAGAGGAGCAGCATGCTGTGGGCTCTGTGGAGGTAGGACTGGGGGATGCTCCTGTACGTGGGGCTGGGGGTGTCGCTGGTGCTGGTCGATGACTGCCCAGCCTGGCAGCAGGAGCCACTGCACTCTCACCTCTTCTGCGTCTGTAGCATGGTTTGCTCTCCATCCACCCCTGCAGGAGGGACAGTCGGGCACTGCTCCTGTGCCTCTGTCCCAGACAGGGGCCCCAGGGTGCTTGGGGGGACAGGGAGGAGGGTACCGGGGGTGCTGGGGATGTCTGCTCTGAACTCGTTTGTGCGGAGGTGCAGCAGGAAGCTGGGCTTCTCTGTGCCCCTGTCCCCCACCAGCAGCAGCCAGTGCAGGGGGGAGCGGGGTCTCCTCTTCTGGCGGCCCTGGGGAGACAAGTGGCAGCAGGGGCCGGCATGGCTGTGCCCTGGCTCCCCCAGCCAGGGCCTTCGCACCGCATGGGGAGCTGCCGGTTACCTCTGGTGCAGAGGCGGGAAGCTTCCTCTTGCTGAAGTGCCTGGCGGAGCAGTGGGGTCCCTCGGCCTTGCAGGTCGCGGGGCGGGGGTCTGCTAGGTGACAGACACCACAGTGAGGGGCTGGAGCCTGGGAGCTGTGGGCAAGCAGAGCTGTGTCCCTCTCCCCAGCCCGGGATGCCAGGCCAGGAACAGATCCTTCACCTCAGTGCCCTGGCTGGGGGGGGACAGCCATCCTCTGAGCTGCAGCTGCGGGCGCTGCTGGGCGAGGAGGCTGCGTCTGTGCTGGAGGCTGATCTCCGCTGCTGCCTGAGGTTGGCACTGCCGTGGCCTGGGTCTCTGTGCCTGGGATGGTGCAGCAGGAAGCTGTGTCCTGTGCTCCTGTGCTGGAGAGCAGTGCTCAGGGAGGGGGGTCTGCAGCAAGCACTGCCCCTCTGCCCTCCATTGCTCACCTGCTGCGGGTGCCCCCAGGGGGGGCTGGCTGTGGGGGAGAGGGTATTCAGCATGGAGGGGTGCAGGGTTACCCGGGGGGCTCTGTGGCCTCCAGCTCCAGGGGCTCATGGGGGTCCCCGAGTGCCAGTGGCAGCCTGTGTGCTGTGTCCCCGTGGGCTGGGGGTGCAGACAGGGCAAGCGAGGGCAGCCGAGCCAGCCTGTGGCCAGCACCCACTGTCGCTGCCCTCCCCACCTGTGGGTGCTGGCCCTGTGCTCTGCGGCAGCGGCAGGGCTCACCGCTCGTGGGTCCACGTGTGAGCAGGGCTGAGGGCAGGTGGCTGCTGTTCTCACAGAGGCTCCTGTTCGCTGTCCTGGGGGGATCGAGCAGCCTGAGGCCCGGGGCAGCCAGGGCCAACCATGGGGATGGCTGTGCCTGCAGCAATGGCAGCCCCCGGCCCAGGCAGGAGCATCCCCCACCACTGCCTGGCCAGGCTTGGCTGGACTGCCACATCCTGACGCAGCTCGCAAATGCCAGGTTCTCCTCCACCATCTCCCGCAGGGCCCGCTGCTCCCTGCAGGGACTCAGCATCCTCAGGCAGGGCCCCTGCGAGGATGGGCCCCTGGGCTGGCACGGGGCTGCGCTCCCACGCCTGGGGCCGTGGAGGTGCTGGGTCAGCCGGGGAGCCCCAAGGACACCCAGCGTCACAGGGCTCCCTGGCAGCAGGCCTGGAGGGACGGACGTGTCAGCAGCTCCAGGCAAGCTTCCCAGCCGCCGTGCTCCCGACAGGGCTGAGCAGGGCAGCATTTCCCCGAGAGGCGCCTGGCTGTCCCCGCAGCAGCTGGGCACAGGGTCTGGCAGACCCCCAGCTGATGGCCGGGCTCTGTGGGGCACCCAGGGGCAGTGCCCCTGCCCGGCTGCTGGACCGTGTGCGGGCAGGGTCTCCTGCGGAGCTGGGGACAGCCCTGCCATCCCCTTCTCCCCAAAACACCACCTCTTGTGCTGCCAGCCTTGCTTGGAGAAATCCCCCTGCAGCTGCTCCAGCCCTGCCCACAGCTGGGAGACGTGGTGCTCGGCCTCACGCAGGGTGCGATGTGTCGCATCGTTCTCCTGGGCAGGGTGAGACAGGTTCCCGCTGGGGCGCAGCCTGGGCCTAGGGGCCCTTGGGTGCCCAGGGCTGTGGGGACTCCCTCCAGCCCTGAGTGATGTCCCCAAGCTGTAGCTGCCTGATGCCCATCCCAGAACCCTGTGTGGGTCCTTCCCTCTCCTGGGGAGGGAGAGGAGCAAGCTGCAGCCCCACACCTGGCACTGCAGACCCCTGCTCCCGGTGCAGCCCCTGCTGCTGCTGTTGGGGACCCCACGGCCACTGCACTGCTGCACCGGACCAGCCCGGACCCCAGTGTCATCTGCCCTGCCATGCAGCTCTCATCTGTGGGCTGCACCATGCTGGCTGCGGTGGGCGCAGGGACTGCAGGAGCCATGGCCATGGGCATTGGTCCCTGTCCGGCACCGACTGCCGCCAGCATGGTGTGGGGCCCGTTGGGTGCAGCTGGTGCCACGGTCCTGCTGCCCTGCCGGACCCCGTGGAGCCAACCTGCCGTGTTTGCTCTGCAGGTGGAGTGGGGGCCTGGGGCTGGCCCAGGATCCTGCATCAGTGCTGAGCCCTCCCGGGGGGCTGGGCTGGGACCCCCAATGCCACAGCTTGCTCCAGTACCCGCACTGGTACCCATACCCAGTGCCTCCAGCTCCCCCAGTCTCACCTCCCACTGGGCCTGGCGAGGCACCGGGCCCCAGGGCAACGCTCCCTGCCCTGCCACCCTCCCTGCTTGCCCCTCTCTGCGGCAGAGCTGCCCCGAAGGCACCCCCGGACCTGGCTGCTGCAGGGATGGGGCTGGCGCTGGGATCCTGCGGGCAGCTCCGTGCCCAGCCCCACAGCTGCAGCCTGCCCGGCAGTGGATGGCACAGCTTGGCTCAGAGTTTTGTATAAAAATGTATTCAAGGAGCTATTTACAATGAGCACGGTGCTAGTGGGTGAGCTGAGACGGGGGGCGGCCGGGGCAGACCCCTGCTCTCCTGGCAGGCTCAGGGCAGCCGGCGCGTGGCCGGAGCCACCCGCAAAGGGACCTTGGCAGCAGCCATGGCCAAGCGCCCACCGCTCCGGCCAGCCCCGCAGCTGGCTCCAGTTCGGCGCAGGACCGGTGTCCCCAGGAGCACCCACTGCCTGGGACTAGTGGGGCCCCGTGGGGCCAGGGCACAGGCACAGGGCACGGCAGGGACCAGCCCCTGCTGCTCCCGCACACGGGACCAGGCACAGTCCATCCCAGCAGGGACTACGTGGAGACGCTGACGCGCTGCGGGGCACGTCGTCGCCGCAGGACGCGCAGGGCTGGGCTGCTGCGCCGGTGCTGGGAGGAGCCCCGGAGACAGAGGGGGCTCAGCAGCAGCCACAGGTAGAGCAGGACGCAGGCCCAGCATGAGGACACCTTCACCCAGAAGGTCGACCAGCTCCCGTGCGTGAAGGTGGTCTCCAGCACTGCGTTCTCGTAGCTGGTGGGAGAGGCAGGCACTGGGCGCCCAAGGGACGCCGACGCAGGGGATCCCAGCTCCAGCTGCAGCTGCCAGGCCACCCCATGGCCCAGCAGCTGCGTGTCCCTGGGCACACCCCACCGGCCGGGAGACCCCCAGCCCACAGACCCCAGCCTGTCTCTCTGCAGTGTGTGCCATTGGCACGGGCTGTTGGTGGAAGCGGTGTGGGTCTGCGGGTGCAGAGCTGGGCGCTTCCCCAGCAGCTGCCAGCTTGGCGATGCTGGCACGGCCCAGAGCAGAGGGCCGGTGCAGAGTGCAGCACGGCAGCCCGAGCCCGTGCCGGGAGCGGGTCGGAGCCGGCGAGGTGATGATGCTGAGCGGGTGACAAAGCTGGCAGGGCTGCAGTTCAGGCTGCGCAGCTGCACTAGCAGTATGGAAGGGGAACGAGAGCGAGCAAGGCTGGGCAGCAGCACGGGCCCCTACCTGAACCAGTTGGTGAGGGTCATCATGACGTAGAGTGAAGCGAGGAAGAAGACAAAGTGGAAGGCTGAGTAGCTGTAGACCACCCGGTCTCGTTCATCCTGGATGATGCACTGTCCCCCGGCAATCTCCTCCACTTGCTCACACGTCTGCTCGGTGCCTGGGAGAGCACGGGGCATGGTGGCTCCTGCATCCCCTCCATGCAGGCACCCCTGGGCTGCGACACAGGTGCCCGAGCACCCTGCACCCACCTCTCAGCTCCTCCTCCATCTTCTCGGGGCAGCAGAAGCAACAGGAGGGTTTCTGCAGAGAGAAGCAGTGTGGTGGCAACTGCTGCCAGGGCAGGGCAGCTCGGCCCCACGGCCATCGCTGCTGGGCTGAGCCCTGCCGCAGGGTCTGGCCCTGCCCGACACCAGGGCTGCCTGGCCCCGAGGAGCTGGCGTGAGTGGGGGAGCGCTGTGGGAACCCCCCTGTGCTGGATGAACCTTCCCCAGGCCCAGGACTGGGGCTCAGGAGGGCTTGGGGCGATGGGTCTGGGGCGCTGGTGGCAGGAGGAGGCTGCGGAGGGGCAGCATCCATACTCACTTTAAACTCGAAGCTGTAGACTTTGACCATCCAGAGCGGCCCAAAGACCTCGGCGAGGTAGGAGGCTTCGTTACTGTGCCCGAGAGAGAGGCGGAAATCGTGATATGGGCACCCACCACCCTGTGCCCGGCCCCCAGCCTGCACTGTGGATCCAACCCACCCACAGGAGACCTGCTGTGCCCGGGGTCCCTGTGTTGCCTCTGCCCATCTGCAGGTGCCCAGCCTGCTCCGGCCCTGACACCTCCCGGGACACCCCCCGGGACACCCCGCGGCCCCGCTGGCCGTGCCGCAGGCTGGGGACGGGGTCCCCATGCGGCGCCTGTCGGGCTGGCCGTGCCTGGAAGGGATGGGGCTGCGGGCGCCCTGTCCAGCCCGCGCCGGGGCTCACGCACCATGCGAAGAGCACGCAGGCGTACATGATGGCGGCGCCCAGGACGGCAACGGTGGTGTCCTCCGTCTGCAGCTCGTCCTGCCGCACGCCCGGGAAGCAGACGGTGAGGTTCTGCCCCTCGTAGAGCACTGCAGGGAGGCAGAGGTGAGACAGGCACGTGTCCCAGCCGGGGGGGCTGCCGGCAGCAGGCGGGAGCACCCACCTCTCTCCGGGGGACGGCTGGACAGTGCAGAGAAGGTGAGGTACATCACGTAGCAGCTGATGATTGAGGACTGCAGGAGCCCTGACTGTGGCTGCTCTGTAAGTGTGGGTCAGAGGCATCACCAGAGCCCCTGGAGCACCAGGAGCTGGTGGATGGCTCCAGGTGGGTCTGGGGCAGCCCCCTCCCACCACTCCCCTCCCAACGCCCTGCGCTGAGGCACAGGAGGGGCCAGCAGCAGCCCCGGGGATCTGGGTGCTCCCCAGCTGCCCAAGTGCTTGCCCTGAGCTGGGAGCCCACAGCCGCCCCACCAGCCCCGGGACGCAGCCGGCTGTGTGATGCGACGGCCCGTGCCGTGCCGTGCGGTACTCACTGAGCCGCACACAGGGTGTGATGGAGATGAAGGACATGATGCCACAGAGGCTGCCGTTGATGCTGAGCAGCAGCTTGTTGAGCTGGCAGGCGGCCGGGTGGGTGTAGTACTCATAGAGGAAGGAGAAGGCGGCGGCGGCGAGGGTGTAGAAGGCGGCCGTGGCCAGCAGCACGGCCAGGTACCAGCGCCTGTCCTGCGCAGCACCTGCCAACCTGCCGGGAGAGTGGGTCAGAGCCAGCGGCGGGCAGCGCCCGCCCGGCACCCCGGCACTCACCAGTTCTTGTTCCAGGTGTGCGCGAAGGCAGTGATCAGCACCAGCTGGATGAGGATGAAGGCAAAGCCCCCACAGACCCCTGTGTAGTGCCAGGCTGGGGGGAGAGGGCAGCGTGGGGTGAGCCTGGGGGGCACGCAGGGGCCGCGGGCCGGGGCTGCCAGCCTGGCCGGGGTGGGGGACAAACCTTGGATGAAGCCATCCTCAGGGATGAAGAAGCTGGCAGCACAGAGCCCCACCAGCACCAGTGGCTTCAGGAGCCAGAACCTGTGAGGCAGCGTGCGTCAGCGAGACAGGGCCCCCAGCAGCCCCCATCCCCTGGCAGCCCCCAGCCCCCAGCAGCCCCCGGCAGCGTGGAGCACCCTGTCCCCCTGCAGCCTCCGGCAGCCCGGAGCACCCCGTCCCCGTACCCGTTGTGGAGCCGCGCGCGGCAGTCGGTGCTGGAGCGCACGTTGAGGAGCAGGGCGGCCTGCGCCAGGTGGAAGCAGGCGGTGCCGAAGCAGACCCGGTACACGGCCGAGGAGCCCACCAGCCGCTCGCAGTCCGTGCCCCCGGGCAGGTGTTCGCACAGCACCGCTGAGAAGGGCACCTGCAGGCACGGTGAGCGACGCGATGGGGCTGCTGGGATGCCCAGCACCCCTCGGCCCCCCCAGCTCCCCGGGACTCCTGACAGCCCCAGCATGCCCGACACCCTCCCCACCCCCAGCACCCACGGTACCCCGGGGACCCCCGGCACCCCGCGTGTCCCAGCTCCCGCCCTCACCTTCTCCCTGACGGCCTGGGCCACGGTGCGGGACAGCATGAGGCAGCACACGGCGGAGGCCAGGACGTGCAGGAGCGTGTAGAGGACGCGGGTGCCCGTGGATGCACGCAGCCCGCGGCGGGAGCCGCAGCCACAGCACAGCTGGGGGGGGCACGGTCAGCAGGGACCCCACCGGGCCAGAGCTGCCCCTGAGCCTGGCCTGGCCCCCCTGCCCCGGTCCAGCCCCCCCGGCCCCGCAGCCCCCTTGGCCCCACCTGGCAGAGCAGCGAGTGCAGGAGGCGGCCGTGTGCCCGTGTGCCCGCCATGGCCCGGCTCGGCTCCGCTCGGCCCCGCTGCCCTGATGGGATTAGGGGGATTGTCGGCTCGGCCCGCCCCGCCATCTGCTCGCGGCCACCCCTGGCAGCCGCCGTCGGGGCGAGGAGCCTGCCCAGGGCCCACCAGTGACCCCCGGCCACGGGGACACCAGCCCGGGCCCCCGGTCCCTCCCTGGGCAGGATGAGGCCACGGCAGCCGGCTGAGCCACGGGCTGGTGTGGGTGTCCGCGGGGTGCTGTCCTGCGTGGCGACGGCTGGTGCCAGCGAGGTGCCGTGGTGCTGTGCGGTGCGTCGGGGGGGCACGGGGGTCCCAAAGGACTGGAGGGGTGCGAAGGCACCCAAGGGACGGGGGTACCCCGCAGGGCGGGGACCGTGTGGGCAGCGGGACAGCAACAACCACGTCCGGCCGGGGAGCGGGGTCCCCCGGCGCGGGCAGGGGGAGCCGGGGGGGCGGGGGGAGCCGGGGGGCGGGGGCCCCGCCGCTGCCGCAGAGCCCTGCGACCCCCGGCCCCTCCACAGCAGTTTGGCACAGCCGTGACACGGCGCCGGCGCCCGGGCCGTGCTGCGCGGGGTCCCGGTCCCCGCTGCCCCAGCCAGGCGCCTGGGGCGGGCGGGGGTCGTGGCGGGACGGGGCGGGGACAGATGCGAGGCCCAGCTCCGCCGGGGCTGTGTGCGGGGGGGCGGGCTGGCGCGCGGCGGCGGGGCGGGGCTCCCCGCCGGGAGGGGGCGGTCCGACCTCCGGGCCCGCCCCCAGCGCCGCTCTGGCCCGCCCGCTGGCCGCTCGCTGGTTCCGGCGGCGGCACGTGACCGGAAGCGGGCGGTGGGATGGCGGCGGAGGGGGACGTGGAGCTGGAGCTGGAGACGGAGCCGAACGGCGGCGGCGGCGGCGGCGATGGGGCGGGCGGGCGCGCGGCCGAGAAGCCGCGGAAGCACGACAGCGGGGCGGCGGACCTGGAGCGCGTCACGGACTACGCGGAGGAGAAGGAGATCCAGAGCTCCAACCTGGAGACGGTGCGGCGGGGCCGGGCCGGGCCGGGCGGGCGGGGCACGGGGGCTGCCCGCGGGGGTTCGCGCCGGGCCGGGCCCCGAGCCCCGCGCCCGCATGGCCTCGCCGAGCCGCCCGGTGACCGCGCTCGTCCTGGCAGGCCATGTCGGTGATCGGAGACCGGCGGTCCCGGGAGCAGAAGGCGAAGCAGGAGAGGTAACGGCCGCGCTCTCTCGGGGCTCTGAGGAGCGGCCCGGCCCGCACCGGGCCCCGGCCCACGGCGGCTCTGCCCGACGTCCCGCCCGGTGCCCTCCCCAGCGCAGCCCGTCCCGACACCGGGGGGGGTGTCGGTGACCGGGGGCCGGTTCGTCTCTTGCCGCAGGGAGAAGGAGCTGGCGAAGGTGACCATCAAGAAGGAGGACCTGGAGCTGATCGTGAGTCGGGGCGGGGGCCGGGCGGGCGCTGGCGGGTCCCCGGCCCCGGGTGTGCCCAGTCGCTGCTGCGGCCCCCGTGACGCTGTTCCACGGCCGCGCTGCGGCCGTTCCCCCGCAGATGACGGAGATGGAGATCTCGCGGGCAGCCGCCGAGCGCAGCCTGCGGGAGCACATGGGGAACGTGGTGGAGGCGCTGGTCGCGCTCACCAACTGAGCACCGGGCACGGAGACGGCCGGGGACGGGCGCCGCCTCCCCCAATAAAGGCACTGGTGGGACTGGGCTGTGCTGTGGTCTGCGCTGCGTGCCCGGCGGTGCCGATGCTGCCAGCGCCCTGCACCTCACAGCCGGGGTGGGAGGCAGCAGCTGGGCAAGGCTCTGCCTGCTGTGCACGTCGGCACCGGGCGGCTGCCGGGCAGGCCCGCGGGGCGCAGGCAGTGGCTCCCACCCGCCTTGTCCCTGCCTGCCGCTGGTGGGCTCCGCACCAGCCCCTCCTGCCTCACCCGGAGCCCGAGGCCAGGGCCCGGTCAGGCAGGAGCAGGGCAAGGCAGGTGCAGGGCAGGGCCCAGCTGAAGCCGCCGCGGCCCCCGCTCTGCCTGGCGCGGGCTGTCAGGTCGCTGGCAGCACCCCTGGGACCACGCCGGCCCCTCCTGTCCCACCACCGGGCACAGGACGGCCCCGTGCACCGACAGCACGGCCGGAGTGTGTAAGAAAACAACTGCTTTAATGAAAACGATCACCCACCCCTCCCTGCACAGGTAGAAAAGCCAAGCCCTGCGGGGTCACCGCTGCTCCCCTCACCAGGGCCCAAGCTGGCTGCGGGGGGAGCAGAGCGAGCAGGAGGTGCTGTGGGCCTGACCACCGTGAGGGTCCCTTAGTTCCCCCAGAGCGGGCGTGCTGGGGCCGGGGGTGTTGCCACACGCCCGCACGGCCCTGCCGAGGCTCTCGGAGCGGCTGCTGGTGGACGGCGGCACAGTGTGGCCATCATCCTCTGCGGCACCCGGGGGGGGGAGCCGGATGCCACGTCGCCAGGGCAGGTGTGCTGTGGGGGCACAGAGGCAGGGCTCGGCCCCGCGCGCAGCCCAGCCCGGTGCTGCGTCCCTTCTGTCCCTGCGCCGGCTCCTGGCAGCTGGCAGAGCAGTGCCCTCCTGCCCGCTGCCCTAGGTGGTTTTTCGCTTCTTGGCTGAGGGTCTCTCGAAGACGTCCCGCACACCCGCTGCTTTCTGCTTGAAGAACTTGGTGTTCTGCGCGCTCTCCTGGCCCCAGGCCGAGTCAAAGGAGGTGGTGTCCTGGTCCACCAAGTGCGTGTACTTCGTCCGCCCGGAGCGCCCAAAGTTCTTGACCTGGGGAGCAGAACCGGTCGTGAGCGGCTGCTCCCCCTGCCCTGCCAAGGAGCCCTGACCCCCCCAGGCAGCACACCCACCTGCATGACTTTAGGCAGGATGGTCTTGTTGAAGTGGTCCTCAAGGGTCGGGGCGCTGAAGTCCCTCTTGTATACCTCCTCGTCCTCATCCTGCAGGAGAAGGTCGCGCCTGCTCAGCCCGCAAGCTTCCAGCAAGCGCCAGCAGCGGGTGGCAGTGGGGGAGAGCCACCAGAAGCCCGTATCGCTGCTCTGCCGGGGGCTGCTGCGGTGCCTGCACTCCTGCTAACCCACTGCCAAAGGTGGGGACGCAATCACTGTCCCGCAGGCCTGCCCCTGGCAGCCACCCTCGCATCCCCTCAGGCCCCTTCTCCAGAGCCTGGGCTGCAGCCCACACGGAGCTGCCTTGGTTCTGGCAGGGTCTGCCAGCCCCAACAGCAGCACAGGGACAGCGCTGCTGCGGCGGCTCCGTCTCGGCTGGGCACCCTCCACCCAGCGCACTGCAGGGCGGCAGCGCCGGCCAGCTCCAGGGGAATGGCCCCGGCCCGCTCACGCTCCACAGGGCAGCTCCAGGGGAGCGGCCTCAGCCCGCTCGCGCTCCCCAGGGCAGCGCCCGGCAGAACACTGCGGCATCCCTGCTCCCCTCTGCCGTCGGAGCTGGCCGAGTTCAGATCACCTCGGTCGCTTCAGCCCCGTGTGGCCTCCGAGGGCCGGCTCCTGCCCAGCCCCAGGCACTGCGGCGGGGGTCCACCCAGCCCCTGCTGCCAGCCCAGGCTCCCCCAGCACCACTCACCATGAAGAAGGCGCCGCGGTGGTAGTACTTCTGCAGGAACTTGTATTTGCCCTTCACTGCCTTGTTGGTGATGACCTTGCCGTTGGCCCGAAGCTCGGCGCGGCGCTCCTCCTCCGTGAGGTTCCGCATGCGCTCGATCTCCGCCTTCTCCTTGTCCATGCTGGGTGGGTGGGAGGGAAGCCCCTGAGACCCCGTGTCCCACAGCACCCTCCGGAACAGCTGCTGTCGCCAGCCGCCGCCCTGCACCTTCATGGGCTCCGGGGGAGCGAAGGCAGCCCGCGGGCGGGCGCGAGAGGCTTTGGGTGCTCAGTCTAGCTAAGACCGTGCTGCCAAAGGGAGTCTCGAGGAAGAGACGCCTCAGCTGCCCTCAGCCTGTGCGCGCAGACAGTACTTACGCTTCTCGTTCCTCACGGTCCCGTTTGATGCGCTTCAGCTCACGTACTTTCCAGGCCTCATACTCCTCCTCGTCGTTCTCATCATCTGTATCAAGCGCGTCCAGCGCTGCTAGCGACCGCTTGTTCTCCTCCAGCTCCTTCTTAGCTTCTTCTTCTACAATCTGCAGCAAGGACTGAGCTCAGCTCGCTGCGGCGCCTGCCCCCCCGTGCGGCCCCCAGCCCACCCCTCAGCACCTTGAGCGTGTACTTGCGCCTCTCCTCCGCCAGCCTCTTGGCCTCCTGCTCCAGCTCCTTCTGCTTCAGGGCTTCTGCTTCTCGCTCCTGAACCGTGATCCGGTCCTTCCTGCGGCAGGGACCACAACAGCCTTCAGCCCCTCCGTGAGCCAGCGCAGCATCTCAGCTCCTCGCAGACCACCCCCACCCTGCCCTGCAGCTGTGTGCAGCCCTCGCTCTCTCCAAGGTCGGGCTGAAGCCCAGCGCTCTCCCCTTTCCAGGGCCACAGTGCTGTTCCCCTACAGCTGCGGGTGCACAAACAAACGACGCGTGACCAAACCACCGGCTGTGGGGCACGGCCCGCCACCTGCTTCCCTTTGCTGCTGTACAGCACCTGCCTGAGGGCTCCAGTCAGACCCCGCTGCGACTTCGACCCACAGTCTGATCCGCAGCGACCGCTGCAGCCGACGCGGGGCTGTCGGTGCAGGGATCGGCCCTTGCTCCCCCCCGGCGGGGCGAGCCGCGGCCCCACAGCGGGAGGAGGAGACCACGGCAGCGGTGTCTGCTCGGGCCCCAGCTCCCAACTCCGGTGTCCTCGCCCAGGGCTGCCCCGCACGGCCGCATCACCCACTTGCGGATGAAGACCGGTTTGAGACGCGGCTCCATTTCATCCTCGCTGTCCGTGTACTCCTCGTACTCGGACTCTGACTCAGACTCTTCTCCGGATCGACCCTCATCTTCCAACTCCATCACTTCCAGCTCCTCGGTTTTCCTCTCCTGTGCTCGCTGACGCATCATCCCACGCCGACGCTCAATCTCCTAACGGGGACAAGCAGAGGGGAGTCAGACACCCAGCCCTGCTACCGCTTCCCTCTCGCTCTTCTGTCCAAAACCTGCGATGTGTGGAGTGTGGGCTACGAGATGATGCGCCCATCCCTCTGGGCACAGGGTGGCCTCTCCCGGCATCCCGTCCCACGCAAGAGGATGGGAACCCACCCGTAAAGTCACGGCCAGCTGTGAGACTTCTCCAGCTCCAGCCAACAGCCCTGCAAAAGGTGGTTCCAGCCTCTGCTGTTCAGGGGCTTCCCTGGGCCTGTTACTCGGCCCTGCAAGCGCACCTCATCATCGATCTCTTCCTCCTCCTCTTCGCTGGTGTCCTCCCGCTCCAGGCGCCAAGCTTCCCCCTCCACCTCTGAATCACTTTCTCCAACCACTTCAGGCTCCACGATTTTACGGTGTCTTGCCAGCCTGCAGGAGACCCCGGTTAAACAACGGCACTTTGAATGCAGAGAGGCTGCAAGAGGTTGACTGTTGATGAATCATTCCTAACAAGGCCGTGGCGAATGCTGGAACTGCCCAGCGTGGGCAGACCCCACACGTTCTTTCCCGGGAAGCTGCACTGGCTGGGCACTGGCAGCTCCTCCCCGTCTGTGCTCTGAGCCGGAACGCAGCCCCCAGCGGGAAGCCGCCCCGTCACTGGAACCAAAGGCAGCAGCTCCATGGGAGGAGGCAAACGGCGCTTGATTACTGCCTGCCCAGGGCACGCTTCACGCGGCACCGTCCCTTCCCACCACCCTCAGCCTCAGCACACTGCCGTAATTTTTACTTCGGAGCCTGTTTTCACCTGCACCCAGGCTGTGCCCTGGAAAACGGCAGCTCTGGGTTGGAAGGGCTGCCCACAGCGGGGCCAGAGCCTGAGGCATGGTACAGTGCAGATGGAGAAGAGCCAGAGGCTGTCCCGCACTGCCGGGAGAACGTTCCCGGCTGCTGCCCAGCGCTCCTGCAACTCCTCACTGCGGGGCAGAAGCGCAGGGTCGGCACCCCCAGCCCCCTACGAGGGCAAACCTGTGGGGAAGCGCGGCAGGGCAGGCAGGGGCACAGCTCCTTGCCGACCCCGGCACTCACCGCTCCTCCACATCTTCGGCGATGCGGTTCTGCAGGCGCCGGAGCCGGGGGTCGTTGGCGAGCTCCTCCTCCTGCTCCTCGGGCTCCACCTCCTGCTCCTTCGCCTTCTTGATGAACTGGAACTCCTCGTCCTCCTCCTCCGAGGACTCCATGGGCGCGTAGTCGGGTCGCTTCCCCGATACATACCGCTTCACCTTCACCTTCTCCATGGAGAGCTCGCCTGCGGGCGCCCGGGCCGTCATCGGGGGCCCCGCGCCCGGGCCCCGCTCCCCCCGCCGCCACCGCCGGGCCGGCCCCGCCGCGGCCCCCCCGCCACTCACCTTTCTCGTTGCGGACGGGCACGGCGCCCGCCGTGGACTGGATCGGCGGCTGCTTCATGAGGGCGCTGGGGACCGACATGGTGGCGGCGGGGCCGGCGCCGGGACAGGCCGGGCCGGGGTCGAGCAGCGGCCGCTGGCAAGGGCTCCGCGCAGCCGCTCACCCAGAACTGGAACCGCAACCCCACTTCCGCCGGAAGCGGAACCCCCGACTGCCTGCGCCGAGTAACCGGAAGTGGCGTTACCGGGGATCACTTCCGGGGCGCCGCGTTCTGCGGGACGGGCTCGTCCTGCGCGGAGCCGGTGGCGGCCTCGGCCGGGCCCGGGGCGGGGGAGCGGCGGGTGGGCCGGGCCGGGCCGGGCCCTCCGCCTCCCGCCGCGGCGCGGTGCGGTGCGTCCGCCCGCCCTCCCTCCCGCCTCGCTGGCCGCCGGGCCCTGGCGAGCCCTGCGGGGCTCGGGCCCGTTCCGTGCGGGGCCGCGGTGGCCTCCGGGGCTCCGGGCAACCCAGTATCACCCGGGACTCCCGCGGGGCCGCGCGCCCTGCGCCTGCCCGGAGGCCGCATTCCTCCGGCTTGGCGCACAGCGGGGCCCGGTGGCGGAGCCGCCGGAGAGTCTGCGCCGCGCCCGCCGCCCGCGTCGCTGCCCTCGGGGCAGAGCCGGAGCTGGGCGGCCGCTGCCTCTGCCAGCCGGAGCCGAGCCCCGGCCCTCGGCTCTGCCTGCGCACAGCCGGCCCCGCCGAGCGGCCCCGGCGCAGCCCCGTATCCTGGCTCAGCCGCGCGCCGGCCGGTGCCGGGAGGCGGGGCTGCTCCCGCCGTTCTGCGGTGCGGGGCTGGGGGAGCCCCCGGGCTTCCCGGTGGCACTGGTGACGTGGCGGCGGTGGCACCTATGTCGGGAAGGGCTGGGGCCGTCCCGGCTTCGCGGCAGGCGTGAGGGGTTTTCTGTAAGCGGCCCACGTTGGCACACGTCAGCGCAGAGGAAAGTCGAGGGCAGCGCTGGGGGCGATTGGCTTGCGCGAGCTGCCCTGCTCTGGCAGCCAGCCGCAGAGGTGAGACTTCTCTTGAAGCTGGGCAGAACTGTGTCACCAGCCACCGCAGCCACGTCTGCCATCCTGTGCTGCCTGCTCGAAAGGAAGGAAGAGGTTTTGGCGGGGGGGAGGTCTGCCTGCTGGCACCCTTCGTCCGGGGTTTTCGAGGCAGAGGGCCCGAGCCGTGCTTTAACCCTGCGCTGCCCTGGCGGGGGCCGTGGGGGCGAGGCCAGCACAGCAGCAAGCGTGCTTCTCCAGTTGGGTCAGCACTGGAGCGCGGCCCCGGAGGCAGTGCAGGGAGTTCCTTTCCTTCTGGCGTTCCCAGCGGAGAGATGCCCTCCCGGGCGGGTCTCATTCATCCGCTCTCAGGGGGCGCAGACCCGGTTCTCGGCAGCGGTACTGCCCCCAGTCCGGGCCCGGCTCCACTGAGGTGGGGGTCCCGGCACTGGCTGCAGAGGTCCCAGGGCTGGCCTGAAGGCAGGCTCTCTCCTGGGGACCCTGCACTCTCCCTGGCACCTCTGTGTGCTGGCGCTGGGCAGACCCAGCCGGGTGGCAGGGACCCTGCCGGGCTGCGGGCGTAGGCGGCTGGACCCAGCCCTCGCAGCCCTGCGCCCGGCCGTCCTGGGCTCGGTCCTGACCGCGGCGCAGGGGGAGGCTCGCCCTGCGGCCCCCTCCTGGAGCTGGCTCAGACAACCCTGTTTCTGCCTCCGGCAAAGCGGTGGGCTCTCCTCAGCCCCTCTGCTTCAGCGCGTCCCGGCAGCAGCTGGAGGAGCTGGGGCTGCCCCGTTAGAGGTGTGCAGGGAGGAGGGACGCGGTGCACATGGGATCCCGGTGCCGCAGGGCTCCCTTGCTGCGCTGCAGCTTACGGTTTGCCGTGGTGGCTGAGGCGTTCGTAGCTCTGTAACCCTACAGCAGCTGATGGCCCTCCCCCACCTTGCCCAGGAGCGAGCGAAAGCTCGTTTGTGTGTCTCTGGCCTTTATGCCCAGATGACAATTAGCGCTCCCGCTCTGCGCTTGGTCATCTGATGAGATACAATCTCGAGGGCTGTCACAGAGTGTTCCCACCTCGGGAGTTCTGTGCCACCGTGGCAAGGAGTGAGCTCCGGCAGCGCTCGGCGAAACAATTGGACACACCAGTTAAAGAAAACTGGGGACTGCACACAAAGCATGTAATGTCCCGTTCAGGTGAAGCAAAACTGAAGACTTCAGCAAACAGGGAGATGCTGTCACAGCCTGGCTCAGCTCCGTGACCACAGGCGTCGGAGGCCTCGAGTGGCCCTCAGCCTGCGACGTGTCTTCTCTGCCTGCATCCCCTCGAGAGGCACAGCCGAGCTGGGCAAGCTGAGTGCTGGCATTGCCCGAGCTGGTGCGGCAGGGGACGCGAGGGGACGTGGCTCTGTGCCTGCCCTTGCCGGATCCCCTGGGGTGCGGCAGACGGGCTGCCACGAGCTGTTGTGGCCGAGGGCAGCCCCAGCTCTGTCCCCCAGTGCAGGGCTGCTGGCGTGTCAGCCCTGCAGCGGCTGGGCAGTTGGCGGCCGGGCTGCGGCAGGAGCCAGGGGCACTTTGCGGGGCTGAGCCCCCGTTCCCGGGGCGGTGCAGGGCTGCGTCAGGCTGGCAGCTGCCGGCGGGAGCGAGCCTGGAGCACGGCCAGCGCCCGGCACGGGCCAGTCTGCTCCTCAGAGCCCTGCCAGCTTGCTCTGGGCTAGGTTTGTGTGTCCATGCCTGTGAGCACCCCTCCCAGCCCACGGAGCCCACGGGCGAATGGGCGCTTGCTGCAGGGCGCAGGTGGGCTCTGCCCGTGGCGTTTCCTGCACGCGGGTGCTTGTGTCCCAGTGCGTGGCACTTCTGTGGTGACCCCGGGCACCGCAGGCACCGTACGGTGCTGGCGCTGGGCAAGGGCGTCCCTGCACCGGCACAGCCGGCGTTGGGGGGACAGGCGACGGCGGGGGCAGCGCCGTGGGTTGGTACCGTGGCTGCTGCTGACAAACCCGGCGGCAGATATAGCTGCGGAACCATCCCGAGCGCCGCTCTTTGTGTCTGCAGCTGTACCGCAGAGCAAGGTCAGGGTGTTTGGTCTGGTGTCGAGCACTGCGTGTGACTGCGGAGATGTTGTGTCTGGGAGCGTGGCTGGGAACAGCCTGGAGCCGGCGGGACCCTGCGGAGGCAGCTCCCGGCTGGGCCGTGGCAGGCCCTGCTCGGGGGGCACGGGGGCCTGCCCAGAGCCTGCTGCTAGCACCCAGCGGGGAAAGGGAGGAGAGGGGCAGAGAGACTCCGGGGAAAGAGGACTGCGGCCGGAGCTTGCGACGGGGCTGGGAAGCGCGAACGCAGCGCAGCAGAGGGTCTGCAGGCTCGCCCCGCACTGGCACGGGCGTGGGGGCAGGGCAGGCTGCTGGGTGCCAGGTAAACATGTCGTTATCGATCTAGTCCCCCTGATGTCCTCGGCCTGCCGCGCCTGCCCGCTGCTTGGCTTTCCCTGCTGCTTCTGAGGGCCCTCTGCCCTGCCTCCCCCCTCCCCGTCTGTCCTCACCCGTGGCACTGCCGCCCTCCTGCTGCCTCCCCACACTCCCCCCGGGCCGGGGGTCCCTGCAGGCGGGGGGCCGGCCATGCCGCTGCTCTGCCTCCCGGAAAGGCGCGCAGATGGGCAGTTGCATCACTGTTGGAGCCTGTGCCATCTCTGCAACCCGAAAGCCAAAAATTGACCTGATTTTTCCGTGAAAGTAGGTTTCTATTGATTGTTGTGTGCTGCTGGGCCACACCATGTAGTGTGCTGGGTGCAGAGGAGCACGGGAGGTCTCCCCCGGCCCCAGGGAGCAGTTTGGCCCCTGTGCCTGCAGCGTGGGCTCTGGGGGATGCCGCGGGCCATCGCCTGGCGTGATGGGGCACTGGGCGTCTCGGCACAGAGCAGCCCTCTCCCGGCATGCGCCGACGCCTCCGAGCGATGGCCCACGAGTCGGTTAAACGTCTGCGGGGAGGGTTTGTGGTCCTGGCAGACCCGGCTACGGTAGCTGCTGCACCCTCGCTGCCCCGCAGGCAGGGCTGAGGAGAGGGATGCCGAGCAGCCCCGTAAGGCGTGGGGGAAACCGTGGCTGCTCAGGCCCAGCCTGGCGGCGCCACTTTCTGCCCCGTCTGCAGCCGGCCCCGGCGGGGGGGCCACTAGGAAAGCTGGTCCCGTTCGCATCCATGGCCTCGCCCCACGGCCCAGTGCTCCTGCGGACAGGCGTTGTCTTCGGCAGCGCTGCGGGGTCAGCGCGGGCCCCAGGCCAGTCGTGGCTGCAGGGGAGGTGCTGCCTGCCTGCCCGCGGCACCCCGGTGAGCTGCGGTGACAAGGCCCTTTGTCAGCTCCTCTCGGCAGTGTGACATGTCACAGGGGCCGGGTGCAGCGCTCGTCACCTCCCGGGCAGGGCTGCCAGCGCCCGGCGAGGCAACTGCAGCGCAGGCACGCTGGTGGGGCGGGAGGCAGCCTGCCGACCACCACCGGCTGGGGTCCGGCTCAGGACCAGCGCCTGTACCCCCTGCGTCTCTCCGCAGGGCGCTCTGGGCTCGGCTGCGCACCCGGGCTGTGGTGGCACAGGGGTGAGTGCTGCCCGATGGGACCGCGGCCATGGAGGGTTGGCCCGGGACACCGCAGCCCCGCGGCCGTGGTCCCCAGCAACAGCTGTCGGGGCCGGCCGCCGGGTCAGCCCGGCCGGAGTCGCTGCCGTGGCGACGCTGCAGCCGGGCGCCTGCCCTGCGACACTGACCCAGTTTGACAGAGCCTGCCCTGTGCCGGGATTTCTGGGCTGTTCTCAGCATCCCCGTTGCCAAGGTGACTGTTTCCTGTGCGATTGCTAATGCTTTATGATCTCGATCGTGATACCCGAGTGCCTGCGTTTCCTCTGTGAGGAGCTGTAGGACCCGCTGCTGCGGGGCTCCCCAGGCCGCTTCCGAGGTGCGGAGGATCCAGGTCAGTTTGGGTTCTGCTGCTTTTGCTTTTTGCTCTTGACCCGGCTTTTGCGTTGCTCTTGGCGTGGTCCCGCGCGCGCGGGGGACAGGAGCTGTTTCTCAGAAGTGACCGGAGCCCAGATGAGCCGCGGCTCCCCGCTCACCTCTTCTCCTTGGTGGGTGTCTCCCTCCTGAAGCCCGGAGCAGGGCTGATGGGTTTTCCTTGTGTTGCTGCCTGCCAGAGAGCTGCTCCGGCGGGCTGCGGCGTGGCGGCTGAGCCCCGGCCACACGCACCGCGCGGGGGGGCCGGTGCCGCTCCCCAGGAGCCCCCTGCGCGGGTGACTGCGAGGGCCGGAGCATGGTGCGGGTGGGCTCGTGTCTGCCAGCCCCGCGTCGCAGAGCCGCCGGCCGCTGCGCTGGGCGCGAGACGGGGCATCCGCGGGGTGCCCTGCTCTGCCCTGGCACCCCTGCGTGGGGCTGGGGTCTGCCCTGCACGGCGCCGGTCCGGGGCTGCTGCTTGGGCTGGTGCGGGCAGCCCCGGGGGTCGCGGGCACCCCGAGGCCCCGGGGGGCACCGGCAGTCCCCGGGGGGCACCAGCAGCCCCGGTGGGCGCGGGCAGCCCCGGCGGGCACCGGCAGCCCCGCGGCTGTGTTCCGGGAGGGCGAGGCCGGGCCGTGCCCGGTGCCGGCGGAGGGCCGCGCTCCGCAGGCCGGGCCGAGCGGGGCGGCCCTGGTGCTGGCGGCGGGGGGCGCGGGAGCCCGGCCCCGCGGGGCGGAGGGGCCAGGCGCGGAGCTCTCGGCGGCGCCGGTGCGGGCGGGGCGGGCGGCGGTGACGGCATCCGGCGGCGCCCGGCGGAGCGGCGGCCGGGCCGGGCCGCGCCGGGCCGAGCCGAGCCGAGGCGGGCAGGGCCGGGCCGGGCCGGGCCGGGCCGCGCGGTCGGTCGGCGGGGCGGGGCGAGGCGGCGCTGACAGCTGCTCGGCGTAAACAAGCGGCCCCGCCGGCCGCCCCGGCCGCCCCTGCCTGGGCCGGGCCCGGCTCCGGGGCGGGCGCTGCGGGCGCCCCGCGGCGTGACGCGGCGCCGCCGACAGACGGGCCCGGCCGCGGCGGGGGGAGCGGGCAGGCCGCGCGGTAAGGGCGCGGGGACGCGGCCGGGGCCGGGCTCGACCCGCCGGCGGTTTGACAGCTGCGGCGGCCCCGGCCGGGCGGGATCCCGGGAGGCGGCGGGGCCGGCGGGCAGCCCCGGGCCAGGGGCGCTGCGGGCCGGGGCGGGCGCTCCCCGGTGCGGCGGCCCGGGCCGGCTCCGCGGGGCACAGCCCGCCTGCCGGGGGCTGCGGGCCGGGAGCGGCGGCCACGGGAGGCCGGGGGCGCGGAGGGAGCCAGGCCTCGGCCCGGGGCCGGCCCCGTCCCGGCCACCCTCGCAGCGCCCGCGGCCCCGCCGCCCGGCCCGGCCCGCGGGGAGTAGCCCCGGCGGGATCCCGGCGTGCCGCTGCGGGGCTGCGGGGCGGGGGGCGCGGCCCTGCTCCTGCTCCCGGGGCTGCGGGCCGAGGTCTGCGGGCGGGTCCGGGGCGTGCAGTGGAGCTGGGGGGTCTCGCAGGGTGGGCAGCAGGCACCGAGGGCCGGGGCTATGGAGCGCCGGGCTCCGCTCCCCGTGGCGGGGGCCCGCTGTCCCGGGGGGAGCAGGGGGCTGCTGGCCCTGGGACCGGCGAGGCGGGGGAGGCTGCCTGGCGTGGGGACCCGGGGGGGCGAGGCGCCGGCGTGGGGACCAGCCGCGGCAGACAGTGTCCCCTTGTGCTGTGCTTGCTCCGCTCTCCGCTCCTGCGAGCTCTTTCCCTTCCCTGGGTGCTCCGTGAGCCTTCCCACTGGAAACTGGGACTGGGGCCCTGGCACAGTCCGGGGCCCGGGGCTCCGGTCCAGCCTCCAGCAGGGGCTCGCGGCCCCGGGTGCCTCGCAGGGCAGCCAGGCCCGCAGCCGGCCGAGGTCCGGTTGCTGGGGGGGAGCCGCAGCGTGCCTCAATCGCGGCACTGTCTGCGCTGCAGCCTGCGGCGGGGTCTCCGGCGGCTGCCAGGAGCTGCTCTCCTGCCCTGGCAGCGCCGCAGGCTCCCTGCTCGCCAGAGGGGAATGGGGCTGCTCTGGGCACTGCCAGCTCTCACCTTTCCCGCTGTCTCTGAAACATGGCCAGATATTTCAGGGTCCCTGTGGAGCTTGCACTGGCACCATCGTGTTGTGCACTCCTTTGCGCCGGGTGGGTTCCTCCCTGCCCTGCTCTCCACCTGCCTTCCCAGCTTCTGGTGTGTGCCCTCCTGTCCCCAGGCGTCCCTGTGTGCAGGTCCCTGGGTGTGTGCTGGAGCTGACGGTGCGCCCCTTTCCCTCATCCCTGTGCCGGTTTCCTCTCTGTTGTGAAGATGAGTCACACCGGTGTCACCATGTTGTGCTCCGGTGGAAGGGCACAGCTGAGCTGCTGCTGGTGACAGGCAGCGCGGCGCTCGGCACTGCTGCCAGGCACTGCCTGCTCCATCGCTGGCTGTGGAGGTGCTGGGGCCTGGGGCTCTGCTAAACGGAGAGCAAGGACTCTCCCTGGCTTTCCTCCTCCCAGTCTCGTTTAGCCGGGGTTCCTCGCGCAGTATCTGGGGGCATCTCCTCTGATCTCTGCTTGGGACTGGAGATGCAGGCTTCCCATCCCGGTTGCTCCCAGCTCTGTGCCCAGATAGGCCCGTTCGGGTTGGAGAAGGCAGCCTGTCTGCTGCAGACCATGGCAGCAGGAGGCACGGCTTCCCTTGCCTTGCTCCCCCTCCTTTGCTGCCCTCTCCCCTGCTGGTTCGTCTCTCGTGTTTGTAAGCACAGACCGTAAGTGCACATTGGGCAATCGACAGGGTAAACAGTGGCTCTGAGCCAGCGGCCGCCGCGGTGGGCACGGGTGCTGTGTGCCGAGGACCCCTCGCCCAGTGCCAGAGCTGCCCTCCCTGGGTTGGAGGAGAGGTGCCCTGCGGTCTGACTGCTCTCCCGTCTCTCTGCAGATTGTACTGCTGTCCTGGACGCTCTGTTCCTGCTGTTACGGCCTTGTCCCCATGCTCTCTTGGGCTGAGCAGGCGCCAGCGGGGCAGAGAGGCCGGCGTGCCTCGGGGCGCTGACGCAGGGAGGCCGCTGGACCTGCTGCTCCCAGGACCCTCCTGCTCCCCAGCTAGAGGAACCCCGATACTCTGATGGATCTGAGGCCCTGCTCGCTGCTCCTGCTCTGGACCCTCGTGGTTGCCCTTGCTCTCCTGGCCCAGGAGGTGCTGGCCCAGCGTATTTACACGAACACCTGGGCCGTGCTCGTCCCCGCAGGGCCCCAGGAGGCTGACAGGCTGGCCAGGAAGCATGGATTCCTCAACTTGGGCCCGGTAAGTTGCCCGCTTCCCTCTCCCCGCAGAAGTGGTGTCCTCTGCCGCGATCTAGGCGGGCGCCGGGCTCGGCCCCGGAGCTGGCTCGGGAGCTGCTCTTTCTGGCAGCAGGGCCACTGCATTTGCGCCCGTTCACTGCCGCCTTCCGGCATCCGCTGTGTTGACTCAAGGGTGGTAATTAGCTGGATGGAGCTGGGGCCTCCTCCCTGCCGACGGGATGGTCTGGTGGCGTGGCACGGCTCGGTACGGCACACTGCCTGCTGGAGGGGAAGGAGGAAAAGCCCGTCCCAGTGTGAAGAAATTGGGAGTGCTGTGCATTGGTGGGGAAGGGGAGGGCTCCCGGTCTGCACCAGTGCTCCCCGCAGCAAGCTGCCACAGCATGGCACGGCCTCAGCCCAGCTGGGGCAGCAGCAGCTTCTGGATGTCCCCAGAGCGGGCAGCCGACAGCAGCCGCATGTCCCTGGCCCTAAGCTGCCCTTTACAGGAGGTCTGTCAGCAGGTCCCCACCGCGCTCGGCTTTCTGTGCCCTCAGCCACTGGTGGGATGGGGCAGCGCCTGCAGCTGTGCTGGGGCTGTCACCCTCCTGGCAGCGGGGCGGGGAGGACGGGGTGACGGTGAAGGAACCAGGGCCCCTCATGTTCCCTGCAGTCCCTGCTGTTCCTGGCCTTGTCCCCAGCGTGAGGAGCCCCGCGGTGCTCTCCTCCCGGCAGCCTTGGCAGGGCCTGGCTCCCCTGTGCTCCCTGTTTCTGCTTTCCTCGGCTGGCTGCACGCTGTGCGCTCGCTGCTAGCAAGGGTGCTCACAGGCCTGGCTCCCGAGGCGTCGGCGTGAAAGCCGGGCTGTGGCCGAGTGCCGTGGGGCCGGGCGGGCCGACAGCAGTGCAGTGCTGCGGGCAGGACGTGTCTCTGTTGGCAGGCCGCTTCGTGCAGCCCAGCGCTTCTTGATGCCACTGTTGTGGCGTGGTGGCGGCTGCCCTGGGCTGATCTGGCGGGCTTTTCTCGGCCCTGTGCTGCGGGCAGGGCACTGGAGGCAGGTGGAGGCTTTGCCGATGGAGATGGAGCCAGCATGGCTGCCGTGGCCAGGGGGGTGCCAAGGGGATCCCATGGGAGCGGGCGCAGCAGGGCTGGCCCAGCGGGATGACCCCTGGGCGCCGCGCAGGCACGGGCGCTGGGCTGGCGCTGCTCCGGCGAGGTGAGGCTGGCGGGCTGCCTGCGTGCCCGGGGGGCTGTTGCCCCCGCAGCGGGGTGCTGCCGCCGGGCTGGGCTGGCTCTCCGGGAAGGAAGCAAGGGACAAAATCCCAGAGGAAATTGCACAACTCATGGCTGCGGTGTCAGGACCTCGCTGTGAGCAGCTGCCGCAAGCCGCAGCCGGTGGGGAAGGTGGCTGCCGCTGGAGCTGGCGGGCGCCTTGCCCTGCCGCCCAAAAGGAGCCCTGCGTGGGGCGGTGGGCACGCAGGGCTCTGGGGACAGGGAGCCCCAAATCCTCTGGGGCTTGTGCCAGCAGAGGGAGATCTGTGGGGCCTGGGCTCAGGCCCCAGCAAGGGCATCTGGGCTGCGGGGACAATGTACACAGGTGCTGTCTGCAGGGAAGCATCTCAGAGCTGATGTCAGGCAAAGGACGTGTCAGGCCAGGGTGGCTACTGTGCAGAGGGGACGGGGGGAGTGGCCCAGGACATGTCCTGCTGGGCCGGGTCTCCACTGAGACCCCTGGGAGTGGGGGACGGGGCTGAGGAACCATCAGCCTGCTCCTGGCTCCGGCAGCATTTCCCGTTGCGCTGCGGTGCCAGGTCCCAGGCACAGCTGCCGGGGTGGAGGGGCACCGGGCTCTGCGGCCATGTCTCCACCGGCCTGGGGGTGCCTGTCAGCCCTGTTTGGGGTCCTTCCCTGTGAGTCCTGGAGGCTCTGTGCCAGCTCTGCCCACCCATGCCCACCTTCTCCCTGCACCATTTGCTCTGCGGCTGGAGGCTGGCACCCCCCGGCTCTCCCAGCCCGCTGAGCTGCTGGCGCAGCAGCAACAAGGCAGCACCTGCAGGCAGAGCCTCGTGAGCTGCGGCAGCTTGGGCTGCCGCCGGAGCTGCTGGGCTGGGCACGTTTTTGCCCATTCTGGAGCCCATCCTGGTGTCTGTGCTGCAGTGGGAAGAGCAGGGCTAGGAGGAGCTGGGCTTTCCCCCCCGGGAGGTTTCTGGGCTGCTGTTCCTGGGGGTGTGCGCGGCTGGGACAGGATGCGGCAGCCAGGCTGGGAGGGGGGGGACCGGGTGCTTCTGGCAGTGCCCCAGTGAGAGGCCCCCAGGGTCCTTATCTGCGAGGAGCCTGGCCTCAGCCCGGGGTCTGGACGCTGTCCTTGGAGGCGTGCTGTCCCGGCGTACTCCCTGCTCCACCGCTGCCTGCGCAGCCGGGCTGGCGGGCAGACCCCGGGCCTCCGACAGAGAGCTGCCAGCACCCGCGTCTGGTGCCAGGGGCCTTGAAGGAGACCAAAGGACGGTGCTGGGGGGGCGGGGGTCAGAGGGGAGGGATGGATGCGGCAGTGGGGGGGTTGCGGTGGTACGTGCCGCTGGTGCAGAGGAAGGGGCTCAGGCGCTGCCCGCCCCAGCTGGGTATGGGGAGCTCTGGGGAAGGGTCTGGCTGCTGGTGCCGGCCCCGGGGTGCTCGGGCAGGACCCCGGGGCTGAGCGGCCGCGGCAGCAGCGCAGGGAGGAGTGCTCTCACCTCCCACACCGCTGGGCTGCAGGTCCCCGTGAGCCCTGCTGCCACCCGGCACGTCGCCCTGCTGCTGGGGACGCAGCGGGAGGGCGGCAGCCTGCTGGCCCCGGCACTGCGAGGTGGCCATGAGCCGTGGTGGGAGGTCAGGCAGGAGCGGCAAGCTGGCACTGCTCTCTGTGGGATCAGTCCCGGGGACGTGCGCGGCTGGGGGGCCGCTCTGCCCTTGCTGAGGACAGGGACTGTGGGGATTAGGGTGGAAGCGTGTGGGCTGGCCGGCTCCTGGCTGCCACCGCAGTGTCTGTGCAGACCTAATCCCGCCGGATGGCCAGGCAGGGCGGCGATCTGCTTGCAGGAACAATCGGAGCTCTGTCCTTACCCCCGGCGGGGTGAGGGGTGCTGGGGGAGGGCAGCAGGCCTGCAGCTTGCCTTCCCCTCTGCCAGCCCAGCGCAGAGGCTTTTCGCTTCGGCACCTCCCCGGGCGCTCAGAGCTGCCGGGCGTCCCAGGCTGTGCGGGGGGATGCAGTGTGCTGCAGGGGGTGCAGTGTGCTGCAGGGGGGATGCAGTGTGCTGCAGGGGGTGCAGTGTGCTGCGGGGGGTGCAGTGTGCAGCGGGGGGTGCAGTGTGCTGCGGGGGGGATGCAGTGTGCAGCAGGGGGGGTGCAGTGTGCTGCGGGGGGATGCAGTGTGCTGCAGGGGGTGCAGTGTGCTGCAGGGGGTGCAGTGTGCTGCGGGGGGGATGCAGTGTGCTGCGGGGGGATGCAGTGTGCTGCGGGGGGGTGCAGTGTGCTGCGGGGGGGATGCAGTGTGCTACGGGGGGGTGCAGTGTGCTGCGGGGGGTGCAGTGTGCAGTGGGGGGGTGCAGTGTGCTGTGGGGAGCTGGCCTGGTCTGTCCCCAGTGACTCTGGAGGTGCGGTGCTGCCCTGGCAGGCAGGGCTGCAGCTCTGCAGCTGGCTGTGTGCGCAGGGAGGAGGTGCAGAGCTGCAGGCCAGGTCCTGGCCGTTCCTCCACCAGCCCAGGGCCGGAGCAGAGCCCAGCTGCCACTGGCACCAGGAAACGCAGCCCCCCGTCACGAGCACCATGTCTCGGGCAGCTGGTGTGGTCTGCAGCTTCCCTGGATAACACCAGCTGGCACAGTGTGGGGTTGATTTGCACACTGCATTGTCCCCTGCTGCGAGCTTGCTCCCCACCACGGTCCAAGATCTGGGGGACACATGCAGAGAGGAGCAGGGTCCTGAGCTGGCAGCCGGGGCCTTCACCTGCCCCTTCACTGGGGCCCAGCCAGCTGTGTGTGCTGGTGTGTGCTGGTGTGCTGCGAGCACCAGACTCCCCTCGTGACGGAGCTGTGGATGCAAGTCCTGACCCCGGTGTTCGGCTCCTGCTGTCCTGTGCTGCTGCTGCTGGGCTGCCACCAGCTGAGTCCATTCCCTTTCCTGCCCACGGAGCAGTGGGTGTGGGGGGGCTGTGCCATGGGGGGATCCCTCCGGAGCGGAGCAGTTCCCCTTCGGCAGGCAGGGGCTTGGCCTGCCGGCACGCGGTTTACCCCGACCGGGGGTGGTACAGGCCCGTCTCCAGGTGCTGGGGTGCATTGTCCTTGCCCCATGGAGCACACAGGGGCTTTGGGGTGAAGTGCATGACTTGGAGAGCTGCAGCCCAGATTTGCTGCCCCAGGCTGAGGGTGCTGCTCAGACGGGTGTACCTTTCGTCCCCGGCTCGGCTCCAGCCGGCTGTGTGGCCGGCCGGAGTGGCGGCCCATCTGCAGAGCTCTGCGAAGCTTGGTGGGGTTTGTTAACTGCAGCCAAACTGTTCTGCGGCAGCCTGGGGCGGTGGAGGGCAGATGTCCTCTCCGTCGTGCTCCCGCAGCCCTTGCAGCCCAGCCCTGCGGGTGATGGTGCAGCCCAGGCCGCCGGGTCCTGCCTGCGGGGCAGGGTGGGCGCTCGGCCCCCTTCTCCCGAGTCTGGGGTGGCTGCTGGGCTGGGGGCCGTGGGTGGCAGGGGAGGGGCTGCCGTGGTCCCACCAGCCTCTGGGATGTGCAGGAGGGGACAAGGAAATGACAGTGCTGGAGGAGGTTCGGGGTTTAAAAATAACTGACTGGGCGGCTGCACGGCCTCCTGGCCCAGCCGGGCTGTGCTGGAGCCCCGTCCTGCCCCAGCCCAGGCTGGGATTGTCCCCGCGCGCGTGGGGACTGAGCCGTGGCCGGTGCAGCACAGCTCCTCGGCCAGCGGCTGCCCCTGCCTGGGGTCGTACCCTGGCGTGCCCCCTTGCTTTGCTCCGCTGGAGCTGGCCGTGCCCCGCAGTGGAGGCCAGCACTGGGTGGGTGCTGTGGTGGGTCGCTGGCCGGGGGCCCTCGGGGTGAAGGGCTCTGCAGGTGCCCTGTCTGGAGGAGCAGGGGCTGGCTCAGACCTGCCTGCCCTGGCTGGGGCCGCCTGGGGAGTGGGGCCTGGACCCCCCCGGTCCCCCTTTCCCAGTAGCAGAGGGTGCTGGGTGGCTCTGGGAGAGGAGCGGCAGTTTGTCTCCCGAGGTTGGTGCCTCTTCCAGGCTGGCTCCAAAGGGCTGTCGCGCTCTGCCACTGCTTGCCTGGGGCCTGCCTGCCGGCGCAGCCGCTGTCGGACAGTTCAGACCTACTGCCGTGCAGGGACCCGCAGGAGGGTGAGCTGGGCAGAGGCTGCATCGCTGTGGCCCCAGGGTCTCCCCAGCTGCCTCGTCACCAGTCGCTGCAGCCTCTCGCAGGAGGTCCTGCCCTGGGTACCTGGACACAAGCCCCACAGCCACACCAGAGTGGGGGGACCAGCCTACCTGGGCTCGGGATTGCGGGTGGGGGAATGGGGAACTGGGGAGACTGGGCTCATGTCCGTCCCACTCCTTTCTCCACTACAGATCTTTGGTGACTATTACCACTTTCGGCACAGCGGTGTGGTGAAGCGTTCCCTCTCGCCCCACCAGCCCTCGCACAGCCGTTTGTCCAGGGAGCCGCAGGTACGTGCAGCGGGGGGGCCCTGCCTACTGTCTGCAGGGTCCTGGCATTGGTCCTGGGTACTTGACGCTGGCGTGTGAGCCAGCACGGGGCACAGGATGGGGCTGAGCTGCCGTGAGCCGTCCGCTGGCAGTGCCGGTGGGAGCCCAGCATGTGGCTGGCAAGGGCAGGGGTGGCAGAGCAGGCGTCGCCGTCCTGTGGGCTGCCGCGGTCCCAGGGCGCGGGGTGGCCTCGGCTCCCTGCTGGGCTCTCCGTCGTTGTACAGGGGCAAGGTGTGCAGGGCGCTGCCGGCAGCGCCAGGTCCCAGCACGGCGGTGTGCCGGGGCTGCCAGGCCCTCCGTGCCCTGGCTCCGGCCCAGGCCCCTGGCAGGCTGGGCACAGCGGGGCATGCGGCGCGTTGCGGCACTGGCAGCTCTGGGCAGCCCGCTGCTCAGCAGAGCTCTGCGCTCTGACCTGCCCGCTCCGCTGGAGCGCAGCCTCTCGTGGGGCTGACGGTGCTGCTGCCCCGGCACGGCGCGGCTGGGCAGGGGAGGCCGGGGGGATGGTCTGGGTGCTGCGGCAGCTGGTGGGGTGAGCTGTTCTGCCAGCCCAGGGCTGGCTGTGAGCTCCCCAGGGAGAGCCCCTCTGGGCAGGCTGCTGGCTGCGGGCCAGGAAGCTGCCGAGAGGGCAGCAGGCGAGCCCCATGCCTTCCCCGTCCCCAGGTGCAGTGGCTGGAGCAGCAGGTGGCAAAGCGCAGGACCAAGCGAGACATTTTCATGGAGCCCACAGACCCCAAGTTCCCACAGCAGTGGTACCTGGTGAGTGCCAGGCAGGGGCTGCTCACTGCTGGGCGAGGAGGGGAGCTGTGCGGTCGCGACAGCAGGTTCTGGGGATGCAGATGTGGCACCTGAGGGGTGGCTGTCAGGGCTGGGGAGCACCCGGGGCTGGACTAGGTGGGAGCAGCCCTTTGCCTGGCCCAGGAACGAGTCTGTGCCCGTGCCTGTCCGTGTCATCACGCTCGGGCGCAAGCCTGATCTCTGCGAAGGGAGCCATGTTTATGGGGCCCAAGCACAGCTGGGGCTCGGTCTCCTTTTGGATGGCCCTTCTCGGTGCCCAGCCCTCTGTGCCCAGGTCCCCTGGGGTTTCCTCATCCCCATGCCACAGCAGGGCGGGGGGAAGGCTGCTTCTCGCCCACCAGCTGGGCCTGGGAGGGGTCCAGGCACACCCTGCTGCAGTGCCAGCAACTGGGTGCAGCTGCTATTGCCAGGGCTTCTCTCGGCAGTACAACACGAACCAGCGGGACCTGAATGTGCGTCAGGCCTGGGAGCAGGGCTACACGGGCAAGGGCATTGTGGTTTCCATCCTGGATGATGGTATTGAGAAGAACCACCCTGACCTGGAGGGCAACTACGTAAGTGTGGGGCAATGCCGCAGGGCCATGTGCCACGGGACCCTGTCTGGGCAGCTGAGTCCGTTCGGTGCGGCCCCGGGGGTGCGTGGCACCAGGCTGTGCCTGCTGTGGCGGGACATGGAGGAAAGCGGTGGAGGTGGGACTGGAGCCTGCCCCCCTGCTCGGCCCAGCCTCGGGGCCATGGAGTACAGGCATTGCCCCGTGGCGGTGGGGCTCGCTGGGTGCGGTGGGTGGTCTCTAACTGCCAGGTCTGTCTTCCAGGATCCAGGGGCGAGCTTTGATGTCAATGACCAGGACCCAGACCCGCAGCCCCGCTACACGCAGATGAACGACAACAGGTGAGGAAGAGGGTGGGCGGCAGGGACTCGGCGGCAGCACCGGCCCTCAGGGACTGCGGGGGTACGCTTCTGCGCTGCGGAGAAACCCCCTCCCTCCCCTTCTGACACGAGCAGCATCCTTGGGGGCTGCCCACCAGTGCAGGCCAGTTGGTCCCCCCTGCTCCAGAGCACGAGGGTGGACGGAGAAGCCCTGCGGGGCCTTTGTTGGCTGCCTGGTTCGGGAAGGGTGGAGGCAGCCTGGGCAGCCCTGTGATCCTCGTGCCCTACCTGAGCACGCTTGGTCCTGTTTCTGCTGCAGACACGGCACACGCTGCGCCGGGGAAGTTGCTGCTGTGGCAAACAACGGGATCTGCGGTGTTGGCGTGGCTTACAACGCCAGGATCGGAGGTGGGTGCCACCCTGCCCTGCGTCGAGGGCAGAGCCTGCGCTGGACTCCGCAGGTGCCTCACGGCCGGAGGAGTGGGCTGTGCCGGGGGTCTCGGCGCTGCTGGCCAAGGTAGCCCTGTGCTGGCCCATGGCACGGGGCAGCAGCAGCAGCCGACGGAGGGCTCTTGCCAGCAGCACCACTGCCCTGCATCGTGCGGCTGCCCTGCCCCGTCGGTCGCCCGTGACGTCTGCTCTCTGGCCCTAGGCGTGCGCATGCTGGATGGGGAGGTGACTGATGCTGTGGAGGCCCATTCCCTGGGCCTCAACCCCAACCACATCCACATCTACAGTGCCAGCTGGGGCCCTGAGGACGACGGCAAGACTGTGGATGGCCCGGCCCGGCTGGCGGAGGAGGCTTTCTTCCGAGGGGTCAGCCAGGTGAGCAGGAGAGCTTGCCGGGGGAGCACCGGCTGAGCTCCTGCCCCTTCCCCCAGATCTCCTTTGCTTTGCCTGCCCTGGTCGTTGTCCCAGCGCTCCCATGATGAGCTGTATTCCAGACTTTCTCCAGGATCAGGCTCTGTCGGTTTTTCCTGTTCTTCCTGCGCGATGGCTCTGAGTCAGGTCTCCTCCCATGCAGACTGCTTATCTCACCCTTCTGAGCAGTCCCGTCCTCCCTGCTGGAGGGCTCCTGTGCAGCCCGGCGCCGGGACGGTCTCTCCCTGCTCTCTGAAGCCCTGTGCTGGTTCCTGCTTGGTTTTGTGCCAGCCACTTGCCCTCACGTCTTCCGCCTGTCCTCCCGCGCTGTCTCCGTGTGCTGTCAGTGCAGCCGGTGCCTTGGCTGGTTCGGCTGTGCCCGTGTTCTGCCTGGGATTCCCTGCACGGAGAGACGCGTGGGCTGCGCAGAGCATGCTGGCGAGCCCACCGCGCTGTGCCACGCTGGCTCTGCTACACGCTGTGCGTGGAGCTGTGGCTTTTGGGTGCTGCGTGGCTGGTCGGGACTGCTCTGCCGAGCTCCCGCAGCGCTGCTGGGCAGCTGCAGATCCCACGCAGGCAGAGCGGAAAAAGACATCAGTCCTTGGAAGCCCCGCTTCGGCAGGCCCCCCTGCTTCGCAGAGCCTTGCCTGTCGGGGCAGCCTCGGCATCCTCCGTGGGAATGGTGGTGCTGAGGGATGGGGTGCCGGGCGCCCAGGCAGTGGGCTGGCTGGTGGCATCCCGCTGTCCCCGCTGCATCTGCTCAGTCCTTCCTGCTCAGGCTATGGGCTCCCTGGGGCTTGCACAGTCCCCTCGTCCCCAGCTCCGGCCTGGGGCTTCCCGACCTATGGCAGCGCGGGTGACACCAGTGCTGGCCCTCACCCTGCCTCTGTTGCTAGGGCCGAGGGGGGCTGGGCTCCATCTTCGTCTGGGCATCCGGGAACGGGGGCCGCGAGCACGACAGCTGCAACTGTGACGGTTACACCAACAGCATCTACACGCTGTCCATCAGCAGCACCACGCAGTACGGTAACGTGCCCTGGTACAGCGAGGCCTGCTCCTCCACCCTCGCCACCACCTACAGCAGCGGCAACCAGAACGAGAAGCAGATCGTGAGTCGGGGCTGTCGGTGTCTGCGGGCCGGGGGCTTACGGGGGGGGATGTCCGCCGGGGTCTGAGTGGGCTGTGGTGCTGTGAGCGGGGCTGGCCCCAGGCTGCCGCCCTCTGCGTCGCTCCCGGGGCTTGGCCCCGTGAGTTCAGGGCTGCAGGGGGGAAGCTCGTGAGCTGCCCCAGGAGCGGTGGCTCTGCCTCGGCTCCCGCAACCCTCACAGGGGTGCAAGCCCCAAGCCGGCTCCTGGATGTGGCCGGTGCCCGCAGCAGCTCCCACCCCGACACTCCTCCTTGCAGGTGACAACTGACCTCAGGCAGAAATGCACCGAATCGCACACAGGGACGTCGGCCTCCGCGCCTCTGGCTGCTGGCATCATCGCCCTCGCCCTGGAAGCCAAGTAAGGGCGGGCACGGAGTGGGGCTGGGCTGGGGCAGCCGAGACGGCCCCACGAGGCAGCAGCACTCGGGCAGGGAGATGCGGGGCGCCGGGAGGAACTGAGCGCTGGTGCCTGAGCCTCGTGTCTCCCCGCAGCAAGAACCTGACCTGGCGGGACATGCAGCACCTGGTGGTGCAGACTTCGAAGCCGGCTCACCTCAATGCCAACGACTGGGTCACCAACGGCGTCGGCCGCAAAGGTACTGGGGTGCTGGGGATGGGCCAGGGGCTTCCAGTGCTGCAAGCACCGCTAGCCTGGGGGTGCTGGGCAGAGCACCCTGGCAGCCACGGGGCTCCCAGTGAGCTGTGCAGCATGGCCAGGCATGCGTGGCCTGGCCGGGACCCGGGAGCAGCCCTGACCCCCTCTCTGTCGACAGTCAGCCATTCCTACGGCTACGGCCTGCTGGATGCCGGGGCCATGGTGAGCCTGGCCAAGAACTGGACCACAGTGGGACCGCAGAGGAAGTGCGTCATCGATGTCCTCACGGAGCCAAAGTAAGGGCTGGTGAGCCCAGCAGGGCATCGCCTGGCGTCCACGGCCCTGTGCGGGAGCCTGGGTGCCTCGGGGTGGGGAGTGGGGACGATCGCTGGGGCTGAGCTACCCCCGAGACCCCAGGCCATCCTCCTGCGAGAGCCTGGGAAGAGCCAGGAAAGCCTCCGTCAGCCGTCCAGCGCCAGCGCTGACCACTGAGCCGGCCCACGCCTGCTGGGGCTGGGCCGGGGGCTGTGGGCAGGCTGCGTCGCTGCGGTTTGGGAGCAGCCAGCGCCAGTCATACCCAGACAGAGGGGCTTTTCAGGGTCGGACAGAAGCTCCTTTTACTCCCGCTTGGCCACGGCGCAGTGTGTGCCGAGTCTCGTGTGCGGCCGGGGCGCTCCCCGGGGCTCTGGGGGTGGGTGGTGGTTCCTCCCTGGCCATGGAGGAAGCCGGGGCTGGGCACTGCCTGCTGCCCTGCCACGGACCCCTGGGACCCAGCCTGCCCATCCAGAGCGGCACTCCTTGTGACCGGCATCCTGCGCTGGCACCAGGGCCGCTGCCGCAGGCGGCTGCGGGGCAGACGGCCGCACACGAGGAGTGGGACGGGGACGGCCGTGTCTGTCCCGTCCCTGGCTGCGCCGGGCAGGGTGGAGCCGGCCCCAAGGCGGGCGAAGAAAGGGCCCATTCAGAGCTGGCAGAGCGCAGCGGCTGGGGAGGCCGCAGCGGGCAGCCTGTGCTCGGCAGAGCAAACCCACCCGCGCCCGGGAGCTGGGGCAGACGGAAATCTCTGTGGCGGGGAGCGGGGCCCGGGGCGCCCTGCCGCGTGCCCCTGCGCTGCGACTGGGCTCATGCTTGCCGGTCCTTGGCAGGGACATCGGGAAGCGCCTGGAGGTGCGGCGGAAGGTGGACGCCTGCCTGGGGAAAGCCAACTACATCAGCCGGCTGGAGCACGCACAGGCCAGGCTGACCTTGTCCTACAACCGACGGGGGGACTTGGCCGTCCACCTCGTCAGCCCCATGGGCACCCGCTCCACCCTCCTGGCTGCCAGGTAGGTGCGGCGCGGTGGGGTGCCCGGCGCTGGCACAAGTGGGTGTGTAGGACGCCGGCACCCACCTCTCGCCCTGCCTCGCCCAGGCCCCATGACTTCTCAGCTGACGGCTTCAACGACTGGGCCTTCATGACGACGCACTCGTGGGACGAGGACCCCTCCGGGGAGTGGGTGCTGGAGATCGAGAACACCAGCGATGCCAACAACTACGGTAGGGCTGGGCTGGCCTCGCCCCCGCCGCTGCCGCCTCTGAGCTCGGGGCTGGGGTGGGAGCAGCACAGGCACCCGGTGTCCCCCCAGCATCCCTGAGCTGAGGGGCCAGTGCCACCGCGGATGCTTCGCCGTGACCCGGCTGGGGAGAGGCTGGAGCTGGGCACGCGGGGAGGGGACGCAGCCGCTCTGCGGCAGCAAGGGTCTGGGGCAGCAGCTGTGCCCCGTGCCAGCTGGCCCGGCTCCCCCCTCTTTATCTAGCGAGGACATAGCAAGCTGCAGCCCTGTACGCGGTACTGAGCCGCAGCAGTGCCCGGCGGGCAGCCCTGTGCAGGGGCACAGTCCCGCGTCAGGCTCTTTTCCTGAGAAGAGGGTGGGCACGGCTCTGCTGTCCTGACAGCGCGGGGCGGGGAGCAGTGCCAAGCCCCTCGTGCCTGTCCCGAGCACGGGTGGTCCCATGGGCGTGTCGGTGGTCCTCACCCCCTGTCACTGCAGGCACACTGACCAAGTTCACGCTCGTGCTGTATGGGACAGCCACCGACTCCCCCAGCCTCTCCAACCAGCTGGAGAGCAGCGGCTGCAAGACCCTGACCCCCAGCCAGACCTGCGTGGGTGAGTGTGGGGCTGGTGGGGAAGGGACGGGGGGTGGGGCTCAGGGGGGCCCTTGGCTGCGCTGACCCTGCCTTTCCACAGTCTGCGAGGAGGGGTACTACCTGCACCAGAAGAGCTGCCTGAAGCGCTGCCCTCCCGGCTTCGCGCCCGGCGTCCAGAGCACATACAACAACCTGGAGAACAGCGTGGAGCCCATCGCGCCCCACCTCTGCCTGCCCTGCCACCCCTCCTGTGCCACCTGCGTGGGGCCCGGCCCCAACCAGTGCCTGACCTGCCCCGCGCACTCCCACTTCAGCAGCCTGGACCTCTCCTGCTCCCACCAGACGCAGAGCAGCCGCGCGTCCCCTGCCCTGGCCGATGGCGAGGGGCTGGCTGAGGCGCCCTCAACAGCCAACCTGCCTGTCCTCATCGCCAGCCTCAGCTGTGTCCTCATTGTCGTCATCTTCGTCACCGTCTTCCTGGTGCTGCAGGCACGCTCAGGCTTCAGCCTGCGGGGCGTGAAGGTCTATGCCCTGGACAGCGGGATCATCTCCTACAAGGGGCTCCCCTCTGACATCTGGCAGGAGGAGGGCCCTTCCGAGTCGGACGGTGAGGAGTACGAGGCCCACGGCGAGAGGACTGCCTTCATCAGAGACCAAAGTGCCCTTTGATGAGCCCTCCTGCCCCTCCCTCCTCCCTGCCCAGCACCGCAGGGCTGGGGCAGGTGAGGCCGAGGGGCCCCGGACTCTGCCCCCGTCCCCCTCCCGCACCGCAGCAGCCCGGGGCTCCCCACCTCCGGCACCATCCCTTGGTCCCAGGCTGGGCTGCCGGGCACAGCCCTGCTGGCACCATCCCCAGCTCGGCACCGTCCATCTTGCACCATCTCTCTTGGCCCTGCATCCATCCTGTGCCCCGCGCTGGGGTGTCTGATAGCCGTGGGGGCCCTGGCGCTCACTGGCCCTGCACTGGCGGTTGTGTCCCCTGCCCTGGGCGGGCTGTTGCTGCTGGGGGTCACGCGAGTCCCCCAGGGTGGGCAGCGAGTGGGGTCCCTGCGTTGTCGTTGCTCAGGCTGGGCAGGCCGGGGCAGGGTGGCTCTGCCCTGAGCTGAGACATGCTCTGCCCCCCAGCACTGAGCCCAGCCTGTGGCACAGCGTCCCCCTGCCCCTGACACCCCGGGCACCCGCCAGACCTCTGCTCGCGGCGCTGGCTTGGCCCGCTGCGTCCCGGCAGCCCGCCACCTCCGAAGGGCCAGTCCACCTCCACCCATGCCCTTCAACAGCAATAATGGCCAGGCCTCAGCCCCTGCCGCCTGCTTGCTCGCTGCCTGCCCATCCCACCGCAGCTGCCGCTGCCTGCAGCGTGGGCAGGAGCCCCCCTGCACCGGAGAGCGTGGGCAGGGCAGCGCCTTCCCCTGCGCCCGAAGCTCAGCCCCCCCAGCGCAGGCAGGGACCCCTCGCACAGACCCTGCACTGTGGGGCTGCACTGGGCCCCCTCGTGTTTTGCCCCGGGCAGGGCTGTGCGCGCTGCTGGCTGGGGCAGTCGGGCAGTGCCGGTGCCTGCGCTGCCCTGGCTCTGCCTGCACCCTGCCTGTGCCAGGCAGAGCCCAGCCCCCGCGCCCCTGCCCCCCGACGTGCCTTGCCCCCACTTGGTGACAATCCGTTCTGCTCCCCGCCGGAGCCCCTGCCCGGCACTGCCCTCGCTGCCCCTTCCCCGCGGGCTGGGGGCCGGTGCTGCGAGCCCCTTCGCCGCCTGCCGCCACACACCGGGGCCGTGGCACAGGCTCCCACCGCCCTGGGCCAGTGCCAGCACCGGCCCACTGCGGACGGAGCCACTGGCCGGGGGCCACAGGACTATTTTTCTATAACTTTTTGGTGCACAGTAATTTTTTCTTGTAATTTAATCAGCCGGGAGCTGCCTCCTGAGCCTGTTTTTAATTTAATGGATGTGGATATAACGCTAGAGACACTGAGATATTAAATGTTCAGAACTATGCAAATCAGCTCCGCTGCCTGTGCTCTGTGTGCCACAGGACGGGCAGCCTGGCCGTGGGGGCCGGGGGGAACAGAGCCCACCGAGTACCGGGGTCTGCTCCACAACCGCAGGAGGGGGCCTGGGGCCCTGCCTGCAGCTGGGATGGGGGCACCGAGCTGGGGTCTGTGCCTGCTGTGCTGTGCTGCCCGTCGTAGTGCCGCTGCAGGAGCCCCCACAGCCAGGTCCCCTGCAGCCCCTGGCTGCCATAGAGAAGACCCCAAAAGGTGAAGAGCCCCCAGATCCAGGGACTGCCGTGCCCGGGCTGCAGGCAGGAGCCAGTGCTGGGCTGGGGCTGCTGTTTGGGGAGGTGGTGGGGACCGGCCCCCTCACCTGAGCCATGGGAAGCAGCTGCTTATCGGGAACCCACAGAGAAGGAAGCTAATTTGGGAACCGGCTGTGGTGGATGGAGGGGGGGGGGGGCAAAAGCCTGGGGGAACTTGCACCCCTTTGCCACAGAAGGCTGAGCCCCTCCGCCGCAGCCCCGGGGACCAGCTGAGCTCACGCGCTGCAGCCCCAACATCCAGCAGCACCCTGCAGCCGGAGCGCAACGCCCACGGCACAGCCCTGTGGTGGGGACAGCCAGGCTGCACCTGGGACTGCGAATGCCATGGCCAAGTCCCAGGCAGAGCCCGCCCGAGCACCCCACGGGGTCCGGTCCCCCAGTGGGGTCTGTCGGGGCTGCGCTTGCTCACAGAGGCAGCTTCTCTCTGCAGAGCCCCTTGGCCTCGCTGCGCCCGCGGCTGCGGCAGCTTCCTGTGGTCAGGAGCGAGTTCCCCACGGCGTGCAGGCGACCGCAGGCGCTTCGCAGCCGGCTCTTCCCTCTGTCGCGAGGCCAGAGCAGGGACAGGTCCCTGCTGCCCCGTGGCTGGGGCTGCGCTGGACCGAGCTGGGGGCTCGTGGGCCGGGGGCAGCTGGGCACCGTGGGCAGGCTGCGGCCGTTGGGTGCTGCAGCAGTGGCTGCTGTCGGGGAGCAGCCATCGGCCGCTGCCCCACCGGGCTCTGCAGGCTGCGGGAGGGCAGACGGAGGATGTGAAACTGGGTGAGCTGCGGTTGGGCCCACAGCGACCTTCCTGCTGCAGGCAACGGTTGGCGCTTCCAGGGAAGGAGAGCTTCTGCGCTCACCGGCCACTTGGAGCCTCGGCACAGTCCTGAGGGGCCTGGCACTGCGGGGGTTGGACCCCCAGCCCCCAGGCTCGGGTGCCTCCCACCAGAGGTGCCCAGTGTCCCTGGTGCAGCCCTGCAGGGCCCCATAGGGATGTGCAGGCAGAGCCCCCCGGGGATGGGCAGGCAGGGCACCGCAGCAGGCAGGGCACCGCGGGGAGCAGGGCCAGTCAAGGGGTGACCAGCTGGTGGGCGACTGGGGACCCTGGCAGCACGTGGCAGCTTCTGAACTGCTCAGTTGGGCAGGCGGCAAGCGGGGCATTAACCCGGCTCCTCTTGCTTGGGGTTGGCTGTGGTGACTGTGGGTGGGGGTTTGTGTTGCTCAGCACAGAAGCGTCCCGCACTGGCTGGAGTGCTGCTGGAGGTCTGTGCCCAGGGCACTGTGGCAGCCCCGTGCTGTGCCGTGCTGTGCCGTTGTGCTGCTCCTTGGTGTGACCACCCAGGCATTGCTCAGCCGTGGAAAGGCGAGTCAGCAGGGAAGGCGAGTCAGCAAAACTCCCGTCTGACATGTTTTTTCCCCCCCAGCTTCCTCCAAGAGTGGAATTAGCTCGGCTGTCCCGCAGGCAACCGTGACACCCCTCTGGGGCGGGGGGGTCCCTGCCAGGCGCGGGAGGGGTCTCAGCACATCGGGCCGGGCTGGGCCGAGCGGAGCCAAAGCGGGCTGCGGCAGCGATGGGGACAAGTGCAGTGGTGCTGGCCGGGGGCGGTGGTGGGTCCCCCTGTGATGCAGCCGCTGCGACGAGCGGGTCCACCATGGCGTCAGTGAAGCACTTGGAGGGGGAAGTGCTGGGGGCTCTGCCGAGAGCGGGGTCCCAGCCGTGTGGGTGCAGGCTGGCACCAAGGGCTGGGGCACAGCCCCATGGTGCCGTGTGGTGGATACGCTGTCCTGTGGCCTTTCACGGTTGCGAGGGCCAGGCTCAGGGGTGCTGACAGGATGGCCCCCTGTCAGCAGGGCTGCACAGAGCAGACCCCGAAGAGGATTCGCTGGTGACACCGCTGCGGGGCCAGGGCTGAGTTCAGGCTCCGCAGGGGCGATGGACTCCAGCCGGGGTGAGGAAGAGCCCCGGGCTCCCGCAGGACCGGGTCCTGCCCACGCCAGGCCTCGGGGCGAGGCAGCCAGGACGGGCAGCGGGGCTGCGGGCTGCCCAGCTGCGGCAGAGCCGTGTGCCGGTGTCGGCCCTGGGCGCGGGGACTGGCAGGGAGGGGAGGAAGCGCAGGAAATCTCGCAATGGCTGTATGGTCAGCACCGGGTTTCCTGTTCCTCCCCACGAGCTGCGACAGCACCAGGTCCAGACTGCACCGGCCGCGGCCCCAGGAGGACGCCAGTGCCAGCCCGGCGGCAGGGACCTCGCGGCACGCGCAGGTTGGAGGGGCTGTGCCCCGGCGGGGCGCTGGCAGGGACGGGGACCCCTCTGTGGGGCTGGGGGTGTCTGGGCCCTGGCCCTCTGGGGGGGTCATGGGCTGTGCAGAGACATGTCCCAGCACCCTGCTGCTGCACTCTTGCTACAGGGCAGGGCACCCAGGGACTGCAGCTGGGACCAGTTTGGCTCCCAGTGGCTGTGCTGGAGTCCCAGGTACTGCGACACGTCCAGGCTCGGCACCTTCCCCTGGGGCTCGGCGCCCCATCCCCCTCCTGCCAGCTCCCTGCCCATGTCCCGGCCCCCGCAGCTCCCCGTCCCGGCGTGCCCGGCTGCCCCTGCCGTGGCTGTAGGGGTGACTGGGCAGGATGGGGCCAGAGCCACTGGGCACTGTGGGGCCAGGGGGGTCACAGCTGTGCTGCCCCAGGAGCAGCCCATCGTGCATGGCGGAGCTGACGCCGCTGGGTTTGACCCCACACTTCCTCCTCCCGTCCCCATCCCCATCCCCATCCCCGTCCACGTCCCCGTCCACGTCCCCGTCCCCGCCGTGGGGCCTGGGGCACGCTCAGCCCTGTCACCTGCTTTGACTGCGCTTTGCAGGGCAGGTTCCGTGGGGGCTCTGCCCCACATCCGCGACGCGGCAGTGGGGTGGGAGGGTGTGCGGAGCAAAGGGCCCCGGCTGGCGGCTCAGGCTCTCCCACTGCCTCGCAGCCTGCTCCGGCCGGGACAGCGGTGCCATGGGCTTCGGGCCGGAGCTGTGGTGCCCGCAGGGGCACAGCGCGCTGCTGCGGCTGCAGGACAGCGAGCTGCGCCTGCTGGAGCTGATGAAGAAGTGGATGTCGCAGCGCGCCAAGAGCGACCGGGAGTACGCGGGGATGCTGCACCACATGTTCTCCCAGCTGGAGAAGCAGGAGGGCCCTGGGCAGCCCCGCGCCAGTGACCACGGTGGCCAGATCGGGGAGGTAGGGATGACTCGGCGCGGGAGCGTGCCGCGCAGAGCCCGGTGCAGCGCGATGCCAGAGCGCGACCATCCCCGCGCCGCCGCTGATGCCCCCTCCCCGCAGTCCTGGTGGGTGCTGGCAAGCCGGACAGAGACACTGAGCCAGATCCTGCGCCGGCATGCGGAGGAGCTGGCAGCGGGGCCGCTGGCCAAGCTGAGCCTGCTGATCCGCGACAAGCAGCAGCTCCGCAAGGCCTTCAGCGAGCAGTGGCAGCAGCTCAGCCAGGAGTACACCCGGGTATGGGGGTCCCAGCACGGGGAGCGGGGGGCCTGGCCTGGCCCCACTCCCCTAACAGCGTCTCCCCCCCAGACCACGCAGCAGGAGATGGAGAAGCTGAAGGCGCAGTACCGCAGCCTGGCACGCGACAGTGCCCAGGCCAAGCGCAAGTACCAGGAGGCCAGCAAAGGTGCCTGCCAGCGCGGCCTCGGCCCCCCACCTCGCCTGTCCCCATCCCGCTGTGTCCCCTCCCGGCTCTCCGCGGCCCCTGGCAGCTCAGGGATGGCCGGAGACATGGCACAGCCTGGGTCGGGCAGGAGCTCTGGGGGCACGGGGAGAGCCCAGCTTGGCCCCTGGGGAACCAGGCAGAGCTCCAGTGGGTTTCGGGACTTGGGACACCACACTGCAGGTCGGGAGCATCCCTCTGCACGGGGATGTGAGACCACCCTGGCCCTGGACCCCTGCCTGGCCTGGGACCCCCCCCCACCCCCTGCCCCAGCCCCGCCAGGTGCCCGTGCTCCTCGCTGGCTGCTCGGGGGGATGTGCTGCGGCGCTGGGACCAGTGGCACAGTGGCAGCCAGTGTTTTCCACGGCCTCTCCCCCCAGACAAGGAGCGGGACAAGGCGAAGGAGAAGTATGTGCGCAGCCTCTGGAAGCTCTACGCCCTGCACAACCAGTACGTGCTGGCCGTGCAGGCAGCTGCGCTCCACCACCACCACCACTACCAGCGGCTGCTGCCCAGCCTCCACCAGTCCCTCTACAGCCTGCAGCAGGAGATGGTCCTCATCCTGTAAGAACGCGCCTGCCCCACGTCCCGCTGCCTGCCCCGTATCCTGCTGCCTGCCCCTCATCCCGCTGCCTGCCCCTCATCCCGCTGCCTGCCCCGTGTCCTGCTGCCTGCCCCGCGTCCTTCTGCCTGCCCCTCATCCCGCTGCCTGCCCCGTGTCCTGCTGCCTGCCCCGCGTCCTGCTGCCTGCCCCTCATCCCGCTGCCTGCCCCTCATCCCGCTGCCTGCCCCTCATCCCGCTGCCCACCCCGTGTCCTGCTGCCTGCCCTGTGCTCTTCTGCCTGCCCCGCATCCCACTGCCTGCCCCTCATCCCGCTGCCTGCCCCACGTCCCACTGCCCACCCCGCGTCCCGCTGCCCGCCCCACATCCCGCTGCCTGCCTCACGCTCTGCTGCCTGCCCCGGGCACCCCAAAGCCCCTGAGAGCCGGCGCTGCTCCCTGCTCCCGCCAGAGTCCCGCCAGCCGCAGGCACCATCCCTGCTCGGTCACCCGCAGCAGTCACGGTGACGCCCCGCCGTGCTGCACGCGATGCGGGGACCGAGGGCGCGAGGCAGAGGGACGCGGGGACCGGCCGGGGTAGGGTGGCCGTGCCTGGCCGCGGGGACCCTGGGCTGGGGGCAGAGGAGCCCGGCAGCCCCCAGTGCCCGCGTGCCCGCAGGAAGGAGATCCTCGGGGAGTACCACAGCATCAGCAGCCTGGTGCAGAAGGACGTTCTGGCCGTGCACCAGGACATCGCCAGCGCCATCCAGGCCATCGACCCAGCCACCGAGTACAGCGGCTTCGTCCAGAGCCACCGGTACGGTCCCGCGCGGCTGTGGCCCCGCTGCTGGGCACGGCGCTGCCGGTCACGGGGCCAGGGGCCAGCGCGGGCAGGCGGGAGCCAGAGCCACGCTGCGGTCTGCAGGTACGGCTCCGAGGTGCCGCCGGCCGTGTCCTTCGACGAGAGCTTGCTGGAGGAGACGGAGTGCCTGGCGCCGGGGGAGCTGCAGCTGAACGAGCTGACCGTCGAGAGCGTCCAGCACTGGTGAGCGGGTCGGGCCGCGGCGGGGGCTGCAGCTGCAGGCAGCGCAGCTCAGCACCGTCCAGCACCTTGTCCCCTGCAGCCTGACGTCAGTCGAGGAGGAGCTGGCGGCCGCCGCGGAGGCCGTGAGCGGCAGGGAGCAGCGGGTGCGGGAGCTGCAGGCGGAGATCCGGGGCGAGGAGCAGGGCCGGAGCCCCGGGGAGCGGTGAGGCGCGGCGGGCGCGGGCGAGGGGCCGGGGCGGCAGGGGCTGACCGCCCGTCCCTCCGCAGGGTGCACGTGCTGGGCAAGCGGCAGGGGCTGCAGGAGGCCCAGCAGCAGCTCGAGGGCTGCATCTGCACCCAGGCCAAGCTGCAGGCGCAGCGGGACCTGCTGGCCCGGAAGCTGTCGGAGCTGGGTGCCGGGGACCCGCTGCCCGCCCTGCCGCTGCAGGAGGACCGGCAGTCGGTCTGCTCCGCGGTGAGTCCTGCCGCGCCGCGCCCCGCGAGCCGCAGGGCAGGGGCTGGCCGGGCCCGGGTCCCCCCCCGCCCGCCGCACCGCTCACGCGTCCCCCCCAGGAGCAGGAGCGCAGCGGGGCCACCGCGCTGGAGACCCTCAAGAACCACATCTCGGGCATCTTCAGCCCCAAGTACTCGGTGAGGCCCTGGGCACCTCCAGCCACCCTGACCCCCCACCCGGCCGCCTTGCCGAGCCTCCCGGACCCTCGGCATCCCCTACCCTCTCCTCTCCAACCCCTCAGCCCCCTCCCCTCCGTGCCCCAGCCCCTCCAGGTTCTGCTCCCCCCTGTCTGCCACCGTGGATGCCCCCACCTCCGGATGACCCGGGGGCACGGCTGGGCTCACCCCCGTCTCTGTCCAGCTGCCGCCCCCCGTGCCCCTCATCCCGGAGGTGCAGAAGCCGCTGTGCCAGCAGGTCTGGTACCACGGGGCCATCCCACGCCTGGAGGTGCAGGAGCTGCTGAGCTGCAGCGGGGACTTCCTGGTGCGGGAGAGCCAGGGCAAGCAGGAGTACGTGCTCAGCGTGCTGTGGGACGGGCAGCTGCGGCACTTCATCATCCAGGCTGCCGACGTGAGTGACCGCGGGCGGGGAGAGGCGGCTGGGGGTGGCCCTGCGCAGGCAGGCGAGGGTCCCCGCCCGCGCTCTGCAGCCGTGGGGTCCTGGTGTGAGTGCACGGGACGTGTGTGTGTGCGGTGTGAGCTGTGTGCACCCGTCCTTCCACGGGCCACGCATGGAGCGCACGGTGCGAGCCCGGCATCGCGCGCATCAACGCCCACCTGTGTGTGCTTGCCCTGCCTGGTGTGCATTTGTGTCCTGTGCCGTGTGTGTGCACCCACACTCCTCCACGCGTGCACACCGGCCATGGTGAGCACACCCACGCACCCACACTCCTCCACGCGTGCACACCGGCCATGGTGAGCACACCCACACACCCACACTCCTCCACGTGTGCACACCGGCCATGGTGAGCACACCACGTGTCCATACAGGACCGCTCTGCGTCTCCTCCCCACAGAACATGTACCGGCTGGAGGGGGAAGGCTTCCCCACCATCCCGCTGCTCGTCGAGCACCTCCTGCAGAGCCAGCAGCCCATCACCCGGAAGAGTGGGATCGTCCTGGCCAGGGCTGTGCCCAAGGTGACGGCAGGCAGGGGGAGGGGGACGAGTCCCCTGTGCATGGAGCAGCCCTGTCTGGCCCCTTTTCCTGCCCACAGCCGGGCTGGGAGCCCCAGGCACGCTTCTGCAGCCAGATGTGGTGACGCAGCTGCGAGCGGGGGCCTGGGGACCCCCCTCCAGGGCTGTGTGAGAGGGAGCTGCAGGGGCGGGGGGGGGGGGTGTGCCTGGAGCGGGCTGGGGGACAGCTCACCGCCTTCGGTGTCTGCTCGCTGCAGGACAAGTGGGTGCTCAACCACGAGGACGTGCTGCTGGGGGAGCGCATCGGCCGGGTGAGTGGGGGGCTCTGCGGGAGGGCAGCGCGGGGCTGTCGCCGTGGGTCTGGGAGAGGCAGGAGCTGCCGTGGGCTGTGCCGCGGCCAGCTGGGCCAGTGCCCCCGTGTCTCTGGGCAGGGTAACTTTGGGGAGGTGTTCAGCGGCCGCCTGCGTGCTGACAACACCCCCGTGGCTGTGAAATCCTGCCGGGAAACCCTCCCGCCCGAGCTCAAGGCCAAGTTCCTGCAGGAAGCCAGGTCTGTGCAGCCGTCGCGCTTGTCCCAGCCCGTCTGTCCGTCCTCAGGACTTGGGGCTGTTAAAACCCCTCTGGGAGTGCAGCACCCTTGCGCTGAGGGCCGTGTCCCGGGGCTGGCCGGGCAGAACGTCCTGGGGATGGCAGGGAGGTGGCCCCGTGCCCGGGGCAGCTGGGCCCCCCGGCACTCACAGTGCCCCCCTTCCTCGTCCCCACAGGATCCTCAAGCAGTACAACCACCCGAACATCGTCCGGCTCATCGGCGTCTGCACCCAGAAGCAGCCCATTTACATTGTCATGGAGCTTGTGCAGGGTGAGCGGCCCCGTCCTGCAGCCCCCACGCTGCCGGGCGGCTGGTGCGTGCGGGGGCAAGCTCGCCGTGATGTGCTGGGGCAGCCGCCCGCCAGCTCCGCAATCCCGGGTGCAGGGGGGGACTTCCTGAGCTTCCTGCGCAGCGAGGGGCCTCACCTGCGCGTGAAGGACCTGATCAAGATGACGGAGAACGCTGCTGCCGGCATGGAGTACCTGGAGAGCAAGCACTGCATCCACAGGTGGGCTCTGGCCTCGCGGGCAGGCACCGGGCAGGGCAGGGGGAACCCCGGAGTCCTCGCTGCCCCCCGCCCCATGCCCGCTGGAGGCCCCTGGGGATGGCCAGGTGGGCAGCTGATGGCTCAGCCATCCCAGGGACCTGGCTGCTCGCAACTGCCTGGTGACGGAGAAGAACACCCTGAAGATCAGCGACTTCGGGATGTCACGGGAGGAGGAGGATGGCATCTACGCCTCCACAGGGGGGATGAAGCAGATCCCTGTCAAGTGGACCGCCCCCGAAGCACTCAGTTATGGTATGGGATGGAGCCGGGCACGACCTGGCGGCCTCGCACACAGCTGGGAGATAGGAGTCCGGGGCACACCGTCCTGCTCCGTCACGCCCGGTCCTGGGCAGGGAGGCAGAGCGAGCTGGGGCAGCCCAGCCCTCGCTAGCGCCGGCACAGCCAGGGCAGCCGAGCCTTGGGCGTCCCCAGCCGCCAGCATCCATCCCGCCCCGTGTCCCCAGGCCGGTACAGCTCCGAGAGCGACGTCTGGAGCTTCGGGATCCTGCTGTGGGAAGCCTTCAGCCTGGGCGCCGTCCCCTACGCCAACCTCAGCAACCAGCAGATGAGGGAGGCGGTGGAGCAGGGTGAGGGATGCGGATGGAGCCCAGCTCTCGAGGGCCACTGCGGGGTCGTGGGCCCAGCACTGCAGGTCCGCTGTGGAACCGTGCCCGTGGGACAGGCAGGATGGGGCCGTGGGGGTAAGGGGACGGTGGCCCAGGCTGCCACGTCCCCATCCCTGCCCCCCCAGGCATGCGGCTGGACCCCCCGGAGCAGTGCCCGGAGGAGGTGTACCAGCTGATGCAGCGCTGCTGGGAGTACGACCCCCACAAGCGGCCCGGCTTCAGTGCCATCCACCAGGATCTCATCGCCATCCGCAAGCGGCACCGGTGAGAGCCAGCGCCGGACCGAGGGAGCGTCCCACCGGCCCCGTCAGCGCAGCTCCACGTGCCCCGCGTCCGTCCCACCGGCCCCACTCAGCACTGCGTGCCCTGCGTCCGTCCTGCTGGCAGCACCGTCCCTTGGGCAGGGCCGGCCCGGGAAGCTGCGGGGTGGCCGGTGCGGCTGTGCCCCCTCCCTGGTCCCAGGCAGGGGGCTCCGAGACGGCCTGGGGACACGGCACCCGCGGATCCTGCCGGGCTCCCTCCCGTCTAATAAACAAACGAGCTCTGCCACACCGCGTCCATGGGGTTACGGCGGCGAGCAGCCCACGCACCCATGCTGCAGCCAGGACAGGGTGCACCGGGACTGCACACCAGGACCCAGCCCCAGGACCCACAGAATCACAGCATGGTGGGGGTGGGCAGGGACCTCTGTGGGTCACCCAGCCCAACCCCCTGCCCAAGCAGGGTCACCCAGAGCAGGCTGCACAGCACCGCGGCCAGGCGGGGCTGGAATATCTCCAGAGAAGGAGACTCCACAGCCTCCCTGGGCAGCCTGGGCCAGGGCTCCGTCACCCTCAGAGGGAAGAAGTTCTTCCTCGGGTTCAGCTGGAGCTTCCTCTGCTCCAGTTTGTGCCCGTTGCCCCTCGTCCTGTCGCTGGGCACCACTGGAAAGAGTCTGGCCCCGTCCTCCTGACCCCCACCCTGCAGATATTTAGAGGCATTTCTAAGGTCCCCTCTCAGCCTTCTCTTCTCCAGGCTGAACAAGCCCAGCTCCCTCAGCCTCTCCTCGCAGGAGAGATGCTCCAGTCCCCTCCTCATCCTCGTAGCCCTCCGCTGGACTCTCTCCAGTAGCTCCTCATCTTTCTTGAACTGGGGAGCCCAGCACTGGACCCAGCACTGCAAATGGGGCCTCCCCAGGGCAGAGCAGAGGGGGAGGAGACCCCCCCTCGCCCTGCTGCCCACGCTCCTCGTGATGCACCCAGCCCCGGGGCCGCGGGGACCAGCACGGCCGGGCCTGTCCCCGGGGCCGCAGGGGGTGCCCGGGCCGGTCCCCGGGGCAGTGCGGGACCGGCGGGGCCGTCCCTGCCAGCGCGGGGTCCCGGCCCGCTCGGTCCCGCCCCAGGGGCCGCCCCGCGGCGCTGCCCGGCGGAGCCACCCCCGGCGGGGCCGGGGCCGGGGCCGGGGCGGGCCGGGGCGGGCCGGGGCGGGCCGGGGCGGGGCGGCGGGCGGGGCCTGGCCCATTCCGGCCGCGGCAGCCGGCGGGCCCGGGCCGGGCGGTGCGAGCAGCCGGGCCCGGCCCAGGGTAAGAGCGGGGCGGCCGCGCCCCCGGAGCCGTCCCGCGGTGGGCGGCCCCGGCCCTCCCCTGCCTCCCTCCGCTCCCCGCGCCGGGCCGCGGCGCAGAGGCCCCGGGCTGCCCGGCTTGGCGGTGCCGCCGCGGCCTGCTCCGGCCCCGGCCCCGGCCCCGGCTCCGGCCCCGCCGCGCCCCGGGCCCTGCCGCCGCAGCCCGGGCCGTGAACACCGGCGGCGGATTGAGCCACGCGGGGCGCGGGGCTGGGCGCGGGGCCGGGCTCAGCGCAGCGCGGGGGCCGCAGGCCCCGTCCCGCCCCGTCCCCCCGCCCCGCTCCCGAGCCGGCCCCGGCCGTCCCGGCGGGGCAGCGGCGGCTCCGCCCGCTGCGGGCCCGTCCCCGCGGCGCTGCGGGATGAAGCTGAAGAAGCAGGTGACGGTGTGCGGAGCTGCCATCTTCTGCGTGGCCGTCTTCTCGCTCTACCTGATGCTGGACCGGGTGCAGCACGACCCCGCGCGCCTCCAGAGCGGGGGCAACTTCCCCAGGGTGAGCGGGGCCGGGGGCCGGCGGGGCGCAGCCGGGGCTCGCTGCCCGCCGCAGCCGCGGCGTGTCGGGGCCTGGCGACGGGCACCGGCGGCTCTGACCGCGGCAGCCGTGTCCCCAGAGTCAGATCTCGGTGCTGCAGAACCGCATTGAGCAGCTGGAGCAGCTGCTGGAGGAGAACCACGAGATCATCAGCCACATCAAGGACTCGGTGCTGGAGCTGACGGCCCACGCAGAGGGGCCCCCGGCGCTGCCTCGCCACGCGCCCAACGGCTCCTGGGTGCTGCCCCCCGAGAGTCGCCCGAGCTTCCTCTCGGTCTCCCCGCAGGACTGCCAGTTTGCCCTGGGGGGCAAGGGCCAGAGCCCAGACCTGCAGGTGAGGGGCCAGTGCCTTGGCCCAGCAGCCAAGGACCCCCTCTGCCAGCGCGAGGGGTCCGTACCAGGGCGTCCGTGGGGTCGTGGCCCTGCTCTGCGGAGGGTCTCTCAGCCTGGTGTCCGCCCTGAGCCCTGTCTCCCACCTGCAGATGCTGGCCGTGTACTCCCTGCTGCCCTTTGACAACCAGGATGGCGGCGTGTGGAAGCAGGGCTTCGACATCACCTATGAGCCCAGCGAGTGGGACGCGGAGCCGCTCCAGGTGTTTGTGGTGCCACACTCCCACAACGACCCCGGTGAGCGGCGAGCAGGGGAGGGGAAGGGCTAGCCCAGACCCTGCTGCCCCACGCTGCTGGTGGCGAAGGGCTGGGCCCCACACAGTGACCCCCACGTGTGCTGGCAGGCTGGATCAAGACCTTCGACAAGTACTACTACGACCAGACGCAGCACATCCTCAACAGCATGGTGCTGAAGATGCAGGAGGACCCGCGCCGGCGCTTCATCTGGTCTGAGATCTCCTTCTTTTCCAAGTGGTGGGACAACATCAGTGCCCAGAAGCGGGCTGCGGTGCGGAGGTAGGGCCGCCCGCCTGGCCCCGCTGCCCGGCACGGTCCCTGCCTGGGGGCGCGGGCTGCGAGTAGGGGGTGTGTGAGGGAGACCAAGGCTGCCCTGGTTGCAGTGCAGCATCGGTGGGCTGCCCGCTGCTGACCGTGGCGTGCCCTGGCCTCTCAGTGCCGCGAGATGTCAAAACCGCAGCAGTGTGCAGTGAGAGGCAGGGTGCTGCCGGGGCTCCGCAGCGGGGGCTGGGGGAGGCAGGTCTCGTGCTGCGCCGCTCCCCGTGCTCCTGGAGCTGGGAAACTCCATCATGGCTGTAACCCTGGTCACGCGAGCCCTGCCGCAGAGCCTGAGCGGTGCCAGCGCCTTGCAAGGCCCAGGGCACCCTGGGGGGGTGGGAGACCTGGAGAGCAGGACTGAGTGGGGGGAGAGGTCCCGCTTGTCAGCTCCCCTGCCCCCGGAGGGCTGGGAGTGGAGGGCAGAGGGAACATGGGCTGCGGGGCACCACGGGAGGTGTTGGCCTGTGTGGGGATGGTCTCTGGCTGGGGGCTCACCCAGCGTGGTGCTGTCGGTGTGGGGACGGTGCGGGCTGTGGGGTACAGCAGCCGGTGGCTGCGGGGGCTGTGGGTGGGACCCGTGCGGCTCCAGGACGGGGGGACGTTCTGCTGCGGACACACAGCTCACCGCAGGGATCTGCCTGGAGCTGACCACGTGCGTCCGCTTTGCAGGCTGGTTGGCAACGGGCAGCTGGAGATGGTGACGGGTGGCTGGGTGATGCCCGATGAGGCCAATTCCCACTACTTCGCCATGATCGACCAGTTGATCGAGGGGCACCAGTGGCTGGAGAAGAACATCGGTGAGAGCTGGCGAGATGCCGGGCAGGCCACTGGCTGGGGGCCTGCTTGGTGCGCCGGCGGGCACCCCCGTCCCTGGCAGCAGCCGGCTCACGGGAGGTGCTGCCAGGCCGGGCGTGGGGCTGACGGGTCTCTGTGCCCGCAGGCGTGACGCCGCGGTCGGGCTGGGCTGTGGACCCCTTCGGGTACAGCTCCACCATGCCCTACCTGCTGAAACGCTCCAACCTGACGGGCATGCTTATCCAGCGCGTGCACTACGCCATCAAGAAGCACTTCGCTGCCACGCAGAACCTGGAGTTCATGTGGAGACAGACGTGGGGTGAGGGGCTGCTGGGGAGGTGGCCGCAGGGGGGGCCCCGCTGCGGTGGTGGCAGCAGGGGACAGCTGCCGACCACCTTCCTGTGCGGATGGTGAGCCGAGCACTGGGAGGCGATGGCTCTGCCCTGCAGCAGTTTTGCCCTGTGGGACAGCCCCAGGGTGACTCCCCAGCTGTGCCCAGCGCTCTTGGGAGGCTGCTGTGCCCCAGCAGCCGTCCCCATGTCCAAGTGCCTGTGGGCACCCCTGCTTGGGCATAGGCGAGGCAGAGCCATTGCTGATGCTCATCTGTCCTTGGTCCTGCAGACCTGGACGCCAGCACCGACATCTTCTGCCACATGATGCCCTTCTACAGCTACGACGTGCCCCACACCTGTGGGCCAGACCCCAAGATCTGCTGCCAGTTCGACTTCAAGCGCCTGCCAGGTGGCCGGATCAACTGCCCGTGGAAGGTGCCTCCGCGAGCCATCACCGATGCCAACGTGGCAGAGCGGTGAGTGCTGCAGCGGCAGGGGCGAGCGGCTGAGCCCCACGGCCCTGTCCGGGAGCCAGCCTCATGCCCTGGTCCCCCACGGCAGAGCCCAGCTGCTGCTGGACCAGTACCGCAAGAAGTCCAAGCTGTACCGCAGCAAGGTGCTGCTGGTGCCCCTGGGAGACGATTTCCGCTACGACAAGCCGCAGGAGTGGGATGCCCAGTTCCTCAACTACCAGCGCATCTTCGACTTCCTCAACTCTCAGCCCAACCTCCACGTCCAGGTGGGCGCAGGGAGGGCTGGGGCTGGGGGGAGCGGGGCCCCACGGGCGGAGGTTGTGGGGAGCCCCATCGGAGGGTGGGCAGTGCCGGGAGGGGTGGTGGGAGCCCCCAGCTGCGGGAGCCACGGTGGCTCCCCGTCGCGCTCAGGGCTGCACGTGGTCTCCCGCAGGCACAGTTTGGGACGCTCTCCGACTACTTTGACGCTCTGTACAAGAAGGTGGGCATCGTGCCGGGCATGAAGCCGCCCGGGTTCCCGGTGCTGAGTGGGGATTTCTTCTCCTACGCGGACCGGGAGGACCACTACTGGACAGGCTACTACACCTCCCGGCCTTTCTACAAGAGCCTGGACCGGGTGCTGGAGGCCCACCTCCGGTGAGGAGAGCTGTGCTGGGCCCTGGGGCAGGGGTTGCATGCAGGCGGCGCGGGCAGGGGGTGGCCCGGAGGCCTGGCAGTCCCCATCGGCGCACAGCCACCAGCGTGGGGGTTGGCCCGGCACGGCGCAGGCAGTGCCAAGCCCTCGCCCGGCCCCAGGGCGCTGCGTGCCCCCACCTGCCCTCCCCAGAGCCAGGCCCCGGGGCGTGGAGAGCGTGCGTTGGCGCGCGGGCGGGCTGCTCCTGCTCTGCCCGCCGTCCTGACCCGCTCGGCCGGGGCGCTTGGGCGGCGGGCAGGGCCCTCGTGACTGTCCCTGCGCAGGGGGGCAGAGATCCTGTACAGCCTGGCACTCGCCCACGCCCGCCGCGCCGGCGCCGACGGCAGGTACCCGCTCTCCGACTACGCGCTGCTGAGCAACGCCCGCCGCAACCTCGCCCTCTTCCAGCACCACGACGCCATCACCGGCACTGCCAAGGAGGCCGTGGCCGTTGACTATGGAGTCCGGTGCGTGCAGGGGGCCGGGGTGCAGCCGGGGGGGCTGTCTTGGGGCAGGGGGGTTGGTGGGCACAGGGCTGGGAGCGGGATTGGGTGTGGGGGTCCTGTGGGGCCCCTCTCCCAGGGGGATGCTGGGGGGATGCTGGGACAGGCCGGGATGGTCCCGCCTGGCTCACTCTGGCTGTGCCCCAGGCTGCTCCACTCCCTCACGAACCTCAAGCGTGTCATCGTCAATGCTGCGCATTACCTCGTGCTGGGGGACAAGGACGCCTACCGCCACGACCCCGCTGCACCCTTCCTCGGCACGGTGAGCAGCGCCCTGCCCCGTGGCTCCCCGCGTCCCTGAGCCATGCTGGGGCAGCCGGCCCCATGGCCCCGGGGCACACAGCCCTGCCTGCCTGCTCGGTGCCGGGCAGGGGCCGGGGAAGGTGTCCCAGCCTGCGCCGGTGTCCCTGGGCCCGGCTGGCGGGGGTGGTGGGCGCACCCCAGCTCTGCCTGCTCCTCTCCCCAGGACGACACGCGCCCCAGCCAGGACTCGCTCCCGGAGAGAACCGTGGTCAGGCTGGATGCCTCGCCCCGGTAGGCGCTGCCTGCCTTGCTCTCAGGCCGGCGGGGCCGGGGGGCGGCAGCGAGGGGCTTCTGGGGCTCTGCAGCAGTGGGTGGGGGTGCGGGGCACCTGGCCCGGTGTGGGGCTGGCATGGCCATCCCTGTGTGACCCCTCCCCAGGTTCCTGGTGGTGTTCAACCCTCTGGAGCAGGAGCGGCTGAGCGTCGTGCCGGTGCTGGTGAACTCCCCGCACGTGCGCGTGCTCTCTGAGGAGGGGCAGCCCCTGCCCACCCAGCTCAGTGCGCACTGGGGCTCGGCCACCGACGTGGTGCCTGATGTCTACCAGGTACGGGGTGCCCACGTGCCCACTACCCGCCGTCCTCAGCCGCACAGCCCGCGCGTGCCAGCCGCCCGTCCTCATACACCGCTCCCGCAGCTGGGACACCGCCCCGTGAGCCCTCCTCTGCGGCAGCCACGGTCCCTGCATCCCACACGAGCTCCCACTGCTCGCAAACCACCAGGCCCCCGTGCACGTACCCCTCAGCAGAGGCCCCGGAAGCACCGAGCCGGGGTCCTTGCTGTGCCGACAGCCAGCAGGTCCCCACGCGCCGGCCGCCTGCCCGCGGCGGGGCTGGCTCAGGTCTCCGTGCTGCCCGCAGGTGTCTGTCCTGGCTCGCCTGCCTGCGCTGGGGCTGCGCGTGCTGCAGCTGCACAAGTCCTTCGACGACCATGCCACGCTGAAGTCCTCCGTGCGTCTGTACCTGCACGGCCGGGACTTGCCCGTGCGCAAGCAGGAGGCCGTACCTGTGCACGTCTTCCCGGGCACCGCTGATGACTTCTGCCTGGAGAGCCAGCTCCTGCAGGCCTGCTTCACGGGACGCTCAGGCCTGCTGCAGGTGAGTGCAGGGGTCGGGTGGGGGGGTGCGGGGTGAAGGAGGGGCACCCAGCACTGCCTTGTGCGGGGTGTGCTCACTGCTGTGCCGGCCCACGCCCTGCAGAGCATCCGCCGAGCTGGGGAGGAGCAGGAGCAGAGGGTGAGCAGCGAGTTCCTCGTCTACGGCACCAGGACCTCCAAGGACAAAAGCGGAGCCTACCTCTTCCTGCCTGATGGCGAGGCCAAGGTACGGGGACTGCCGCCGAGGGCCAGCTGGCCGCCATGCCGCAGCCACAAGCAGCCCTGCAGGCAGCCACCGCAGCGCAGCCCTCCTTCCCCTGCAGCCCTACGCCTCCAAGGACCCCCCAGTGGTGCGGGTGACAGAAGGACCCCTCTTCTCAGAGGTCGCCAGCTACTACCAGCATGTCCAGACCACGGTGCGGCTTTACAACGTGCCAGGTGAGGCAGTGCGAGGCTGAGCCGGGGCGGTCGCTGGCGCGGGGGCACTGGGTGATGCTGGCCGTGGGGCCCAGCCGCTCACTGCCTGCCCACAGGGGTGGAGGGCCTGTCCCTGGATGTGTCCTGCCTGGTGGACATCCGCGACCACATCAACAAGGAGCTGGCCCTGCGCTTCAGCACCGACATCGAGAGCGACGACACCTTCTTCACTGACCTCAACGGTTTCCAGGTATGCGCCAGCCTGGGGAGGGACAGCAGCTGCCCAAGGGGGGACAGTGCCCTGCTGCCCGGCGCCGCAGGAGCTACCTCCAGCCTCTCGCCCCTCTCCCTCGGCAGATCCAGCGCCGCAGGTACCAGCGGAAGCTGCCGCTGCAGGCCAACTTCTACCCCATGCCCACCATGGGCTACATCCAGGACACGCAGAGCCGCCTGACGCTGCACACAGCCCAGGCCCTGGGGGTCTCCAGCCTCGGCAGCGGTGAGCCGGCCCCACCGGGGCCGTGGGGCTGCCGGAGGGGGGATGCTGGGGGGGAGGGGGCTGCCAGGTGGGTGCAGGGTGCCCCGGTCCTGCTGTCTGGGGGCTCCCCCGCTGCCCCCAGTCCTGCGGGAGCATTTCTGTGCGTGGCAATGGAGGGGCCGTGCAGGGCAGCCGGCTCGTGTTCAAGCCCGGGGCGCTGGGACCCGCTCTCTGCAGGCCAGCTGGAGGTGATCCTGGACCGGCGCCTCATGCAGGATGACAACCGGGGCCTGGGCCAAGGGCTGAAGGACAACAAGCGGACCTGCAACCGGTTCCGCCTCCTCCTGGAGCGCCGCGCTACGGCCAGCACGGTGCGTGGGCTGTGGGGCTGCAGGGCCGTCGGGCACGGTGCCGCCGGCCCGGAGAGCCCAGCGCTGCCCTGGGACGGAGCAGGGCGGAGGCGGCGCGGCAAGCCGTGCGTGCAGCTGGGTGCGGGCTCTCCTCCCCTGCTGCCCCGTGGCCCCCGGCCGTCGCACCGGCGCTGCACGGGGACGGGACGGGGCTGGGGCGGGGTGGGACCGGGCACCGGGGTCTGTCCCGCAGACGGGGTGCGGAGTCACGCGCCCTCATAATCATGGTGTTCTTGTCCCGTCCCCTCGCTGCTCGCTATGCGTGCGCCATGTCACCCGTTCAGAGCTCCAGCTTCTTTTCCAAACTGGCCTCCGTGCTTAAAGCCTTGGGCTTCCCCGGCGCCAGGACTGGCAGCCCAGAGGTAACGGCCAGCCTGGCCCCGCCGTCGCTCCCTGTCTCGTGCACTAGCTGCTAGCTCCTAGCCTAGCCAGGCCCCGTAGCAGGCCCGCAGTCTGGCCGTTGCCTCGCCGGGGTCCGTGCAGGCTGCCCGGCCGGCAGCCGCCCTCGCTGCTCGGGTGCTGGCAGATGCCTGTTCCCCGGGCACTGCTGGAGAGGCCACAGGGAGCGGGAGGTCCTGTAGTCCCTGTCCAGCTCTGCCTGGCCCTGCCGCTGCCCTGGCCTGCGCTCAGCTCTGTGCTCTTTGGCAGGTGCAGGACGGCCGCCCGATCAGCTTCCCCTCCCTGCTGAGCCACATCACCTCCATGCACCTCAACGCTGAGGTCCTGGTCATGCCTGTGGCCCAGGAGAAGCTGGCCCCACCAGCTCTGCGCTCCTTTCTGCCCCTTTCCACCACCTTCCCCTGCGACTTCCACATCCTTAACCTGCGGATGCTGCAGGCAGAGGTGAGCTGCGGCCCGTGAGCGGGGCAGGCACGGCCCGGGGCTGCAGGACTCTCGGGGCGGATGGGGTGGGGGTGCGTCTTGCACCCACTGTCCCCAGCATTGCACCTCACACCCACACTCCTGGCAGGATGACTCGCTACCCTCGGCCGAGGCAGCCCTGATCCTGCACCGCAAAGGCTTTGACTGCAGCCTGGAGGCCAAGAACCTGGGCTTTAACTGCACCACCAGCCAAGGCAAGGTAGGACCGGGCTGCCGCCTCTACCCACCGCTGGGCCAGAGCCAGGCTGGGGCCCCGGCACCTCTGCTGCCAGGCCTGCCTCCTGCGCTTGTGCCAGGCCAGGACGGAGGCTGGAGCGGGGGGTCCCCAGGCCCCCCAGCACGAGCGTCCCAGAAACAGTGGCTGGTCACGAGTCCCATGGCGCAGCGTGCAGCCCCACGCTGCCCCTTGTCCGGGCAAAGCTGGAGGGTGTTGGTTTCTCACGGAGCGCGTCTGGAGCCTTCCATGAGCCCTGCATCCCCCGGCGAGGAAGGGCAGAGCTGGGCTGGGTCAGCGTGGTGCCCCGGGTGCTGGGGGGCCTGCGAGCCGGCTGCCGGCATGGCACGTGTGGGGCTGCCCTGGGCACGGTGACACGCAGGCAGGCATCACGTCCCGCTCATCCGGGCCACCCGCCCTTCTCCCTCCTCTTTCTCCAGCTGGCCCTGGGCAGCCTGTTCCAGGGGCTAGAGCTGAGCTCCCTGCAGCCCACCTCGCTGACTTTGATGTACCCACTGGGCACGGCCTCCAACAGCACCAACATCCGCCTGGACCCCATGGAAATTGCCACTTTCCGCATCCGCCTGGGGTAGCATCTCCGGAGCGGGGGAGGAGCAGACGGGCTGGGCAGCGTGGGAGCAGCCGCTGAGCCCAGCAGCACCAGCGCGGCCCGGGAGCGGCTGGGTCGGGGGCCTGCGGCAGGCAGGCGGGCGCTGGGCAGGAAGTGCCGGACTTGCAGAGGCTGCTGCCTTCTAATTTATTAGTCCTGTGTTCTCAGATAGATTCAGAAGTGAACTGCCGTGGCAGGGCTGTGCAGAGGCTGATGGACGCTGCCTGGGCACAGAGGGCACGGGCTGGGTGCAGCTCCGAGCAGAGCACGGCTGGCGGGGGCAGCGGGCTGGGCTCTGCCGCTGCCGGTGGGGTGGGCACAGCTGCCCTGCTGCGTTCGCATGGCTGCCCCGGGAGAGTCCCCGCTCCGGTGTCTCGGGGCAGGAGACCGTGCTGGGCCCCCCCGGACCCGTGGAGCAGCATGGGGGGCTGCCAGGAGCCTGGTGCGGCAGGGCAGCTGGCCGGGGAGGTGGTGTGGACTGGAGACAGCTCGCCTGGAGACTGTAGGAAACACGAGTCTGTTTCCGAGGGCCCTGGACTGTGTCTGGTTTGTGGTTCTTGCACTGGTGGCGTGGGGTGGTGGGGACGGTGCTCCGTGGGGACACAGGGCAGCACCCCGAGGCTGCGGGGAGGCAGGCTCGGAGCTGTGGCCAGGGCCAGTGTGTGTGGGTGCTGGGGCTGTGCCGTGCTCTGCGCTGTGGGGAGCTGGCCGTGGGGCCCCAGGCACGCAGGAGAGGCCGGCGGTGTGGCTGGACCCAGCCGCGCTCGGGGCCAGCAGCGCCTGGCAGGGGCAGGAGCGAGGGGACAGGGTGCAGACCGAAGTTAGCCGGCTCCCCGTGCGGGCAGCAGCACATGGGTTAAGCACGGGGATGGCCGCTCCCAAATTCGGTGCCTTTCGCCCGCTTTAGCCTGGGCTTTGCTGAGGGGCTGGTGCTGACGGGCACTGGGGAAGGGGGCTGAGCCCAGCATGGAGGAGACGGGGGCCGTTGTCTGCCGCAGCAGCCACGTGTGCAGCCCTGTGCTGCTGGGGAGCCAGCCCTGCTCCTGCGCACGGGGCCGTGGGCGCTGCCGGCCGGGCCCAGCTGGGCACAGCCAGCTCGGGCAGGGTGCTGCGAAGCCTGTGGTGATGCTCGGGCGATGCTGGGGTGCCTGAGGAGCCCGGGGCTCCAGCTGGTCAGCAGTGCCCCAGGGGCTGCAGGAACCCGCATCGCCAGGAGCATCCTGGTTGCTGTGGGGACCGCAGGGGCTGCCATGCTCCCCCGGCCCCCCGGGGCTAATTACGGCGACGGGTGCTGCAGGGAGGCCCGGGGAGGAGGCGATGCCAGCTGAGCTCTCTGGGTTTTGCACACAGCCGCCAGCACAGCCCCCGGGCTCGGCCACGGCCCTGCACGCCCATGGCACCGAGCTGTGGAGCCGGCGTGGACCAGCCCCGGCAGCTCAGCCCCTCGACGGCTGGGGACGGCTGGGCACAGGGCAGGGCAGCAGGGCAGCAGCGCAGGACCCCAGGCCTGGCGCACGGCTGGGCTGCGAGTGCGCTGCAGGGCTGCGCCGGGGAGCGGGGGACCACAGCCCGGTGCCGGCACGGCGTGCCGCCCGCAGCTCTGCCAGAGCCTGGCTAATGGCACGGCTGGCGGGGGGCCAGGCTGCCGGCACAGGGCCCGCCAGGGCTGGGCGGCCGAGGGGCTGCAGCGCAGCCCGCCTGCCCCCTGCCCCAGGCCCCAGCCCGCCCGCAGCCCCCTGCCCTGTCACACTGGGGTCCCCAGGCAGGCCCAGATGCCCAGCCACGGCCCGGTGGTGGCTGCGGGGTGGGGAAGGCACCTCCCGTCCCGCGCTCGCCCCGAGAAGCTCATTAGCGATGCTCCCGCCCTGGTCCCTGCGGAGCGGGCAGCGAGCGCAGGAGGCTCTAATGGCTCCGAGCGGCTCCTGATGGGCCGCGATGGAGGCGGGAGCAGGAGGGGCTGTGGTTTCTGCCTCCGCCGGAGCCAGAGCTGCCTCTGCCCAGGGTCGGCCGGGAAGATGCTGGGTGGGCTCCTGCTCCAGCTGCTCCTCGCCACGGCTCTGTGCCCGGGCCTCCTCGGGACAGGTACAGCCCCGCTCCCACCCCTCCTGCTCCCTCAGCCCGTCCTCCCTCCCCCTGCTGGGGCCTCGTCCCCTGTGGGCTGCTCCCGGTGCCCAGGGTGGAGCCTGGGGGGGTTTGGGCCGGGAGGCGGTGGTCCGTGCTGGGGATGGTGGCCCAGGCGTGGTGGTGCCAGGGCTGGTCCCACTGCGGCATGTTTGTGGGGTGAGAAGTGCTGTCGCTGTGGGGAGGTGGGGAACGGGGAGGGCGTTCAGCATGGGGAGATCAGGGCTGACCTGCTGGCCCCGGGGCTGTCCCCTCCCCTCTCCTGCCATCGTGCTCCTCGCCTGTGTTTGCCCTTGCCCGGGTGACGGGGAGTGCTGGGGGTCACGGCACACATGGGGCCAGGGCAGGCGGCGCCAGGGGGGCTGTGGGTGCTCAGCTGGTGCTGCCCCTTGGGCTGGGGCCCCGCCGTCACCCGAGCCCACCCCGAGGGCCCCTGTGCGGTGGCAGCAAGGCTCCATGGGGCTGGGGCTTGGGAAGGCTCCGCCCCGCAGCGTCCCTGCGAGGGCCACCGCGCCGGAGCTGGCAGCCGGTCCCGCCAGCACCACGCCGGCACCATGCCGGCTCGCCTTGGCGCCGGGGCGAAGCCCCCCTTTGCGGGCTCAGTGGCACTGCGCAGCCGGCACCACGCCGGCTCGCCTTGGCGCCGGGGCGAAGCCCCCCTTTGCGGGCTTGATGGCAGCGTGCAGCGGGGTCTGCGCCCAACGCCTGCCAAGTGCCCGCTCCCTGCCGCAGTCTCGGTGCGGAACCTGCACCTCTGCGAGGGCTACACCGGCCCTGACGGCCGCTACCACCCCGGCTTCTACTGCCCGCGGCTGAGCGACCCGGCCGGCCACCGCTACTGCTGCCGCTCCGGCCCGCGCGCCCTCAAGTCCTGCTGCTCCCGGCTGGCGCTGCAGGCCCTCGCCGGCAGGAACCTCTCTGGCCTGGCCGGCCCGGGCCTCCTCCGGTGAGTGGGCTGGGGGCGGTGGACACGGGGCCCCACACAGGCCCCGGTGCCGGTGGGCCCACGCTGAGGCACCGTCCCCGCAGGAGCCGGCCGGCCGTGCCTGCGGCGGGGCTCTACGGGCTGCTGGTGCTGCTGCTCATGGCCGCCGACCTCGGACACTTCTGCTGCGCCCGCCGCTGCCGCCGCGGCGCCACGGGGGGGCGCCACACCCGCTCCCGGCCGACACGTGGCTCCCGCGCGCCCGGGGGGGCGCCGCCGCCGGGCCGGGCCTGCTGAGGGGGCGGGGCGGGGGGCGGGGCTTCCAGGGCGGGGGGGGCGGCGGGGGGGGCACGCGGGGACACGCGCACGGGGTGGCACGTGGCCAGTGCCGGCACCGCCGGGCCGCGGGGCGGCGCTGGAGGCTCTTTCCCGCCCCGCCCCTTCCGCCACCGCCTCTGTCACGTGACACGGGTGGCGGTGGCTGGGATCCCTCGGCGATCGGCGGTGACGTCCCGGGGGCGACGATGGAGGAGGCGGTGAGCGGGGCCGGGGGCTGCGGGGCTGGGGGGATGGAGGAGGCGGTGAGCGGGGCCGGGGGCTGCGGGGGCCGGGGGCGGCGGTGAGGGGGGCCGGGGGCTGCCGGAGACGGGGGGACGGAGGAGGCGGTGAGCGGGGCCGGGGGCTGCTGGGGCCGGGGGCGGCGGTGAGGGGGGCCGGGGGCTGCCGGGGACGGGGGGACGGAGGAGGCGGTGAGCGGGACCGGGGGCTGCGGGGGCTGTGGGGGCCGGGGGCGATGCGATGCGGTGGAGGAGGTGGTGAGCGGGGCCGGGGGCCCGTTCCGGGGTTGGCGGGGCCCTGTCGCAGTGGCCTGTCCCGGGCCCACCCCGGCAGCCGCCCGCGGGGGCTCGGGGCCGTGCCCGGCAGCCCCGGCGCGCTGTCCCAGCCGTGTCTGTCGCAGGTGACGGCGGGGCAGCTGCGGGAGCGGGGCAACGCGCTCTTCCAGGCGGGGGACCACACCGCGGCCCTCGCCGCCTACACGCAGGCGCTGAGCCTCTGCGACGCCGGGCCGGAGCGCGCCGTGCTGCACCGCAACCGGGCCGCCTGCTACCTGAAGCTGGTGAGAGCGGGGCGGGCACGGCCCGCGGGACCCTGCTGGGCAGGGCGCTGCCGCCGCCGCTCCCCTGCTCCCCCGGGCCTGCCCGCTGCCCCCGGGCTGGGTGCGCGGAGCGAGGCCTGCTCGGGCAGCGCGTCAGGCGTTTCCCTCTCGCTGACTCACTCTCCCCGCAGGAGGATTACGCCAAGGCAGAGGCTGATGCGTCTAAAGGTACTGTCAGTGGCGGCTGGCGGGGGAGCGGCCTCTGCGCTGCTTGTCTGGGCAGACCGGAGCCGTGCGGGGCCTTTGCGATAGATCCCCCGCTCACCCGCAGCCATTGAAGCCGATGGCCGGGACATGAAGGCGCTGTTCCGCCGGAGCCAGGCGCTGCAGAAGCTGGGCCGCCTGGACCAGGCTGTCAGCGACCTGCAGCGGTGTGTGAGCCTGGAGCCCAAGAACAAGGCCTTCCAGGAGGCCCTGCGCGCCCTGGGGAGCAGCATGCACGAGAAGGTGAGCGGGGGGGCAGCGCCGGGGGCGGGGGCCGCGGTGGGCCCCCGCGGGGGTGGTGGGCTGGGGGAGGTGGTGAGGGCTGAGCAACCCCTTCTCGTCTGTCTCAGATGAAGACCATGTCCTGCACGGACTCGAAAGTGGAGCAGATGTTCAAGATCTTGCTGGATCCTGAGGAAAAGGATGCGGACAAGAAGCAAAAGGTCTGAGCTCTGGGGAGTGGAGGAGCTCTGGGGAGTGGAGGGCAACGCTGCTTGGCTGGAAGGCGAGGAGGGGAGGAACGGCAGTCCCGGGTCAGCGCTGCGGGCTGATCGGTGCTGCCCGGGAGAGGCCGGGCCTCCCGCCAGCAGAAGGTGCTCCCCGGGGATGGGGGGCGGGAGGCAGGCGGCTGCAGCTGCCCTGGCCAACCAGCTGGCTCCTGCTGGGGAGGTTCCTGTGCACAGCGGGCTGTGTTCTGCTGGGCGGGTGACCCAGACGCGACTCTTCTTTCCCAGGCTGCGCAGAACCTGATTGTGCTGGCGCGAGAGGAGGCTGGAGCCGAGAAAATCTTCCAAAGCGATGGTGTGCAGCTGCTGACGCAGCTGCTGGACACGGCCAAGGCTGACCTGATGCTGGCAGCCCTGCGCACGCTGGTGGGGCTCTGCTCCGGGCACCGCTCCCGGGTAGGTCCCTCCGCAGCCCAGCGCTGCCACGTGGCAGGGCCTGGCCCGGGAGAGGTCGGTGTCGGGGGGCTGTGGAGTGTGTCAGGCAGGGGAGCACTGCTGGCCTCTGCTTGCAGCTGGCTGCAGCCCTGCTGGGCAGAAGAGCTCTGAGCTGTTGCTTGCCAGGCCTGAGGTTGTGAGAGCCTTGTTGCAACAGGGAACCGTCATGATAAGGTGCTGGGAAGCGCCGAGGCTTCCCCGAAGTCTCCAGTGGACGGCTGTGCTTGTGCCCACAGACCACGGCCATTCTGGCGGAGCTGGGGGCCCCTCGTGTTTCAGCGGTGCTGGGTGTGGAGCACGAGCAGGTTTCCCTGGCTGCCTGCAACCTTCTGCACGTGATGTTCGATTCCCTGAAGGAGGGGCTGCAGAAGGATTTCCGTGGCAAGGAGGATGCGGTGGTGCTGGGTGAGTGCCTGCTGCCCCGGCTGTCTGGCGTGGGGTGGGGAGAGCACCGGGGAGGTGCTGGGCTGCAGCGGGTTCTTCTCCCAGTGCCCGCCGTGTCACCGCTCCCTGCCGCAGAGCTGTGGCTCCGGCCCAGAGATGGCATGAGGCAGAGCTGGGAGGCAGGAGCCCCTGGTTATGGCAGCATCTCCTGCCAGCCTTACTGCAGTGGGGGTGAGGCCTGTGCCGGGGGCGCTGACTGCTGGGCACCATCTCTTCCGGAAGATTCCTCTAAGGACCTGAAACTGCTGATCAATCACCTTCTGGAGCTGCTGGCACTGGAAGGGGCCTCTGCGCACGGCCGTGACAATGCCCTCAACCTGCTCATCAAGGTGGTGCCCAGGAAGTCGCCGAAGGAGACCAACAACAGCATGAGCCTCTGGGTGATCGACCAGGGTGAGCAGAGCAGCCTGCGACGTCGTGCTGGGGCATCACGCCCCTCTGCCTCGGGGTGCTGAGCCCCTCGGCGCTGCCTGCGCACCCCGCTTTGCCCCTCGCCGGATGTCTGACCTCTGCGTCCTTCCAGGCCTGAAGAAGATCCTGGAGGTGGGAAGTACAGTGTGCGGCGCCCCGGGCAGCCTGCCCGTGACGGAGAACAGTCGGATGAGCGCCTCGGTTCTGCTGAGCAAACTTTACGATGACCTGAAATGCGATGCTGAGAGGGAGAACTTCCACCGCTTGTGTGAGGACTACGTGAGGTCAGCCTGGGTGTCCCTGGGTGTGGAGGGGGGGTTCAGTTTCATACAGCCAGCAGCCTTCTGGGGAAGTGGCAGCACCCCAATCCCCAGACCTGTTTGCTCTTTGTGATAAGAGCAGATTGCCGACCCACCAGAGACCTGCGGGGCTGGGGCTCAGCGTGTGGGGCTGAAGGTGGTGGCTGGGACCAGCCTTACTCTTCCCAACGGTCTTCCCCTGCAGGAGCTGGTTCGAGGGCCACGAGCTGGCGGGGAAGCTGCGGGCCATCCAGGCAGTGTCGTGCCTGCTGCAGGGCCCCGCGGATGCCGGGAACAGGGTGCTGGAGCTGGAGGGGATCATGGACGGCGTGCTGTCCCTCTGCGCCTCCGTCTGCGAGGCCCACCAGCTGGTAGCGGTGGAGGCGCTGATCCACGCTGCCGACAAGGCCAAGCGCGCGTCCTTCATCACCACCAACGGCGTCAGCCTGCTGAAGGAGATCTACAAGCACAGCGAGAGGGACAGCATCCGCATCCGGGCGCTGGTGGTGAGCATGGCGGGACGGGAGAGCGGCTGTGCCCAGCCCTTGGCTGCGGGGCCTGGGGGTCCGCAGCGGTGTCCGCTCCCTGCTGGGGGGCTCTCAGAGGCACGTCAGGGTGACCATGGCTGTTCCTGCACCGACGCTCTGCTCCTGGCTGCAGGGGCTCTGCAAGCTGGGGTCTGCCGGCGGCACCGACTTCAGCATGAAGCAGTTTGCCGAGGGCTCCACGATGAAGCTGGCCAAGCAGTGCCGCAAGTGAGTGCTTGGGGGGCGCGGGGCGGGGGGGGGTGGGCAGCGTGCCCGCCGCGGGGGCTCATGGGCACCCACTCCCAGGTGGCTCTGCAACGAGGCGATCGACGCGGGCACGCGGCGCTGGGCAGTGGAGGGCCTGGCCTACCTCACCTTCGATGCGGACGTCAAGGAGGAGTTTGTGGAGGACAAGGCAGCCATGCAGGCTATGTTCCACCTGGCCAAGGTGCGTGCCGAGCGCTGCGGCGGGGGGCCTGGGTGCTGGGCGTCCTGGCACAGGGGAGCCGTGCCGGAGGGGGCTGCGGGGCTCGCGCTGCGGGGCTGGGGTGTGTGGAAGGGCCCGGTGGTGCTGGGTGGGCTCGAGCCCTGGCCTGTCCTCTCCATCGCGGGTGTGATGGGTGCCCCGTTATCGCCGCAGTCGGAGGACAGGAGCGTGCTCTACGCTGTCGCCTCCACACTAGTGAACTGCACCAACAGCTATGACCACGAGGAGCCAGACCCCCAGATGCTGGAGCTGGCCAGGTACGCCAAGCAGCACATTCCGGAGCAGCACCCCAAGGTGAGCAGGGCACGGCCGCTGTCGGGAGCCTTGACCCTGGAGGAGAGCGCGTGGGTGGGACAGAGCCTGGGGTCCTGCTGGGGACAGGGGTGTCCTTGGGGACTTCAGGGGTGAGGTTGGAGACCTCACGGCGGATGGCGGCAAGCGGCCGGCTGGGTGCCAGCTCTGAGCCCAGCAGTGACCCTGGCTCTGCGACAGGACAAGCCGGACTTCGTGAAGCGGCGGGTGCGGAAGCTGCTGACGGCTGGTGTGGTGTCGGCTCTGGCGTGCATGGTGAAGAGCGAGAACCCGGCGCTCACCAACTCCTGCCGGGAGCTGATCTCCAGGTACGGGGAGCTGGGTTCTGAGGCTGCCGGCGTCCTGCCAGTGTCCTGCCGGTAAACTGTGGTGAATGCAAGCTCCTAGGAGCAGAAAGGGGGTGTCTGGGAGTCTGATACAGCCTGAGCCCGCTGCAGGTGTCTGGGTGCCGTTGGGACCCGCTGTGGCAGGTCCCCGACCCCAGCTGCTCCCGCTTTGTCCCCAGGGTGTTCCTGGCGCTGGTGGAGGAGGCGGAGGACCGGGGCGGTGTGGTTGCACAGGGAGGAGGCAAGGTGAGGGGACAGGCCTCGCTGCGCTGCTGGCCTGCGCCGTGTGGAGGGGCTCTGGGGAGGGCCGGGGCTCCGGTGGGGGTGGCTGCGGGTTGGCAGGGCTGGCTCCCTCGCACACGAGACCTGGGGCTGCTGCGACCTGGCCGCTGTGTCTCCGTCTGCAGGCTCTCATCCCACTGTCCCTGGAGGGCACTGAGGTGGGGCAGACCAAGGCAGCTCAGGCCCTGGCAAAGATCACCATCACCTCCAACCCGGAGATGGCGTTCCCCGGAGAGCGGGCGAGTGTCGCTGCTGTGGGCTGGGGGACGGGTCTGCCGAGCAGGGGCCTGCGTGGGCACTCGGGGCTGCACGGGGGCTCCCGTGGGAGCAGCAGCAGGGACAGAGCGCCCCATGTGCACCTGGGTTGCTGCAGCCGGGCATGTGTCTGCTCTGGGGAGGCTTTGGGCTGAGCAGCGCGAGGAGGGTCTGCCCTGGGAGGAGCTGCGCCGGTCCCTGCGTGCGGGATCTGGGATAGGGTGGGCTCCTGCTCCTCCTCGCCCGCTGGGAAGGGGCTCAGCAGCCCTGGGGCTGAAGGCCACAGGACTGGTGATCCGAGGCAGGATCTGTGCGCAGAAACCCAGCGTGAGTTTGCGCTTTGCTGGGGAGCAGGGTGGGGTAAGACCCTGCTGTCTTACCTGATGGCCTAGGCCTGACCGCGGGAGCAGTCTGCCTGCGGGCTGGGCACGGGGCTCCACAGGCGCAGAGTCCCTGCCGCGCTCAGGCTTCGAGCCCTGCGCTGCTGTCTCCACAGATCTATGAGGTGGTCCGGCCCCTGGTCAGCCTTCTGCACCTTCAGCGCACCGGCCTGGAGAACTTCGAGGGTCTGATGGCGTTAACCAACCTGGCTGGCATCAGCGAGAGGCTGCGGTAGGGGAGGTGGGGCCGGCGTGGAGCCGGACCGGGAGGGGGGAGAGGGGGTCCTGTCCCTGTCCAGCTCACGCACAGCCCGCCGCAGGCAGAAGATCCTGAAGGAGAAGGCTGTGCCCATGATCGAGGGGTACATGTTTGAGGAGCACGAGCTCATCCGGCTGGCTGCGACCGAGTGCATGTGCAACATGGCCATGAGCAAGGAGGTGAGGGCTGGGCCGGGCAGGCTGGGCGTCTGCGCTGGGCTCCTGACCCCCCACATCCCACCCGCCCCCCTCCTCCTCCTCCTCCTCCTCCTCCGCAGGTGCAGGAGCTGTTCCTGGCCGAGGGCAGCGACCGGCTGAAGCTGATGGTCCTGTACAGCGGGGAGGAGGACGAGAAGCTGCGGCGGGCAGCCTCCGGGACCCTGGCCATGCTGACCGCCCTGCACCCCCCCATCTGCAAGCGGATCCCGCAGGTGGTGAGTGCCCCGCGGCGGGGCGAGGGCACTTGGTGTCCCGTGTTCCCTCCCCTGGGGTGCTGTGGCCGTGTCCCGGTGCTGGCCCCGGGAGCCAGGACGACCTGTCCTGACCCCAGCCTGCCTCCACGCCGGGGCCGGGGGTGTCGGGGGGCAGTGGGGGTCGGCGCTGAGCGCGGCCCCCCTCCCCCGCAGACGGTGCACTGGCTGGAGATCCTGCAGGCCCTGCTGCTCAGCCCCAGCGCCGAGCTGCAGCACCGCGGGGCCGTCGTGGTGATGAACATGGTGGCGGCCGGGCGGGAGCTGGCCGAGCAGCTGGTGGCCAGCGAGACGCTGGAGATCCTCTCGGTGCTGGCCAAGGACCGGGACAAGCCGCGCGTGGCCCAGGCGGCCGAGGCCAGCCTGGCCCGGGCCGTGGCCTATGGCCTCATCCAGCCCGCACCGGGCCGGGAGTGAGGGGGGGCCGCGCCGGGGCTGCACGCACGCACACGCTGCTGCCACCGCCTGCCTCCGCCGGGCGGCCCGGCCCGGGGCCCTGCGCCCGGTGCGGGCCGGTGCGGCCCGGTACGGCAGCGGGCCCGCCCGCACCCGGACACCGCGCTAACGCTGCTGGCGGACACGGCCCCGCCCCTCTGCCCACCTCGGCCCCGCCCCTCTTCGGCCCTGCCCACCTCGGCCCCGCCCCTCCGGCCCCGCCCCGCCATGGCGGCCTCGCGCCGCGCCTGGCTCGTCTTCGGGTTCAGCGCGGAGGAGGCGGCGGGAGAGCCGGGCCCGGGGCCGGGATCAGGCCCGCGGCGGCTGGAGCCGGGCCCCGGGGGGATCCGCCGCGTGTGGCCCGCCTGGAGCTACGTGGTCGTGGAGACCGGTGAGCGCCCCCGGGGCCGGTGCTCGGCGTCCCGGTTCCTCCCGCGGTCCCCGGGCCGCCCCCCGGTTCCCCCTTCCGCTCCCCCGGGAGGGCGGGTCCCCCCCCAACCCACCCCCCCGGTCCCACCCCGGCCCCCGACTCCAGACCCCCGGGATTGACACCCCCCTCCCCCTCCAGCCCGCCGGGCGCTCCCCCTCCCGTCCCGGTCCCCCTCCGCGCGGTGTCGCTCCCCGTCCCGTTCCCCCCAGCCCCCCGGGGTGCTCCCCGCGTCCCCGCGGTGCCGGTCCTCCGGGGCTCCCCCCCTCCGCCGGGCTGTCCCGTCCGTGCCTTCCCTCCCCCCCCGGCGTCCTCCCCCGGTGCCCCCCTCCCCGCCCCGCGTCTGACGGCCGGTGCGGCAGGCGCGGGGCTGGAGCTGCGGAGCGCGGGGCGGCGGCGGCGGCTGCGGGGCTGGGCCGAGGCGCTGCCCTCCGAGACGCACCTGGTGCTGCGGGGCCCGGCGGCGGTGCGGGCCTGGCCGCGGGAGGCCGCGCTGCGGGGCGCGCTGCGGGGCCCGCCCGCCTGGAGCCGGGCGCTGCCGCCGGGGCCCCGCCACCCCTCGCCGCTGCCGCTGCTGCCCGGGGGCTTCGCCCGCCCGCGGCCGCCGTTCTTCGCTGCGCTGCCCGGTGCGGTGCGGGCCCGGCAGCTGGCGCTGGGCCACGAGCACGCCCTGGCGCTGGGCGCCGCGGGGGAGGCCTACGCGTGGGGCGGCGGCAGGTGAGGGGCGGGAGGCTGCGGGGCTGCGGGGGGGTGTGTGGGGCTGCGGGTCGGGGGAGGGGGGGTCGGGGGGCACGGTGGGGGCTGCGGGAGGGGCGCTGGGCGGGATGGGGGGACGTGGCGCGGGTGTGGGGGGGTCGCCGCCGGGTCCTAGCCCCCTGGCCCCGGCAGCTTGCAGGCTCCAGGCACGCTGGCTCCAGCCGCTGCGGCGCTGGCTGCTCCGTCAGCGCAGCGGAATTAATAAAGCGATCGATCACAACCGGTAAACGAACCGACTGACGAACGTGGCGCTCGTTGCCTCGTGGCCCCGTTACCCTTCCTGCTGCTGCGGGTGCTGGTGGGGCCGCAGTTGGTCACCGCGGAGTCGGCCTGGGTACGCGCGGCTGCAGGCTCCGGCGCTGCCTGGTCTGGGGGCCAGTCTGTCCCCCGCACTGGGCTGGGCTGGGGGGGCTGCGGGGCACGGAGAGGGGCTGGGGGTGCAGGGACAGAGGTAGTGGGGCGCAAGCCCACCCCTCCTCACCCTCCCTCGGCCCTGGGCGTTGGGGTGCGAGTCCACCCGCCCAGCTCGGCTCTCGCCACGTCTTCAGGCCGGCGGTGTGGCGGGGGGCCGGCACCCTGTCCCCAGTGCTGTTCCCTGCTGGTCCCAGTTCAGCTGCCCGGACCCCAGTGGCGTTTCTCACACCACTGCTGAGCTGTCCCAGCCCCGCTCGTCACTGCTGGTGCCCGCTGTGCACTCCTGGAGGGTGCTCCTGCTGCCCTCCCGCTCGGTGTTCACCCCGGTGCTGGTGGCATCGCGCCTCTGCCCATGCCGCGTTCCACCGGGTGCCAGCTCGGCCCCCCGGCGCCGGCAGCCCGGCCCACGGCTGCTCCTGGGCCCTGGGGCAGCCCCATCTCCTCCCTGGGTGCTGGGGCTGTGGCTCCCAAGGGGCCTCCAGCTTGCAGCCCCCTCTGGGCAGCCACCAAGGACCCTGGGTCTGTCTGCCTGAGCACCAGGGTCCTGGGGCAGCGTGGGTCCCCGTGGGGTGGGGATGCAGCGGTCGCCTGTGAGCGTTCAGCATCCCGCACACGCCCTGTCCTTTCGCAGCGGTAGGTCCAGCGCAGCTCGGCTTCGGGTGGGCGGTGTGCGGGTGTGCTGCGGTCACTCGTGTCGGAGTTCCGAGCTGTCGGATGCGGGGCTGGGTAGAACCAAGCCTCGCAAAGCTCGGGCGGCGGTGGCCCCTCGGCTGCTGGCAGACGCAGTCCCCAGCCCCAGTCGCGGCTCCCTCCCCCAGTTGCGTTTTTGCTCTCTGCTGCGTTCCTTGCTTTAGGGGTTGCATCTCTTGGGGCTGCGATCCCAGCACCTCTGGGGTCTGGGTCCCTCTCGGTGAGGGGGGCAGGACGAAGGAGCCGGCCGTTCAGAGCGGGTGGGTGTAGGCGGGAACGCGGGCGGCCGTCAGAGCGTGCCCGTCCCGGGCTGGGAGCCGCGGGCACACGGGGTGCTCGGCACGGGCGCTGCGGGAGCAAGGGGCCGGCGTTTCGCATTAGGGCAGCGGCCGGGGGCAGCTGGTGTTACGGCACAGGCAACCCTGCGCCGAAGCTCCCCGAGCGGGAGGGTACGACCGCAGAGGTGGCATTTTGTCTGCCTGCATTGAGTTGCCGTCTGGCAGCCCCGAGGTGGGGGTCTCTCTGCCGGAGGTGCCCAGTTCCCTTGCCCAGTCCTCCCCACCGAGGTCCTCCCGGTGTGAATCTCCGGCTGCCGCGTCCGCGGTGGCTGCAGGTGCCGCCTGACTGGGATGGGGCTTGCGGGGCTGGGTCTGGCTCAGGGGCTGCTGCGGTTTGGGCGTTTGGGCCCTCTGCTAGCGGTGGGAGCCGACTGAGTCCCTCTGTGTGTGCGTGCCCCTTGCAGACAGAGGGCTTTGGGGCTGCACCCTCGGCTGGGGGGGACCCACTGAGAGTTGGAGTCACACGGGGACAAGGGCCTTGCGCTGTGACCTGGGGGGCACACAGTTTTTCCTCCTCGATTGCCCTGGTAAGGGAGAGGACTCCCTTCTCCTAAGCAGAGTATTGCAGCTCGGTTTCCTGCAGTGAGGTGGAGGAACAAAGGTCTGGCCCAGGCCCTTTTGGAACCCGCTGCGGTTCGAGGCCTGAGCCGCAGATCCCCGTTCCACTCGCAGAGGCTCTCGTGGGTGCAGGGGGATGAGTCCTTGGGTGAAGTTCATCCCTTAGGACCGTGAGGGCTCCCGTGTGCTGTGCGGCCCAGTCCCACGCCCTCTCATTCCGCAGCAGGTTAAGAAGTGGCCGGGTGATCCCCGAGAAGCCAGCGCTGCGTTCGCTCCAGCAGCGCAGCGAGCCCAGCGCTGCTGGAACTCGGTTTTGGTGCTTGGGATTTGCCCCTTCCCCATGACGGACAAAATGTTGTCGGGCCCCGCAGCAGCAGCGCTCCGGCTCTCCGCCAAGCTCCTAATGATGTGAAATTTGGTTTGATTCCCTGCCCCGTCCTGGCCCCCGCCCCGGGGCGGTGGGTGCTGCTGGCAGCCCCCGCCCAGGCACAGCTCAGCGTGTGGGTCCGGGTCCTGCCCCACACACCCACTTGGGCTCAGCCCCCTTCGTGTGCCCCCCCTGCGAAATGCCCGTCGTGGCAGCTGGTGCCCCCGGTGAGCACAAACTTGTCCCCCTGTGGGACCCCCCCCCCACCCACACACACACACACACTTTCACCTTGGGGCTCAGGGCCAAGCTGATTGCCGACGCTGGGCTGCTGATACTGCGGTCAGGGAGGTGGTCAGTGGGCTGCCTCATCAGCACATTTGTTAATTGCGTTGTCTCGTTCACTCCAGCGCTGCGCAGTGATTGCGCACCAGCACAGACTCGTCCCACGCTGGGCAGATGCTGCTGAGCTGCAGCCCGGCCTGCTGCCCCCCCCACCCCCCCCACCCCGTGGGCCCCGGGGCCACCGAGCCCCCCCCAGCCTCCCGCCAGCCCGGCCGCAGGGACCCCCACACCCCCTGGCTGGTCCCGTCGCGGGGTCCTGGGGCTGGGTGGGCGGCAGCAGCGGGGCAGAGGGGCTCAGTCAGGGCTGGGAGGGCAGTGGGGCGCGGGAGGTGTCTGTCTGTCTGTCTGTCTGTCCGTGTGCGTCTCCCTGCAGGCATGGGCAGCTCGGCCACGGGACCCTGGAGTCGGAGCGGGAGCCGCGGCTGGTGGAGGCGCTGGCCGGCGTGCCGCTGCGGGCCGTGGCGGCTGGCGGGTGGCATTCGGCCAGCGTTAGCGGTGAGGGGCCGTGCCGGGCGGGGGGCGGCTGGCGGCAGCGTACGGCCCTGGCGGGACGTGTTCGCGGGGAGCCGGGTGCACGGGGCGCCGGGGCTGAGCCCTGCGCCAGCCGCCCCTGACGCGCTCCCCCCGCAGAGGCGGGAGACCTCTACGTGTGGGGCTGGAACGAGTCGGGGCAGCTGGGCCTGCCCGCCAGGGCGCTGGCGGAGGAGCGGGCGCCGGACACGGCCACGGGCACAGGTGAGGGTGCTGCTGGGCGCGGGCGGGGGGGGCCGGGTCCCGGTGCTGCGGCTGGCGCCTGGCAGGGTCCGGGCGCTCACGGGCGCTGAGGGTCGGCTCTCCCCAGGGGATGCGGAGCTGACGCCCCGCCGCGAGCAGCCGGCTGCCGAGGACGCCGCGTTCATTTCCATCCAGGCGTTCCCGGCGTTGCTGGATCTGCCGCAGGACCTGGAGGTCAGCGAGGTCAGCTGCGGCTCCCGGCACACAGCCGTCGTCACGCGTGAGTGCCCGGCAGGCGGTGGGCAGCACCCCGCTTTGGGACCCGGGGGGCAGAGGCCGGCAGCCCCGTGCCGCAGGGCGGGCGCTGGCTGATGGTGCTGCCCCGTTCGCAGGGGGTGGCGAGCTCTACACCTGGGGCTGGGGTAAGTGACGCAACCAACCTTCCTCCCCACCCCGGACCCGCTTTTTTTGTGATTCCTTATCCTTGGCTGCTATTGCTCATGTAAGGGAGCCATTGGTACAGGGTGCTCCCCTGTCCCCCCAAATGCCTGGGGAGCGAGGGCAGAGGCCCCAGGGCTACGCCATGGCATGGCTGTGCTGTCCGCAGGTAAATACGGGCAGCTGGGACATGGTGACAACACCAGCTCTGACCAGCCACTCCGGGTCGAGTACCTGGTGGCCGAGGGGCTGCGGGCGGAGGAGGTGGTGTGCGGGCCCTGGACCACCTACGTCTGCGTGCTGGAGCCGTCCAAACCCCCGGCCCCCACCACGATGGCTGCTGGCAGGGAGGAAGACACAGGCAAGCTCTGCTCCAGCCCCTCTCCCCTCGGCGAGGGGGCACGCAGCCCCCCAGGACAGGATCTGGCCAGGTTCAGCCCACAGTGAACTGAACGCACGGAGGGGAGCGGGGCTGGTGCCGTGTGAGTGCTGAGGACACCCCCGAGAAGGACCGAAGGCGTTTATTACATCTGCTTTTCTGTAACGGCTGTGGTGCTTCGTGTTGCGGACAAAGGCCGGTCCCAGCTTCCCCCAGCCCCGGCTTAAAGCCCTGCCCGACCCTCGGCCCCCCACAGACACACAGACACCAGTGGCTATATACACATACGTATTATTCCCATGAACAGTATATACAGAGTTACAGAACAAGGGGACAGAACCTGGGGAATAAATAACAGCAAGTGGGGGACTGTAGTGCTAACAAGGTGCAAATTTGTCATGATCGGGGACAGACACAGACAGAGCTTCGTTAACAAAGGTGCAGAGAGGCTGGCCGAGCCGTGCCCAGGGCTGTGCCATGCTGCCGGAGCAGGGGGCTCACTGTCCTCGGCCGGAGCGCAGGGCGAGGGAGGGCTGGCCTCCCACAACGGGCCCTGCTGCTCTGTCCTGGGCCCCCAGCCTTGCTGCCAGGAGGGGGGGGGGCTCAGCACAGACCCCAGCCCACAACAGGGGTGAGCCCCGTGCTCAGAGCCTGCAGCCAGGCCCTGCTGAAACAAGCCTGCTGCGATGATGGACAACGGCTACAGCAATGGCGGGCACGGCAGCCTGCGGGCACGGCAGCCTGCGGCCAAAGGCACCGGAGGGCTCTCTTCCCCTAGGTCCTGTCTGTCCCCGAACACGCTCAGCCCGGCCCAGCCCCTGCGCCTGAGCACTGAGGCTCAGCCCAGGCAGCCGGGCTGCAGCAGGAGCCAGCACCCACCGCTGTGCTACCCTAACACCACCAGAACTCAAATCTTTAATCACAAACATTTGCAAGAATTCCCTAAATAAAAGCAAGTTTTTAAAAGCCCCTTTCAGAGCCCACCCTGCAGGCAGGACCCCCCCGGCCCCGCAGAGCCAGGCTGGCCGGAGCACAGCGGCGACTCACAGCGAAGAGGAGCGGCTGGAGCCCGGCGGCAGCGCCTCAGGAGAAGGCCTGGGTGGTGGTGGAGTTCAGGACACGGGAGCTGCTGTCAGATCTGGAAGCCTTTGAAAGTTCGCGCTGCGGAAACAAGAAGTGGGAAACAGGGATGAGGGGAGAGATGGGAGCAGGGACAGAGCTGTGGCTTTAGGGGAAAGCAGGAACGGCTGCAGGGCAGCAGAGAGGGCAGGGCAGGCCACTCCTGGTGATCTGTTTGGGCTCCCACCTCTGCCCTGCTGCAGGAGAGGGCAGAAAGCATCAGCACTGAGTAGCCAAGAAAGAACTGGGAGCTGTCGGCAGCCCAGAAGCGGGGGCAGCTGTTGCCCCAGCAGCCCCAGGCTGAGAAGCACGTCCCTCCGGCAGTGGGCAGGCTGGCTGTCCCGGGAAGCACCGAGCCCAGGTCACTGGGCTGCCCTCAGCCAGGGAAGCAGGAGGACGGGGACAGCCAGGCCCCCGCTGCCGGGAAAGCCTCAGGGGCACGGGGCACTACCCCCAGGCTCAGCTGCCCCCAGGAAGAGGGGCTCGGGGCTGCCCGGCGTCAGAAGGTGTTAAAGCTTGGGCTCAGCCCCTCCCAACAGAAGGGCAGAGGCCACTAAGGGATGTCCAGGCAGCCGGGGACAGCAGAGCCCCCTCCATCAGCAGCCGGGGCAGACCCCAGCCTGGGCTCACCCGGCACACTGGAGACCAGCAGAGGAGGTGGGACAGATGTCGGGGTCCCTTCACAGGCTCAGCAGGGGGACAGGAATCAGAGTCCCGTGTGAGCATGCGACGGACGAGTCTGTGCGGGCAGCAGGAAAAGGATTCCCCCACCTGGGGGGCTGGGAGACCCCCCCCGCCCTCTCCCACAGCCCTGGTTAGGACAGTAACAGGACGCTGCTGCTGCTGCTGCCAGCTGCCCCAGCCACCGCCTGCAGCCCCTGGAGAGGCTGGGGGGGGGTGTGGGGTGTCACCACCCACAGACACGCTGAGCCCAGTGACTCAGGGCGGGAGGGAGACTTTGCTCCAGCAGCCGGGGACAGACCCAGCCCGGGAGAGCGGCCGCACCGCTGCAGCGGGGCCGTCCCGAGGGGCCAGGCCACGTATGGCTTTGCCCCTGCACGGGGCTGGGAGGTGCCCCTGCCCCCAGCCGTTCTCTGGTGGTTGTGTCTGTTCCCCACTGCGCTGCTCGGGGCCTTTGTGCGATGTGAGCAGCGCTTGGCCGCAGCCACCACGCCTCAGCTGGAAGTTGTTGCTGCAGAGCCAACAGCCCTGGTGCCACGGGCACCGGCAGCTCTGCGTGGGGTCGGTGGGAGGGCTGTGCAGAGCTGCAGCCCTGGGGGGTGCTGCGGGAGGGGGGACACAGCCCCTGTGCTGCCCAGCGAGGGGAGGTGGGTTTAGAAGAGGTGAATTACCGCAAATTCAGAATAGGTGCTGGCAACAGAATTAACGCTGTGGTTACGCTGGGCAGGGACTGTGGGGGTGCACCCACCGCTCAGGGTGGTTCCGTTCAGCTGGGACACGTTCTCCTTGTTCCGCTCCCTGTATCCAGGACGGGGGGGCTTCGCAGCCGCACGGCTGGGGGTCCGAGCCTGGCCAAACTGTGGGAAGAAGTGACAGTTAAGATGGGACACAAGAATCAAGCAGAGCTGGGGGAGCTGTGCAAGCTTTGCTGCTTTGCAGTACCGTAGCTTGCAGCTCCAGGAGCCCTCCAGGGTCCAGGGCCCATTTCTGACCCCAGAAACACACAGCACCGCACCCACGTTTTGAAGGTCCCCAGAGAGGGACAGAGGTACGCTAGAAATCTGGGCTGGAGGAAGACTGCCTGAACGCTGCTACTACCCTTCTCCTCCCTCAGGTCCCAGAAATTTCCTGTCAGGGTAGCAGCAGCAGCAGCAGCCCAGCACAGCAGGCTACCGACAGACCGGGGCTTTTGCACCCCCGATGCTGGGCAGGGAGGCAGGGAAGCACAGCGTGACCGCAGCCGGAGCTGTGCCGTCCCAGCTCCCGGCTTGGCCGGGGCTCCCTGGGAAGCTCCTCACCTTCCCTCCGGGAGGTGGCAGCCGGGATGTTGGCGAGTGGAAGATGGTTCCCCCGAAAGCCGAACGAACGGTGCTGTTGGGTGTGGCGCTGGAGATGGAAGTGCCGTTGAGCTGCGGGGAGAAGCAGAGCACGCGTCAGACGGGGAGGAAGCCGGGGCTGCACTGCGCCAGGGAAACCACAGTGGAAGTCCCGGCTGCACGGAGCCTTCTGCCTCCAGAGCACCGCAGCGCAAGAGGCAGGGCCGTACCCAGGGGGAACGGAGCTGCCCAGGGCCCACGCCCCTTCCCCGCCACCCGGACGCTGCCGCAGCACCCGAACCCTCCCCGCGTCTCTGTGGGGCCAGCCCAAGCCCAGGCACGGCTCTAGCCCAGCGACAGCGCTCAGCTCCCGGCGGGGTCCCAGCCAAGCACCCGGGGTCCAGCACACCTCCGCTGCCCCGCAAGCTTTACCTTCCTTACTTTGCCAGGTGTGTGGGGGCCAAGCACCCGCCGCTTGACGGGTGTCCGGGGAGTGCTTCCGTACATCATCTCTGTCTCAATCTGGCGGCTTTTCTTCAGGTGCTGCAAGAGAGATCTGCGCTCACAAACCCGAGCGGAGGAGCAGGGCAGCGCTGGCTGCGCGGAGCCCGCTCGCTGCCAGGGTAGGGCAGGCAACGCACAGCCAGGGCTCAGCCCCCCCAGACACCGACAGCAATGGACACCGGTCCCGCTGCCGGAAGCTGACGACACGCCGAGCTGCTCCTCGTGAGACAGCGAGAAGGCAGCGAGCCCTGGGCAGCGGCTGGGGCAGTTCCCCCCTGCACAGGGCACGGCCGGCGTCCGATGGCGCAGAGGCTCCTCCAGGCCAGGAGACAGCACGCTTGGCTCTGCACTCACCCGCTCCTGCTTCTCCTTCTCTTTCTCCAGGCGGAAGAGCTGCCACTGCTCCATCACGTACTCCATGAACTGCTGCCCCTTCACCAGGAAAGCCCCCTCATGCTCCTGCTCCCAGGCCTGGACCCTGCCATCCAGCTCCTCCTGCAGCTGATCAGGACACAAGGGCAGTGTAGAGCGGCCGCCCTCCTGGAGGCGGGCACCTCCGTGCTCAGAGATGCCCCTCGTCGGCTCTAGACACGGCACTTCTCCTCGGCCAGGGCCATGAAGGCCTGTCCGGGACTCCTTCTTCTTCTCCAGGGCCGAACCTACCTTGGAGAGTGTCTTCTGCAGCTTTGCTCGCTGCTTCTCTTCTTTCAGCAGATTTCCCCCGCGGTTGGCGAAGCGGCTGGGGTCAGTTGCTTTCCTCTAGTGCAGAAGGGAGGTCAGGAGAGAACCAAACATACCGCCCGGTCTCACAGCCCAACACCCCCCCCAGGACACAGAGCCTGGAGGAAGGCACCCCTGCTGCGCAGCCCCCCCCCCCCAAACCACACCAGTGCTCCAGACACAGCTCCCCAGCCCTCCCCAACCCACTGTGCTTCCCCAGCTCCTCCCTGCTCTGCCCCAGCAGCATGCTGCACGCGGGCGCGGAGGTGTGCACTGCTCGGTGACCTAGTGCTGAGCCAGGCACAGCACGCTCCTGCCCGGACGATACCTCCAGCTCCAGGAACAGCTTCCAGTTCTCCTCCCACTTCTGGACAGCCTCAAACAGATCTTTGTGCGTTTTGTAGTAGCTCTTCATCTTCTCCACCTCAGCATCGTGGAGCTCCAGCAGGATCTCTGTGTAGTCCTCTGGAGAGGGCACAACCACATTCAGGAGGCAACCGGGATCCCCGCGCCCCTGCGAGCTGAGGGAGCCGCGCTGGGCAGCCGGCCTGCCAGCAGCTCCCACAGGGCAGCCAACGAGCGCGAAGAGCCGGCACCCACCATCGTAATAGGGGCTGAAGGCTTCCCTCTGCTCCTGGCTGTAGAAGCATTTGTCCCAGTAGTCAGCCAGCTCTGCCCGGATGGCCTGAATCACAGACTTCATGTTCTGCAGCTTCAGCTCCTCCAGACGGTCCACCTCCAGCTGCAGCTGCCGACGAGACCAGAGCACAGACTCAGAGAGGGCAGCATGAGAAGAGGATTCGTCTTCTGCACAAGCCGCCAAGGTGAGGCGGTGGGCAGCACCAACTCGCAGCTCCTCCGCCCGCGAGGGCTCCCCAGCCCCCCCTCCAAGGGCACGGCAGGGTCCTTACCGCTTTCCTGGTTTTGGCTCTGGACCCGGCCGTGTGCACCGCAGAAGTCTCTCTCTCCTCCGCAGGAACCTGCAGCCTTTCCCAGAGCGCGGCAATCCTGGAGCGCAGCTCCGTGCACACAGCTTCGTTCAGGGATCGCCGGGCCTCCAGCTACCGGAGGGAGAGCACAGGGTCAGGGTCAGGGTCAGGGCAGCCCGTCTGCTCCACCGCACCTCGCGCAGCCACGCGCTCATCTTCCAACGCCCCCTTGCAGAAGCTCCCCAGAGCAGCTCAAACACAGGCGTGCTGAGAACTGCGCAGCCGCTCTTCACGTTGCGATGCCAGCTGCTGCCAGGGCCCACCGAGAGCCGCCCGGGCGAGCAGCGCTGCCTGGCAGTGCCGACCTACCTGCTGCAGCAGATTCTGGAGGGCGGCGATGTTGTCCGAGGACAGGCAGAAGGCTTCCTCGTCCTCGCACACCACGTCCCGCTCAAAGCTCGTGTCTGGAGTGTGGTCCAGCTCCTCCATCAGGAGGATGATTTGCCGCTTGCTGCTGACAAACTCTTCCAGCCTTTGCTCCTGGAGGCAACGAGAGGTGTTGGAGACCAGTGAGCAGCCCGCGTGCCCCCCGGCGAGACCCTCGCCCCTCTCCGCTCACCTTCTCGGCGGCCAGGGAGGCCAAGTGGCGCCTGTAGCGGTCCAGGTCCTCCAGGCTGGGCACGGCGTTGCTGTCAATGCAGAATGGGGTCGCGCAGAGGATGTCACACAGGTCTCGATCTTGTTCTTGCAGGGTTTTCAGCTCCTGCTTCCTGTCCCTTTTCTGCTTTAGCATCACTTCCACGCGGGTGCGCAAGTTCTTCTCCATCTGCAGAATGGTGCTCTTTTCCTCTACCTAGAGGAGTTCAGAAATCGGCTCTCTTCTCCACAACTCTCACACACCTGACTCGCGTACTGAGGCTTCTTAAACGCAGACCTGAGACATGCGCCCCAGCTCCGAGGGAGACGTCCCCCAGGAAGGTGCAAATGCAGAAGCAACGCACAAAACGAGATGCTGCGAGACACCCAGCCTCCTCACAGCCACCGCCCCGCGCCCGGCCTGCGAGGAGCCGCAACGCCTCCGGCTCCACCGCGCGTCGGCAAAGGCCGTCTGGGAACCGGCGAGCTCTGGGCTCCCGAGACAGGCGGGCAGAGGCCCGGCAGCAGAAGACCATCACCAGGAGCACCCCAGGAGCGAAGGCCCTGCCTTACCTCGAAGGGCTCCAGCTGGAGCTCCCTGCAGAGGGTGTCGAGCTCCTTCCGGCACATGGCAATGCTCTTCAGCAGGCGCTCCTTCAGGTTCTCCTCCTCCGCCACCATCATGTCCAGCAGGCTCTGCGGCACAGCCGTGGTCAGCCGGGCAGGGCACGGGATGGAGGGCGAGGGGGGACCACGCAGGGAGGGACCACAGACAGGGAGCCACGGCTGGGGCCAGCCCGAGCGAGGGGCCGGCAGCGCAGGGGGCTGCAGCGGTGTCCCCGGGTGCCCCCACCCCACGCAGGTACCCCCGGGTGCTCCCGCAGACCCGGCTGGTCCCGGCCCCGAGGGTCTTGCTGCAGCCGCAGGCCCAGAGGAGGGGGTCCTGGCAGCCGGGAGGGTGGGGATCCTGGCAGCCGGAGATGGGGGGGGTTGTGGGGGGTGTCCTGGCAGCGGGCCCCTCACCTTGATGTGCTTCTTGACGACCTCGGTGCGCTCCAGGCGCAGCTCCTCGGGGATGCCGATCTCCTCCCAGATGTCCCGCAGGGCCGCCATGGCTCGGTTCAAGCACGACACGGCCTCGGCCGCCAACACCTCGCTGAGGGCACCGGGGCCGCCGCCCGTCAGCACCCGCGGCGGGCGCACGGCACCCCCGCACCCCCTGCCCGGCACCCCCGGCCCCCCGCCCGCCCGGGGCCCCGGGCCCCCGGCCCTGGTCCCGCCGCCCAGTCCGCCCCGCACCTCTTCCTCATGGCGGCCGCTCCGCTCTGCGTCCGCTGCTCGCTCTGCCGATTCAAACTCGTCTCCCGGACGCGCTCATTGGCTACCGCCGGCGACCGCGGGCCCCGCCCACAACCGCCGCTCGGGCCGCGCCCCCTCCGGCAGCCGCCTCTCCCTACCCGCCGCTGTCGAGGCCGGCCCCGCCCCAAGCCAACAGCCAGCCAATGACAGCGAAAAGCCTTCGGGGCTTCTAACCAATCACAAGCGAGACCGGCGCGGCTCTGTCACCGTTAACAGCACTCCGCCGCGGGGCGCTTGGGCGCGCGCGCTCGGTATTTGACAGCAACCACGTGACGTCGCGCGGGAGGACCCCGCCCCGCCCCGCCCCGGGCGGCGCCGGAGCGCCACTGCGCATGCGCCTGAGCCCCCCGCCGGCACCGCCCGCGCCCCCGCCCCCCCCGGCAGGGCCCCCCCCCCCCCCCCCCAGGGCCCCCCGGACCCCCGCCGGGCCCCCCCCGGGCCGCAGCGCCAGGCCGAGCCGGGTCTGCGGCACGGAGCTGTTTATTGCGGCGGGGCGGGGCGGGGGCAGGGCCCGGCGCGCCTCAGGCCTTGGCCTCGGTCATGGCCTCCATCAGGCGGGCGCTGTTGGTGATGGCCGTGGTCAGGAAGATGAACTTGAGCCCTGCGGGAGACGCCAGCGCTTCAGCCCCCGCTCGGCTGCGGGCCGGGGCCGCCCCCCGGCTCCCACCCCCGGCAGCTTCCCCCGCCGCCGCCCCTACCTCTCTCCTTCCCCAGGAACCGAAGCGCAGCGATCTCGGAGAAGGTGCAGCCGCCCAGGAAGACGGCGAGGACGACGCGCTGGGACTCCCCGGCAGAGCCGTCCTCCCCGGCGCCGTCTGCGCAGGCAGAGCGCTGTCGGACCCACCGACCCCGGCCCTCCCGGCCCCAGCCCGGCCCGGCCCCGACCTGAGACGGAGAACTCGTTGCCGTTGAGCAGCCGCACGACCTCCTCCAGGCCCAGCCAGCCCCGGCGCTCCAGCACCTGAGGGACGGGTGGGGGTCAGGCGCAGGCCCAGCGCAGGGAGGCACCGACCGGCAGATGAGCACTGCCAGCCCCAGGGACCCCCGCCGGGCCCCCCAAGGAGGCCGGGGCGCGGGGGACGCATGCCGTGCTCCCCGGGGCAGGCGGGCTCACCTGCTCGATGATCTTGCAGCTCAGGGGGACGTAGGCGCCGCTGAAGACGTAAGCCATGTCCCGGGGCACCTTCAGGTCGTACTCGCCATCCACCCGGGGGATCTGCAGAGAGGGGCGATACTCAGGGCACGGCCCCGGCCCCGCAGGGCTGCAGGAGGGATGGGCACTCGGGGCAAGCCTCTGCTGGTGTACCCACAGACCGGGAAGCCCGCAGTGAGCCCCTGACCAGGGGAGAAGCCCCCCTGCTGCCTGGAGCGGCAGCAGCAGCTCTGGCCCCGTGCCCTGGGTCTCTGGGGTGCTGAGCCTGCAGGCCTGGGCACAAAATGCCAGAGCTGTCCCAGCACCAGCGGGCACGCGGGCAGTGCGGCCGGCCAGCAGCCCCATGGGGACGTACCAGCCCCAGCTTCTTGCTTATGGCTCGAAAATTGCTCTTCCTGGCCAACGAATTAAACGCATCTGTGATCTTTCCTGGAAAACAAGATGAGGAGAAGCGGCTCAGAGCCTCAGGGTTAATCACAGCCGATGGCCAAACCCCATTTTTTGGGACAACGCAGCCGCAGGCTGGGCAGGGGGATGTGCAGAGCTCCTGGCTCGAGAAGAGGCCTGGCAGCGGCGTCTGCCAGCCCTGCTGCCACCGTGGCAGAGCCCCCTGCCCGCTCGTGGCACCGTCCCTGCGCCCACAGTGTCCGCGTTCGCCACGTGCTCCCAGCCAGCTCTGAAGCCGCGGCTCCCGACGGGGCAGCTGCTGCCGCAGGGCTCCCCGGGGACTCGCCGGGCGGAGGGCTGGCTCTCACCGGCGGCGCGGTCCGTCACCAGCCTGCTGACTTTGCTCTCCACAGCGGTCAGGGTCTCGCCAGCCGACTGCTCGGTCAGCAGCCCGATGCGCTTCAGGTTGTGGAAGGTCAGCAAGTGCTCGGGCCCGTAGCTCTGGGGAAGGGGGCACCGGATCAGCGCGGACCCCCGGCCGCGAGCAGGGGAAGGTGGCAGGCTGCCGCCTCCCCAGGGCCACTGCTCCGAGCAACCCGGCCGAGGGCAGGGGCAAGCAGAGCCGCGGGCCCTGCGGAGCCCGTGGGGCAGGGGCTGTCCCGCAGACGGCCGAGTGTCCCCGGGGAGCACGGCCGCCCGTCCGACGCAGCGCTGTGCCCCCGGGCGCGCTCACCTGCAGGTACTGGGTTTTGAGGGAGCGGTAGTCTTTGGGGACGAGCCCTGTGGGGAGCACGGCGGTGAGCTCGGCACCCGGCTGGGGGCCCCCGGCGCAGCCCCCCGCCCCGAGCAGCAGCCACCCCACCGTTCTCCGTGATGGACAGGAGGCACATCAGGCGCAGGCTCTCGATGGGTGACACCTGCGTGGGAGCGGGCCATGAGCCGCCTGCGTCCCCGCGTCCCCGCAGCGGGACGGCGCGGCCGGACAGCCCGTCCCTCACCTGCCGGTCGATGTGCTCCTCTATGAAGCTGGTGCTCTCCCGGATGTCGAAGCCCTCCAGCAGAGCTACGGCGCGGGAAGAGGCAGCATCACTGCACCCATCCCCAGGCTCAGCAGCTAACCTGGCTGGAGCCCGGACTCGGCCTCCCTGAGCTCCAGGGAACGGGGCAGGCTTGCAGCGCTGGCCCCCAGCCCACCACGCACCAACCCTTTGCAGACGCGGCTTGACCCCGTTTAGGAGCTGGAGACCCGCCCCGACACAAACGGCCTGGCAGGGCTGCGGCCACGCCGGGGGCACGGGGCGTCAGGCTGCCCAGGCCCGGGGCACGCGGGGCCGGAGGGTGGGGGCGCGAGGGTTGGGACGGGGGTAACAACAGACGCGGGGCAGGGAGCAGCACTCACAGTGCTCAGCCTTGATCATCTCCTGGAAGTCCTGCTTGGTTTTCTTTTTCATAATGGACTCGCAGGCACCGATATCTGCACAGCCAAGAGAGACGGCCGCTTTGGAGGCGTAACAGGCTCCGCACGCAGCTCGTCACCCCAGCCTGCGATGGGCACCTGCACGAAGTCACAGCCTCTGCTCCCCTGCCTGCCGCTCAGACCACCTGCCCATCCTGGGGACCCTTCGAAGCCCCCTCGTGTCCCCAGAGCCCAGGCACCCGCTGCAGGCACCCTCCCCGTGTCCCAGCCCCTGCTCCTACGCAGGCTCAGCAGGCGATGCTCTTGCTTCAGTCCCTTCAGCTCCTGAGACACGAAGTTCTTCATCTGCTTGATGTCCATGCCGCGGCGCCGCTGCGGAAGGAGCGTCCGGGGAGGTGACCCGGCGGGGAGGGACAGCACCGCGGCCGTCCCACGCGCTGGGCCGACACTCACGTCGTACTGTGCCTGCAGGTTACGCGACTTCTGGCTCAGGAAGCCGAACACGCTGGAGAAGTGCTCGTTCCGAATCTGGCTGAAGACCTGCAGAGAGCACCGCAGCCGTCGGTGCCAGGCGTGCGCCCCACGCTCCCCGCGCCAGCACAGGGCCCACCCAGCCCCAGTCCCCAGCCCCCGGAGCTGACGCTTGCCAGCAGCCTCAACAGCGAGACGCGGTGGTCTCCCTGCCAGGGCGGTCGATGGCCCGAAGTACCGACCGTTGGGCCTGCACGCAGGGACCCTGCTGACTGCAGGAGCCGAGCCGTGCCGGACCACGTTCCCCCGTCTCTGTGCCCTGGCCCATCCCAACCTGTGCTCCGAGGCCCAGCAGCACCCGGCCGGTCCCGGCTCAGGCTCAGGCTCAGGCTCAGGGGGGAAATGCCCCGCTCAGCCTCTCCCGGTGCCACCCGGGCACGGAGCGTGCGGGGAGCTGCTTTCCCCGAGGCACGCAGGGACTCACTTTGTCCTCGGCGTTGAGCAGCACCTTAATGCTCTTGTCAGAAGAGGTGACATCTGGCCCGAAATCCACGCTCCCTGCAGAGAAGGATGAGGAGCTGCTTTGCCCCAGCCAGTGACATCCCAGCACACGCTGGCCCTGCTGCAGAAGGCAGCAGAGATGGGGGATGCCCACCCAGCCGCTCGCTCAGACCGAGGGCCGTCCTCCGGCAGCACCCAGCACGGAGACCATCCCCGCGGGGAACAGCCTGGGCTGCGGCACGCAGGCTCTGACGACGCTGGGCACAAACCCCGCAGACCCTCCGTGTGCGGAGCCCCGTGCCGCCCCGGCGACATACCGCACTTGATGCGGAAGGTGTCGTCCACCAGCCCCTCGTAGACCACCTGGGAGCACAGCGCCGTCACGTAGTCCGTGTCTGCAATGAGAGCCGGCATCCGGCTGCCCTCCTGCTCCCCTGCCCGCTCCCCTCGCCGCAGCCAGCCGCCCCGCTTCTCCCTGCAGCCAGCACCGGCCCTGCTCCCGGCCCAAACCGCTCCTCCCTGCCCTGTCCGTCGCCCCTCGCTCCAGCCTACCTCTGTCCATGAGGAAGATGTTGCCGATCTCGGGCTTCCTGCCCTGGCCATCGCCCTCGCTCTCCTCCTCCAGGTCCCGCCACAGCTCATAGCTCATCTGCGACGGGCAGAGCGTGCCAGGGCCGGGGGCAGCAGCCCGGCTCCCACCACGGCGCGCAGCCTGCCCCGCACCAGCCCCCGCACCGCTGTGCCGCGCCGGGGCAGCCAGGGCGCAGGCCAAGGCGTCCCACGGGGACAACCGGCTGCCGCGGGCCGGGGGCTTGCTGAGCGAGGCTGGGCCAGGCACGGGGTGCTCCGCAACACCCCGACAAGGAGCCGATGGCCGCAGCCGCCCTGCCGCCGCACGCGCAGCGCTGGCCGGGGACACAGGACGGCCGTGCCCGGTAAAATCTGCCGAGCCCCCGGGGCTGCCCGGGATGGGGCAGCAGCACGGTGCCACCTCTATGGCGACGCGGTGCCACGCGGCTGGCGGGGCCGAACCCCGCGAGCTGCACCCCTTACGGGCACCAGGGACGCTTCCCCACACGCCAGCCGAGCCCGCGGTGTGGGCCGTACCTTGGCACACCTGCCAATGCCGTAGGCCCTGCCGAAAGGGCCGTACAGGGAGTTCAGTAACTGCAGGGCTCGAGCGACGGAGTTGATCCAGCGGTGATCTCCCTCCTGCGGGGACCACGAGACGTTGGGGAGTGAGTCCGGGCAGGCTGCTGGGAAACGGCCGCCACGTCGGGGACTCGGCGGGAGAGGGGCTGGGGGTGACGCGGGCCCTGGGCTCGGCACTTCCAGAGGGAAGGAACGTGCCAGGATGCCCCGAAGCTGCTCGGATCAGCAGGGGGGCTGCGTGCGGAGGCATCACAGCCCCTCAAAGCAGCCACCCCTGGCAAAAGCCACCCTGGGACAGCAGGGAAGGGCCTGCGGTGAGGGCTGAGGGGACGGAGTGGGATGTCACGCATCAGCCCTCCGAAAAAAGCTCTTCTGTCCTGAGCCCAACAGACGAGCAAGGGAAAGGCTGCGACCCCGCAGGGCAGCGTCCCGCCCGCATCGTCCCACTGACCAAGAAGTAGTCGCGAAAGAACTCGGGCAGCTCCATGCTGATGATGTCTTCGTCCAGGGGCAGCAGGTAGAAGGACCATTCGTCGCAGGTGACATCTGAGTTTGGGACAGGGAAAGGCGACAGTTACCCAGCCCTCGGCGGAAGCAGTCCCCAGAATCGCGACATCCCTGCACAGAGCTCTGGGGAGCCGAGAGACGGGGCCTTTCCACGGGGGTCCGTGGCAGGACCACCCCCCCTCCCAGGAGACGGGGCGAGGTGTCGACGCTGCGGCAGGCACACGGCTGCGGGCAGGGAGCCGGGCACGAGGGAACCTGCGACTCCTGCTCATGGTCCTGCCCCTGCAGCACAGGGACCCCAGTACTGGGACCCGACTGGGATTCTGCGGTGTCAGAGCTGCCACGAGCCGGCCCTTGAGGAGGGGAAGGGGCCGGCACCGCAGCCCCGCTCACCACCAAAGACTCCCTCTTCCTCCAGCACCATCTCACATGCGTAAAACTGGAAGAGAAGGAGAGACCTTCAGGGCCCAGTGGGCTCCGAGCGCGCAGGCAGAGCTCTGGCAGGCGAGGGGACCGGCTCACTCCCAGGCACTGCCATGTTTGCTTTTAATTAAATGTTCCTGGGTTAGAAACGAGTTTTGGTGCCCATAGAAGGGGTGGGCGAAGGGTGGGCAGACATGGAGCGACGGGGTACGCAGCAGCAGAGCACGGGCAGACTGACCTTTTGGGGGCTGAAGATAATCTTGTACTTCCTGCTCCTCCCTGACATCTTGTCAGCATTGACAATATCTGCGGACAAAAACCGTGCAGGCTCTGCCCACCCCCCGCGCCAGCACAACTCCTCTCGTCTGACAAGGTGCAGGGACCCACCCACGTCTCACAGGACCCAAATACCTCAGGCAGGGAGAAAAACCCCAGCACAGGGCCCGTCTGCCAAGGCTGCGGAGCTGCCCAAAGCCCTTCCCAAGCCCGCCGGACGCCGGCAGCCCAGAGCAGCACGGGACGCTCCCCACGAGGCAGCCGCACCCGAGCCCCAGCGCGGGGCTGAGGCGTCAGCGGGCGATGGCCAACTCACCAGCGATGTACCTCATCGTCTTGACCCGCGGCCGGACGAGGAAGCAGAGCCTGCCATCACAGAGCGACGGAGGGGGCTGAGAGGCCCCTCGGCCCGGCCCTGCCTTCCCCGGCGCCTTCCCCTGGCAGCTCTGCCTGGGGACCCGTCCAGACCCTGAGCCAGCAGAGGCACCCGCTGCCCCCCGGCCCCCCGGCCCTGGGACTCACTGGTCGCTGGTGCTGAGAGCCGGGCGGCTGTCCACCTTGTACAGCTTGTCCACCTCGTGCTGCTGCGGGGAGAGGCCGGGGTGTGGGCGGGCAGCACGGCAGGGCTGGCAGGGTGGGCAGTGTGGGCAGGGTGGGCAGTGCGGGCAGCGCAAGGCAGCGGGGCAGTGTGGGCAGCACAGGTAGCATGGGCAGTGCGGGCAGCAGGCAATGCAGGCAGGGTGGGCAGCAGGCAGGGCGGGCAGTGCAGGCAGGGCGGGCAGGCAGCAGGGGCACTGCAGGCAGTGTGGGCAGCAGGGGCAGCGTGGGCAGTGCAGGCAGCAGGCAATGCAGGCAGGGTGGGCAGCAGGCAGGGCGGGCAGTGCAGGCAGGGCAGGCAGCAGGGGCAGTGCGGGCAGCAGGGGCAGCGTGGGCAGTGCGGGCAGCCAGCAGACGCAGTGCAAGGCAGCAGGGGTAGCATGCGCAGCAGGCAATGCAGGCAGCGTGGGCAGGGTAGGCAGCAGGCAGTGCAGGCAGTAGGCAAGGTGGGCAGCACAGGCAGCACAGGCAGTGCAGGCAGCATGGGCAGTGTAGGCAGTACGGGCAGCAGGCAAGACAGGCAGCAGAGGCAGCACAGGCAGGGTGGATAGCACAGGCAGCAGAGGCAGCGTAGGCAAGGAGGGCAGCAGGCAAGGCAGGCAGCAGAGGCAGCACAGGCAGGGTGGGCAGCATGGGCAGGGCAGGTAGTATGGGCAGTGTGGGCAGTGTGGACAGCATGGGCAGGGCGGGTAGCAGGCAGGGAAGGCAGCGCAAGGCAGCAGGGGCAGCGTGGGCAGTGCAGGCAGTACGGGCAGCGTGGGCAGTGCAGGCAGCACAGGCAGTGCAGGCAAGGTGGGCAGCGCGGGCAGCGTGGGAAGGGCGGGCAGCACAAGGCAGCAGGGGCAGGGTGGGCAGCAGGGGCAGCGCGGGCAGGGTGGGCAGCAGGCAGCCACCCGTCCCGTCCCGTCCGGCCCGGTCCCGTCCCGGCGGTACCTTCAGGATGGAGACGCTGGCGATGCGGTCCAGCGGGCTCATCAGGTCGGCCTCGATGAACAGGTCCTTCTTCCCGGGGAGCTGGGGGCGGGCGGGGGCTTGGGGCCGGCGACCCCCGGGTCCCTGCCGGGCTGCGGCGGGGCCAGGCGCCCTCCCCCGCCGCTCCCGGTCCCGGTCCCCTCCCTCCGCCCCCCCGCCGGTCCCGGTCCCGGTCCCGGACCTGCTCCAGCACGTAGATGAGCTGATCCCGCGCCAGCCGCTTCAGGATGCCGAAATCGGGGGGCTCGGGCGCGTCGCGGCGGGCAGCGAACGCCATGGCGGAGGAGCGGGGAGGACCGGAACGGAACGGAACGGAACGACGGACACCGGAACGACGGAAGCACCCGTCGCCATAGCAACTCGAGGAGGCGGAACCCTCGGTTCCCGCACACGTTTATTGCCCGCCATTCCCCCCCCCCCCCCCCCCCCCATCCCGGTGCCGCCGGTGGTCACGGCCCCAGCCCCCGCTCCTCGAAAAGCCGCCGCAGGGCCTCTTCCAACGGCGGGCTCGTCCCCCGCAGCCCGGCGACCACCTCCGCTGCCCACTGGAAATACTCCTGCACCCGCTGCGACGACCACCCTGCGGGGACATGGCGGCGGGGGTCACCGGTGTGGACGCGCTGCGCCGAGAGCCTCCCGGACCCGGTGCCGCCGTACGGCGGCACCGGGTCCGGGAGGCTCTCGGCTGAACGTCTCCACCCCGTTCCCCCAAAACCCACCCGGTGTGGTTGGCAACGGGGGGGGGGGGGTGTCTCTACCTTCGGGGGTGCAGTGGTTCAGGTCTCGGAGGTTGTAAAGTTTATCGGCCAGTTTGACCAGTTTGGCTCGGGGGCTGCTGGTGGGCGCCCGCTCGATCTGCAAGCGTTTCCGTTCCGATTTGGGTAGCGTCTTGTCATCCGTCACCTCCTCCACCACGCGCCTCACCTCCTCCCCGAAGCGCTCCTCGATCTCGGTGAAGGTGGTGGCCGTGTCCTCCACCGTGTCGTGCAGGAGGGCGGCCTGGGACGAGGGGAGGGGGACAATCGGGGGGTCCCCGTCGTGGCGGGGAGCGGGCAGGGGAGGGTGGGGCGTTACCTGCAGCACGACGATGTCGGTCACGCCGGCCTCGTGGGCCAAGATCCGCGCTACGCCTGCGACGCAGAGGGGAGAGGTGGGAAGGGGGGGAGCGGGCGGCTGCGGGCCAGGGCAGCGAGGGGTCCCCCGAGATCTGCCGGGGAGGGGAGGGGGGCACCACGGGGTGAGAGCCTGGGGCAGGCAGGTCCCCGGGGGTGGCAGGGGGGGTGCGTGGGGACAGGGACCCCCGGGCTGGGCAGGGCAGCAGCGTGGGGGGAGCCCCCGCGAGAGAACGCGGGGCTGGGGGCGGGGGTTGGTCAGTGGTCCGCGGGCTCCGATCCCCGGTCGGGCGGCGGGAAGGGGCCCGGGGCGGGGCGGGGAGGGGGTCCGCACCGATGGGGTGGTTGATGTAGGGGGTGCCATCGGGGTCCTTCCGCCGCTGCCCCTTGTGCTTCCCGGCCGCGAAGTGGGCGGCCTCCAGCAGCATGGCGGCCTCCGAGCCCATGGCGGCCCCGACCCCGCGGCGCCGGCGGCGGAAGCAGCGCGCGGAGGCGGGTCCGGTCCGGCCGTTTATTGCCCGCCGGGCCCCGGCCCGCCCAGGCCCCGCGGCACCCGATACAGCAGCGTCCCGTCCGGCGCGCGCACCTCGCCACCCCCCCCCGCTCCCGGTGCCGCTCCCGCTCCCGGTGCCGCTCCCGCTCCCGGTGCCGCGGTCAGCGCCGTCCGGTCCTGCCGCAGGCGGCGGCGCGGCGGGGGGCAGCCCCGGCCCCGCAGCACTCGCCGCACCACGTCGGGGCTGACGCCGAAGCCCTGGGCCAGGCGCTCCGGGGGCCACTCCTCAGGCAGCTCCCGCCGCAGGAACCTGCGGGCAGGGGCGCGGTGAGCGGGGCGCGGCCCCCCGTGCCCCCCCCCCGGTCCCCCCCTCCCGGCGCTCACCGCATCTGCTCCATCGCCTGCCAGGTCAGGGTGCGCTCGGGGGGGCCGCGCCCCCCGCCCAGCTCCCGCTGCAGCCGCGCTGCCACCCGCCGCCGCCGCGCCCTGCGGGGAGAGACGTGAGAGGCCCGGCCCCGGCCCCGGCCCCGGCCCCGGCCCCCGCCCGCACCTCTCGGCCTCCTCCACCGCCGGGTCCGGCGCCTCCGGGTCCCCGGGCCAGGCCGCCGCCGCCCGCCGCGGGGCCCCGGCCCGGAGCGCGCCCGCCCGCAGCGCCCGCAGCAGCAGCGCCGCCATAGCCGGGACGCGGGGCCGGGAGCCGGGCGGGGCCGGCGGCGGGGCGGGACCGGCGGGGTCCCGCTGGGGCCCGGGCTGCGGCCCCGGGGCGCCGGGAACCGGGCCCGGCCGGGGCAGCCCCCCACCCCCCGGCAGCCGCGGTCCGGCGGCGAGCACCGGGGGGACGACGTCTGAGCGCGGGGTCCCCTGCGCCGCGGTACCTGCGCTGCCCACGATGCCCGCGCTGCCGGCGTGCCAGGGGCCGGCGCGGTGCGAGATGCTGGCGCGGTGCGAGATGCTGGCGTGGTGCGAGATGCCGGTGCGGTGCGAGGGGCCGGTGCGGAGCGAGATGCCGGTGCGGTGCGAGATGCCGGTGCGGTGCAAGGGCCACGTGCGCTGTACATGGGCGTTGGAGGCCGCGGGGAGCTCCGGGGCTGCAGCAGGGCTGAAGCCGCCATTGCCCATGGCCTTCCCCGCGCTGGCTGGGGACGCCAGGGGACCGCTGCCTGCACAGAAGGACAGGCTGCCAGCTTCACCTGGAAGAGTGCGGGCAGACGTGGGGCACAGCAGCCCTCCGTGACAGCGCTCAGCCCTGCGACACCCCACAGAATCCCCTCTGCCCCGCTCCTAGGGCTGCCAACGGCTGGAGCCGATGGCGGGGGAGCCGGGGAGGGCTGGGTGAAGGCGTGGGTGGTGGGAGCGAGGCCTGGGGAGGGGCTGGGGGCCACGCTGTGTCACCCAGCGTCTCCTCCGCACTGCCCACAGCCAGCGTGCCCCTTCGGCTCTCCCATCTGCTGCGCTTCTGACCCTGCTCGCAAGCACTTGTGGGCTGCTCCCACTCCCCCATCGCAGCACATCGACCCTTGGTCCTGGGAAACCACCCACCTTCTGCCTTGGCCCTGCCAACAGGGCACTGCCGGCCTCGGGCACAGACTTCCAGCGGTCACCGGTGTGCAGAGGAGAGCCTGGTGTCCCCTCTGCAGGGTCTGAGCACCCCAGGGACTCTGAGGTCCATCCAGCCCCCCCACTCCTCCCACCCTGGCACGCCCAGGAACATCCACAGCTCCCAATGTGTGCCCACGGCTCCGGCCCGCTGCCTTGAGCCCCCGCGACGCAGACGCTCGGAGCCAGAGGAAGGCAATGGGTACTCACCGCGCTCAGCGTTGCTCGCGATGCCAGGGAGCAGCCGGCCTCTCGCGCACAGCCCCTTGGGCTCAGTGGCCGCTGCCGTCCATGCTGCGTGGCCCCGCAGCCAGCCCACGCCCGGTGCCCAGCGGCCCCGCGGCACCTCGTGCCGCTGATGGTAAGGGATGCTCTGGCCTCGAACCAAGAGGGTGCCCGCGGCGGCAGGGTCCGAGCCCAGGCCAGCCGGCAGCTGGGCCCCGGCTCTGGGGTTGTGCAGGAACCGCTGTCCCGAAGGCCGGACTGCAGCTCCCGGGAGCGAGACGGGGGTGAGCGTCGTTAAGCCGTGGGCGTCCTGCGTCCTGAGCACCTCCCAGAGGGACTGCGGCTGGAAGGAAAGAAAGCAGCCGCCGCTTAGCTCCGGAGGCCTTGGCAAGAGTCGGGAAGAAGAGTCTTCTCCGTCATCTATGGGCACTCACTACAGCGTCGCCCTGCGCTTTCTCCCCAGACACAACAGTCACCGTCCCGGATTCAGATCACCCGAGGGGTCATGGCAGCTGCCTGCCCGATGCGCCCGCAGCAGTGCTGAGGCTCCGTCCTCTGCCCGTGACACTGGGCTGAGCTGGAGCAGGGCTTGTGGGAAGAAATGCCAGAGCAGGCTGGGAAGACTGCACCATGAAGGATCTGACCCACCCTGGGCAACCCTTTGCTGCTGAAAAAGTTATCCAGATCTTAGGCAGAGTTTGGGTTTCAGGTTCTGCTTTGTCTGGTCGAGGAAAAGGCAGCAACCATCAGTTCTTACAGATCAAATCCTATCTTAGACTTCTTTTGTTAAATTAAATTGACTATTTCCAGTTTCTTGTAAGGTGCTAGCAGACTCCTAGGTCCTGAATAATTCCTGCAGCTCTGGTGCCCTGAGTTGGTCAGCACCCTTCTGAGGTGCGTCACCCTTCCAGCCAGGAGCAGAGGCCTTTCTGGAAACAGACGCTGCCACTGGAAGAGGCAATGGACCTCGCAAGGTTTCTCGTTAATTGTGGGTCCAGAACTAGCCCTTCCCCGACACAGCCGGTGACAGCCACCCTCAGTGCTCCAGAAGAGCCCTCGTAGCCTAACGGAGCCCACGGACGACAGCCTGCGGGCTTCCTCCTCGCTCGGCTGCAGACCGGGAGCCTGGCTTGGGAACGGCCGTGGCAGCCGAGACTCAGTTTGAGACGGCCACGCTGGTCTCCTTCCCTTCTAGGACCCGACCCCGGCTCCCTGGTGCAATCCTCCGCGAAGCCCCGCGCTCTTCAGCCGCGCACCTCGAGGCCGTCTGGGACGCGGCCGCAGCAACGCGCAGGCTCCGCGCCGGAGCCCGCTGCTGCAGAGCGAGGATGACTCCGAACGGAGCCCCAGCCCGAGCGCTGAGCCCGGGGCTTCGGGCCCGTGCGCGGGCCGGTCGCCTGCCCCGCGGGGGGAGCGGCGCAAGCAGACGGGAGATGTCCAGGGAGGGGCACTGTCTGCAGGGCAGAGTTCACCTAAAGACTTATTTTTTCACGGCCATCCCTTCGGTCCCGCTTTGCTGCGCGTGCGCACAGTCCGGGCCCGGCGGTCGGAAGATGCCGCGCTGTACGGAAAGGTGGGCCCTCTCCGGACAGCCAATAGCGTTCAGCCCATGACGTAACGGACGGAAGTGACGCTGTAAACCGAGACTATATAAGGCTGCGCTACCCACCAATAAACGCCATTTGCCGCCCACCACATTGGTGTCTGCGAGCCGATGGCCCGGGCGCCTGGGGCCGGTCGCCGCGCCTCTGAAGGCAACAAGCGGTGCCGAAACCCGGGACACTCGCCTGGAGTCGGGTGAACGGCGGCCGGAGCGGCAGGACCAGCCCGGCGGGGAGGACGCTCCCGCACCAACAAGGAGGATGGAAGCCCCTTGTGAAGGTCGTATCGCAATTACATAAGCAGTGGGGGATTGATCGTAAGCCCAAAGATTTTACTCTCGCAGTTGCGAGGCTTTTGCAAGCCGGGGTCATTGACCAGCCGGTGGATATTCTCCAGCCCGAAGTGTGGGATAAGTGCACTAAAGCGTTGGCCGAGGAGACGATGTCCTCGGGTTGTGGGAAAAACCTTAAGTCGTGGGGGAAAGTCGTGCAGGCCCTGCAGAAAGCTAGACAAGAGCAGGAGACCTGGAGGGCGGGAAAGAACTGTTTGTTGGCCACCCCAGAATTGGGAATCGGGGCAGCCACACAGACTTTGCACCCCCCAGACGGTGACGACTCTGCTGAGCCTAAAGATCAGCAAGAGGGCGGCACGGCCCCTCCGCTCCCGGACCCCGACCCGCTTACGGAGGGACAGAAACGAGTTAAACCCTTCTGGGGCGGGTTAGCCGAGGAGGCTGGGGGCACCGCGAAAGAAACGGAGTCTGAGGAAGTCTGGGCTAGACCAGCGCCCTGTGCGCCCCAAGATGGCGCCGAGCAGGAAGGGGAAGGGCGGGGCGAAGACGCCCTTGGCGCGAACAGGAGGAAGCGCTGGAACTAACAAGCGCGCACAGACGGGCGGGGGAGGAGAACAAGAAGGAAAAGGGCGATAGGAGCGACCAAGAAGGGGACAAGGAAACGAGCGAGGGGCAGAGAACCGATCCGAATGTGCATTGCGAAAAACGCCCTTATCGGGTAAACACCCCGCCGAGCGGGGGCGGGGCGGGCCCGGGGGGGAGGAGCGGCCCGCCCACAAGGGAAGTGGGCGGGGCCAAAGCCAGGCAGACAGGTTCTGGAGACCGGAAGTAACCGGTCAGTCGAGCTCCGACTCCGAATCAGACACCAGCTGGGACGAGTGGCTCGCAACTGATTCAGACTTAGCAGAGGAGGAAACAGAGAGAGACAAAGTCAAGAGCCAAAATATCCCCATCCAAATTAAAGAGGAACCGCGAGGGGGAGAAATCCCTCTCACAGACTGGAGGAAAATAAAGATTGCGTGCGCCGGCTGGGCCCCGTCGGCCACGCTAGCGTTCCCGGTCCGGGTGACGGACGGGGGACAGAGGGTCCACACACCGATAAACCCTAAGGACATACAAGCGATTGTTAAGGCAATCGCGGATAAAGGGCTTAAATCTGCCATGGTCTCCACCCTCATAAATGGTGTATTCGGGGGAGACGATATGCTCCCGTTCGATATAAAACAAACTTGTAGATTGATCTTTGACGGGGCAGGGATGATCGTTTCTAAACAAGAATGGGAGGACTACTGTGCGAGGCAACTGGCCCAAGTAACTGGGGCGGATCATCCACTGCACGGCTCCAGCCTGCAGCGGTTAATGGGCACAGATCCCACAATGATTACCCCCCAGGCGCAAGCCCGGGGCCTGCAGGCCCATGAAGTCATTACAACTACTCGTGCGGCCAGAGAAGCTATTCGCACAGCCTCTAGAGTCATTGCCAAACCATCGCCATGGTCCACAATAAAGCAAAGTGAAAGTGAGAGCTTTACACAATTTGTGGATCGTCTCCAAGCAGCGGTCGACTCTTCGGCCCTGCGTGTGGAGGCAAAAGGCCCAGTCGTAGCAGAATGTTTACATCAGCAGTGTAATTTGACAACCAAAGAAATCCTGCGGTCGCTACCGGCGGGGTCAAGCATTGCGGACATGATTAAGCATGTCGCGAAGGAAGAGCATCTAACCCTGCCGCTGTCAAAAAAAATGGAAAAGTTAGGTGGTGTCCACTTAAGTCCATTAACCGGACCTCCAGAATAAAACTAATGAAAACTGTGAGTTTTTGTTCACTGGGCCGGATCATCGGACACCCCCGTAACCTGTACACCCCGGTGACAAGAGAAGATGACAAGTCGGCAAATGTCCTGTCCAAGCCTGGAAGTTCCTGACTGGCAGAACCCAGACAATGGCAGAACAGCCTCCGCAAAGAGGGGCTACGATGCCTTTGTGTGATCCTGATTTTGGAGCTTGTCACTATAGGACAAGCAGAATTAGATTACCATCACCATCAGCCATACAGGTTGATCCTACGGGACCTTGCAAGTGATCGAGTGATAAGAGAAAACATAACAGTAGGGCCGATCGCCATGATCATAATGACACTGGTCTTTGGACCCTGTATACTAAATAGCATCGTCTCGTTTGTCAAGAGTCAACTAGAGAAAGTTAACATTATGTTAGTAGAACACCAACAGTTACTTTAAAAATTTATCTACCCAGTTCTACCCCCAGTTATCCCTAAGGTTACCCCAGCTTTCACCCGTTTACTGTGCCTTATGTTTTTTATTCAAGTTTATGGCATATACTTTTTAAGAGTGTTATAAAATATAGAACAAAAATAGAATAAGAAAAACAATAGAATTGTTAAGATTGTTATGTTTCAGTCAATTGAGAAATACATTTGTCTAATGTACCTTATGTTTGTTATAAGATTTTGATATTTACATTCTTTACTTAAAGTTAGTTAACGTTAAGTCTTCTAGTTGTGTCTTGCGAGTAAATCTCAAAACTAAATATTAAACTTAAATCTTAACCCTGAGTACAAAAATTTTCATATTAACCTATTTCGTTAAAACATAAGGAGGGGGGAAACGTGGATAGTTAGGGCTTGGCGGTCGGAAGATGTCGCGCTGTACGGAAAGATAGGGCCCCTCTCCGGACAACCAATAGCGTTCAGCCCATGACGTAAGCAGACGGAAGTGACATGCGCGTGCTCGTGCACCGCGCTCCTGCACCGCGCTCCTGGTACTGCTGGGCTAGGAGAACCGCCCTCCCTGGAACTGGTGCTGCTGGGCTAGGAGAACCGCCCTCCCTGGAACTGGTGCTGCTGGGCTAGGAGAACCGCCCTCCCTGGAACTGGTACTGCTGGGCTAGGAGAACCGCCCTCCCTGGAACTGGTACTGCTGGGCTAGGAGAACCGCCCTCCTGCCCGAGGCAGCAGCTCACACCGAGCCGCACGCTGGGGACAGCAGTGTCCAAACAGCAGTGCCCTGGTGGTCTGCTCTCTGGGATACCAGGGTGAGGGGTCTGCTGGGGAAGGGTGCTCAGGGGCCCTACGCGGCTGACCGCGCGCCCACTGTGAGGGGACACAGTGAAAACCCACGGACCCAGACACTACGTCAGATCTCGTTTAACTGAGCCACTCCAGAGGTGCTCAGCGCCGTGCCTGGTTCCTCGCGATCTCCTGCGAATGGCTGTGCCCTGCATTGGCCTTGGATCTGGGCAGCCCACAGTTACCTGGCTCTCGGGGATAACGGCGCAGGGTCCTGGGGCGTCAGCTGGCCTGCCAGTTGTGGGGAGCAGCTGGGAGAGCTGATCTATGATGCCCAGGCCTCGGATAAGGTTCTCGCGCTGCAGCAGAGCATTCACTCTTTTCTTCTCCTCGTCTTCCACAATATCCTGGGGTTGCATAGAGTCGTACTGCAGGCGCTGTAGCTTAGGAACAAAAGACCGGTGTTACAGCAAAGTTGCAGCTGTAGTAATGTGCAAGAGAGAGAAAGCCACAGACTGCTCCGTGCCCTAAGGAGAACCGCAGGCTCTGGGATGGAGTGGGACGCAGATCCCAGTGGAAGCCACAACAGGGAAGGGACACGGTGCTTGCAAGTGCCTCTCAGCACAAGATATCAACTCCCTGGACTTCAGGAAGGGGAGTCAAACCTCGCAGTTCTGTTCCCTGGAAACACCCACGGCTCAGCAGTGTTCGCAGAGCCCCAGGGACAGCCACTGGCAAGGGCAGGGTACCTTTCTGTCCCACATCCGGGTGCTTCTATAGGCGAGGCGGGCTGTAGGAGCTGTGGTTTTACAATGGATCTGGGGTTTGTGGCCAGCTGACTCTCCATGCAGCTCCTCTTTCCTCTGCGTTTTCTTCTTCCTGGTAACAGCTTCCAACTTTTCTTTTTTCAGGCGAATTTCCTCCAGTTGCTGCCTGCCGTAGAACAGTAGTTCAGTAGTCACTAGTTCAGTAAGAGCCGTAATAGCAAAAGGCTATTATGAAGCCTTCAACCCAAGGACATTTTACTGCAGCCAGAAGTTCTGTAGTGAATAGACCATAAGAGAAGTGTGCCAAGAACTGGGCCAGGAGGGCTTTTACAAGCGCCTCTCACCACCGTAAGAAATGCCCTCGAATGAGGCTGTGCCTGCCAGAAGGGTGGAGGACGCTTGCGACACGGTGCCTCCAGAGTCCAAAAGTCAGTGGAATGCTGCGTTTGCCCCTCACGGGCAATGCCAGGGGACGTTGCTTTGCTGCGGTGACTCCTTCCCTTCCAGCTCTCACCAGCTCACATCTGTTACGCAGCAGAGCTGCTCCCGGGGGGACCAGCAGCCAGCGGTCTCCATGCTCCCCTGCGAGGAGCGGGTTCTCTGCAGGAGCAGCGTACCTGGCACACGCCTCTCGGGCTTTGGACGCCGCCGTTTCCTGGAAGAGCGAGGCACTCTGCTTGAAGAACGGCTCGTACTTCTCTGTTCCGCACGCCGGATAAATGCGCTGGTACCCGCCCAGGTGCGAGTTCTCGTACTGCTCTGCCTGAGACAGCCAGGCAGCCTGGTTGTTCTCCAACTCCTTGCGCCTGCAGACCGGGAGAAAGCACAGGCAGGAGCTGTGACGGGAGGCTCTGGGTGCTGTCCTGGCTGAGGACAGGGCCTGGCTAGCACTTTCCCCGCTCCTTCCCCATCTGGGAGCCTGTTTCACGTGGGTGCACTGCAGGGGACCAGCACATCCCATGCTTCCTCATCCTCGACCTGTAGAGTGCTGGCGAAGGATTTCCAGATCTCTCCCCTGCCACCCGGGCTCACACCCTGCCCCTCAGCCTTCTCGCCCAACTGACCCAGTTACACGAGGAGTTCAGTTAAAATGTGCCTGCTGCTGGGAGCTTTCCTCGCTGGCGGGGAGCTCGGAGCAGCCGAGGCCACAGGGCTAATGCGCAGCGTCTCCAGCCCGGGGTTATCTCAGGCCTCCTCATGGAAACGGGAGCTGGAGGGAGCTCCTGCCTCGCCCTGCATGGCAGGAAAAGCCCGGGCAGCAGGCTCATCTAACACGGCCTCATGCAGACAGAGCAAGGGGGGAACCCTCAACCCTGGGATAGGAACCCTGCTCTGGAGAAGGGCCCCATGCCCCCGGGTGCTCCCGGTCCCTGCCGCAGCGCTGGGGTCTGTTCTGCACGCGGCACAGCCCGCCGGCACCGAAGGAACGTGACAAGCAGGCGCAGCTTGACGGGGATGACTCCATGCAGCGCCCGGTACAGAGCATCAGGCATCTCGGACCTCCTGGTGCCCAGAGACCAGCCCTGGCTCCTCCTTGCAGGATGCAGATGGCCTGGGCGATCTCTTCTCAGAGGCTACGTAGTGCCGTGGCCTCTGGGAGCTCCGATTTGGAGACAGCCAGCCTTAGTTTTATCCTGCTCCGCTATTCCCTGTCTTTTCTCGCTGGAGACCTGCAGCACTATGGGGAAGAACAATACCTGGATGCACGGAGAGTCTGATGGGCCTGGAGGAGCCGTTCCTTTGCCCGCTGCTTGTCTTCCCTGAGCACCTTCCTTTTGTTACAGGCATGCACATTGATCAGGTTGATGGTATCACAGAGAAGGGCATCCTTCACCTCGTGGTCTAGGCGAGACTCCGTGGTGAAGCTGGGAGAGTGGTTCACCTGCCAAAACAAGCAGCTAATCTAACCTGGCAGCTCCCAGCAAGCGCTGCCAGCAGCCAGCTCGCTGGCCCCAGTCTGCCCCGCCGCACACTTCCCACGGATGTTCTTCCCTGGAACAGCGGCAGAAAGCAGGAGGCTGCACCCAGTTCTGTCCTCCTGCAGCGCGATGCCCACCCGCACTGCAGCTCACTCAGATCCCCACCCAGCAGGACTACGGGCATGGGGCAGCTATCGTAAAGTCAGGATGCTGTTACAGGTCGAGTCCTACGGTTCAGGAAACTCCGCGCTCTTAGAGAGGGCGTGCAGGGAACAGGCTCTTAGACCCCGCTTAGCCTGCAGCAGGTCGCTTGGCTACTTGTCTTCACAGCCTGTTTAATTTTGTGAACGAGGTGGCCCTTTTTAACCAGTTCTGCTCATCCCACCATCCCTTGTTCCGGAGCCTTCCCCAGACAAGCCAGCGCTCGGCTATCTGCTGCTCCCAGAGTTGCTCCAGCACAGCAGGAGACTCCTTCCTCACCTCTAGCAGCCACGGCTTCAACTTTCTGTCCAGCAAAATATCAAAACCCAGAATCTCAAAGCAGGCACAGCTGGCAGTGTGGTTCGGAAAGCAGCTTTGGTAATTGTGCTTCACAACAGGGTGAGCTGAAATAAGAGTCTTTATAATAACGTCGTCAATATCTTCCCAGAGTTTTGTTGTGTTGTAGCTGTTTTCCGTCATCCAGGCATTCAGGGTGGACAGTTTCCTGCGTGGAGGACGGGAGATGGTAAGAGCTGACCTGTCATACCATGTTTGCCCCGAGAACGGTGGAAGTAAAACAGTGTCCCAAACGCAGCTTTCCTGCGGGATGTGCACAGCGCATTGCGGTACCTGGACAAGACAATACCTCTTACTGCCCATCGTGTCATCCTGGATGAAGTTTTCATTACGCTTGTTGATAGCATAATTGGTCAAATGCATGCAGATATCATCCTGAGAGAAGAACCGCAAGAGACTTACATTTACTGTGGACCACAGAGCGTCAATCGAAACAGCCCCACTAGCACTGATCTAGCCACCAACTCCACCCGCTGCCGCCTCTTCTCCGTGGCGGTGCCTTGCAGCAAGGAGTTAATCACACTGGTGATTCCCTCTCTAGCCAGAGTCAGAGCCAGCAGAGCTCTACCCTCTCTGCACCTCTGTGCTTATCTCTGGGGGAGAGCACAGGAGTCAGCTCCACAGGTGCCATTCCAGCCGTGGTCTCTCTGATAGACCAGGGGCTCCTCAGCACAGAAGCTGCAGCAAATCTCTGCAGATTCCTTGTCTTCCTTTGCTCACCCAGAGCAGACGACCTCCCCAAGACACGCACGTGTCAGCGTGAGGGAGGGCATACACTTATGCAGCTCTGGAACAGGTGGGCAGATAGCCAGAAGCGTGGGGTCTGTCAGGCCAGGCTGTGACTGGAGCACAGCAATTCGACGCTACAGGCCATCTTCTGTGGGGACTTTACAGCCTGCAGACCCCTGGCTGGAGACGGGCATGGCCATACTCCGCACCTTGCTTTCCCAGTTCCCCTCCCTGCCTCTCCTAGGCTGTCCCAGTACCACCAGGTAATCCCCAGGTGCCTCTTTTCTGCCTGAAGCACAGAGCCAGACAAGGCGTGGTGCAGACTGAGAATGCTCACAAAGGCAAGAAGCAGTAGGACCGTTGCCCAGGAACGCCACGGGGTCTCTGTCCCACCAGGTTTTCAACACCCGACTGGGTGAAACCCCAAGAAACCAGATCTGCATTTATTCTTGACCGAGTTTTGAGCAGAAGGTGGGACTTGAGACCTTCCAGGGTTCCTTCCAAGCAAAACAACTCCATGATTCTACGATAATGCCAGTAAACAGCCCAAACGTGGGGCCTGGGAGCAGATCTACTTCAGACACTCCTGAAATACCTCCTGTGAAGAGGAGGAGGAGGTACAGAGGGAGGGCAAAACAGGGAATAAGAAAGCTGGGTCCCACGAAACCCACCAGTCCCTGTCTTTTCAAGGTCTGGAATGCCCCTAGGATAAATTGGGGACTAAAACCTACAGGTACGATGCAAGTTTTTTGGAAACTTCCCATTTTTACCAGGCTGCTGCTGCTGCTGGGATCGATGTACCTCGTGGTGGCAAACCGGGCCAGGCCCTCCTTGTAGACAAAAATCCTCAGCGGGTCACAAGACGTGACCAGCACATAGATACGCATGTCAAATTTAAAGCCGTCAATAAGGAAAGGCTGTGAGGAAAAAGGCAGGAGAAAGCATGAGATAAAGAAACATTGCTAGGCCTGCCGCCGATTCCTTGAGGCCAGCTGCTCTATCTGCACTTCGTGTGCCGCTCCTTGGTGGTGCGGCAGCGAGGAGCAAGGCAGGCTTTCACCGTGCCTCTGCCGCGCTGCCGCCGGCCCACGCCCCTGGCAGGTCCAGGAGGGCGCAGATGGAGGAGGATGCGGGAAGAGCTGGGAGGCTGCAGTCCTCCACCTGTGTTTCGAGATGGTCCCCACTACCTTAGAGATATACTGCTGACAGATCAGGTGCTCTCCGTGTTTGATCTCCTCTGGATTACGTGTTATGAAGATACCTCTCCCTTGGCAGCCGCTCTCTGGCTTGCAGATGTACGTTCTGTTTTTCCTTGTGCGTCTGTAGCTCTGGAAACCTCCGTAGCTGTGCAAGGAAGGGGTGACTGTTACAAGCTGCAAAAAACAGCCTCTGAACTCTCTCACAACAGCTGGGAACTCTAGCTCTGGTGCTGCCGGCCAGTACAGACCACGCTTCCGCAGCAGAGCAATAGTACACCTACTCCTGACCTACATCAGTTACAAATCGGTGCTTGTGCAACCTGACAAAGCCGTCCCGGTTCCATCTTTTCCTGGCACACACCTCCACCTCTGCCGGGAGGCTCATAGGAAGTGGTCACCACTACGCATACAGGAGCCAGCAAGGTTTTGGCTCTGCTGCCACAGAGAGAGCAGGAGAAAACAAGCCCTGGCCACAAAGGAAGAGGAAGTACAAGTCTTTACAGCCCCTTTCATGCCAGCTCATCAGCAGGCAGGCAAGAGGCCAGGCCAGAGCGTTCTAAGCAGGGCGCAGAGGCTCGCACCTACGTGATGGAGCACGCCTGTCATGTCGCGTGGCTGATCGTCAAGAGCAGCTCCAGTGGAGTACGGTGCTTTGAAGAGCCAAGCCCATGTGCCAGTTAGTTATTTCGCTGTAGATGGAGAAGCACCATCTCTCTAGCGGGCACCACATTTAGGGAAAGAGAGAGGCAAACTGAGCAAATCCCCGAGAGCAGTGCCAAGAGCAATCCGAGTCCAGGAAATGCAGCCTGGAAAGACGGACGAGAGAACCAGGCCCGTCTTCTCCAGAAATGGGAAGACTGAGAGGACACGTGGCAATGGCCTTCCTGGACACAACGCGCTCTTAGCAAAACGCAGCAAACCGCTGTTCTCCAGGGCCAGTGCAAACAGGAGAAGTGCTCAGTGCTGATATTTCCTCAAAGATGCTTTAGGTCAGGAATTAAGAAAATCATTCTAACCCTGAGGAGAGTTCAGCTACAGAGCAGGTGACAGGAGCCCTACTTTGAGGTCTTCAGGAAACAGTAAGAATAAAATCTGTCTGAGAATGGGTATCTCATCTCCTCACAGCCACCCGAACTGTGAGCGCCCTTTGGTCTCTCTCAGCTACCTTTCTGTCCTTGCCTGCCTGCACATGATCAGCGCAGCCAGGCCTTCTGCCCCAAAGCGTGAGCAATTCGGTGCTGACCGTACACCCTCCGCCATCAGCGTGCCCTCCTGCGGCAGGCGCAGAGGTGCCGGGGGCTGTGCGGGCGGCCGTGCGGTCGGTGGGGTGGAACCAACCCGGGCCCCTGTCCCGCGCGAGCGACAGGCACCGACGCAGCCTGCCACGCTGCCCTGCGGTCGCCTCTCCCCTTCACCCTGAGCTGCAGAGACCTTCCACCGAAACACAGGTCGACACTTCTCACTCGCCCACTGCCCTTTGGCTTCCCGGGTGGGTCCCTCTCCCCACATGTAGCCCTTCGGTACGCGGTCGGCCCAGCAGCGAGGCACACGTCGCAGAGGACGCCATACCACGGGCTGATAGGAATTAAAGATGTGTGAGACTAGAAACAGAATCACAGAATAGTAGGGGTTGGAAGGGACCTCTGTGGGTCATCTAGTCCAACCCCCCTGCCGAAGCAGGGTCACCTACAGTAGGCTGCACAGGATCTTGTCCAGGCGGGTCTTGAATATCTCCAGAGAAGGAGACTCCACAACCTCCCTGGGCAGCCTGTTCCAGTGCTCCGTCACCCTCAGAGGGAAGAAGTTCTTCCTCATGTTCAGACGGAACTTCCTGTGCCTCAGTTTGTGCCCATTGCCCCTTGTCCTGTCACTGGGCACCACTGAAAAGAGCTTGGCCCCATCCTCCTGACACCCACCCTTCAGATATTTGTAGGCATTTATAAGGTCCCCTCTCAGCCTTCTCTTCTTCAGGCTGAACAAGCCCAGTTCCCTCAACCTCTCCTCGTAGTGGAGATTCTCCAGTCCCCTCACCATCCTCGTAGCCCTGCACTGGACTCTCTCCAGTAGCTCCTCATCTTTCTTGAACTGGGGAGCCCAGCACTGGACACAGTACTCCAGATGAGGCCTCACCAGGGCAGTGTAGAGGGGAAGGAGAACCTCCCTTGTCCTGCTGGCCACACTCTTCTTGATGCACCCCAGGATCCCACTGGCTTTCTTGGCAGCCAGGGCACACTGCTGGCTCATGGTTAACCTGTCATCCACCAGGACACCCAGGTCCCTCTCCGCAGAGCTGCTCTCCAGCAGGTCCACCCCAAGCCTGTACTGGTGCATGAGGTTGTTCCTCCCCAGGTGCAGGACCCTGCACTTGCCCTTGTTGAACCTCATCAGGTTCCTCTCTGCCCAGCTTTCCAGCCTATCCAGGTCACGCTGAATGGCAGCACAGCCTTCTGGTGTATCTACCACACCTCCCAGTTTGGTGTCGTCAGCAAACTTGCTGAGGGTACATTCCCACTCTTCATCCAGGTCGTTGATGAAGAAGTTAAACAAGACTGGGCCCAGTACTGACCCCTGAGGGACACCACTTGTCACCAGCCTCCAACTAGACTCAGCGCCGCTGATGACAACCCTCTGAGTTCTGCCATTCAGCCAGTTCTCTATCCACTTCACCGACCACTCATCCAGCCCACACTTCCTCAGCTTCCCTAGGAGGATATCATGGGAGACTGTGTCGAAAGCCTTGCTGAAGTCAAGGTAGATAACATCCACGGCTCTCCCTTCGTCTACCCAGCCAGTCATGTCATCGTAGAAAGCTATCAGATTGGTCAGGCATGATTTCCCCTTGGTGAATCCATGCTGACTACTCCTGATAACCTTCTTTTCTTCCACTTGCTTCATGATGGCCTCCACGCGTCTCAACACCCCGTTCAGTTCCAAGGAGGGTTACAAACGCCCAAAACCAAGACAGGAGAGCTCAGCGAGCCCCCCCCAGCTCTGGCTGTCGGGCATAGAGGCTCCCTCTTCCCAATGTCATGCCCCTGCCCTCAGCTGCGTTAACGCGTATCACTCACTCAGCTGGCAGGCACCAAGTGCGGGGAAATATATTGTACTCCTCGGGGAAGAGCCTGAGCATGCGGTTCAGGTTGCGAGCCAACAGGTCCTTACGGCAGATCTCTATCATGCCTGGAAAATGGTTGATTTTCTGAAAGAGGTGCAGATGAGAAACAGAATCAGCGAAGGAACAGCAGGGATCCTCCTCGAGACCCGAGGAAAGCCCCTGTGCCGGCACGCAGAACAGGAAGCTGGGCCCGTGGTTGCCTTGAACGTCTGCTGAGGGACAAGATTACGCTACCACTGCTCTGTCTGAGTGTCAGCAGCGTGATTTATCTGCTCGTCCCATCTCGGCCCTGAAGCTCTCCCTCCCTAGCACATCACCGCTTCAGGAAGGGAGCCGTTTGTCATCGAGAACCATTTATTTCACGCTACATTAAAGGGGTTGGCGGCCTTCCAGTTCACGCTACTAACTGCCAGAGTGTTGCTGCTGGCACCATACCAGCGACACAACAGCAGTAAAGGCTTGTGAACCCCGCGCCCTCTGGGACTGCTGCAGAGAAGGGGGCAGGGCACTAGCTTGGACGCTTCTGTTCCACTCACAGCACGTTGTCCCACGGACAGCCCCCGTCTCGCCCTCCTCCCCGAGCTCTTCCTGCTGGGCAGCCTTTACACGGAGATATTTACCTGAAACCGCTTCATCTCCATGACACGCTCCAGGGAGACCGAGTGGTCCGTCCAATACAATGTCCACTCCTCGTTCTCTCCTGCTTCCTTCAGCCCGCAGCACCGCGCTGCCCGCCGCACTGTACCAAAGCAAGCAGACGACAGGAGGCCATGCAGAGCGTGTACATACTAGGGCCAGTCGAATCCCAGAGTAACCAAGGACGGAGCGTGGAGCAAAGCTCTCCAGGCTGCAGTTCCACTCTCAGAGACGCAAGATACCGCCAGGGCACTTCGGGAGGTGTCACAACCACATGCTCCACCCAGCTAAACTCACCCCAGCCTCTGGCTGCAGGTGTGCTGGGAGACAGTGGCCCCCTGCGTCCACACGCCGCGGGTCCCAGAGCCCCTCCTCAGCCACAGCAGGCTTGGGTCCGCTGTGGGTCGGGCACCACACGGGCAGATACAAGTCCTCTGATGGGATGAGTTTCATCTTCAAAACCAAAAGCTATTTGGCAGCAGAACACGCAAGCTCTGGAGCAGAACGTCGCTGCTGGGATGGTTCGTGCTAGTGCCAGGTCTGAACTTGGCCTTGCCGGGCTGGGGAGGTGATGAAGGTGAATGCACCGCAGGAACAATGGAACCGAGACGGTTCCGGTTTCTGCGGCGCCGGCGCTGCCACACCACGTCCGGCTGCGGGTCCCCATCCACCGCCCCGTACCAGCCCGCCTGAGCACGGCCCTGGGCGAAACACGCAGCGCCCGTCCCTCTACACGAAAACGGCATTCCTCACGCCGCTGACCACGCCCTGACCCTCAACAACGCACGTGCAGTTGCACTGCGAGAACAGCCGTTAGCAAATTGGCTAATAGCATCCATCAAATGACAGGGATCTGTTCTTATCAGGTGCAGCTTGTGGCAGCAAAGGAGAGCTAGACTGGAGAGCGGACCAGCTCCCTGGAGCACGTCACTGGAGACGGCCGGCAAAGGGAGCGGCTCCAGCGCCGATTCTCCCTGTTCCACCACCAGCTTCACGCTAAAAGTCGAGAGCTCCCACACCACTTCCCCAAGCGCAGGAGCCAGTCTCGCATCGTAACCGCCCCTAACGAAACCCTTCGCACCAATTAGCACCGTATGGCAACTGCAGATGTACGGGGGTCAGGGGCTTGCGCTGCTGCCGTGCATTTTACATCTCTCTAAACCTGAGGGCCCCTCAGCCCGAGGTGCGAAACGCTCCGTGCTTCTCGCGGGGTCAGGACACGAACCGCAGGCGACGGCGCAGGGGCAGCGCTCGTCCCCGGGCGGGCACCGGACCCGAGGGGATGCCCGGCCGCGCCCCAGACTCACCGCTCTCGTACTTGCAGCTGGTCAGGTTGATGGAGGGAGCGCTGGAACGGAAAGAGACAGCGGCACAGCCGCTCAGCGGGGCGCGGGGCCCGGCCCGGGCGCAGCCGCCATGGCACGCAGCCAGCGGGCACCGGGGGCCTGGGCGGGACGCGCCACGCCGGGGTTACTGGGACAACGGGGGGACGCAGCGTTTATTTTCGATTCCGGAGGGCCCCGGTCGGGCCCGGGTCCGGCGGGGTGGGGGGCTCGGCAGGGCGGGGAGCCCGGCCCCGGGGGCAGCGCGACGGCGGCCGAGCCCCGAGCCCCCGGCGGAACACGGCCCGACGGCCCCGCGGCCCGCCCGCCCGCCGCACTTGCCTGGGCTTCCGCCGCCTCCGCGGCTCGGGGCCGGGGGGGCCGCCGGGGGCAGCGGGCCGGGCCCGGGGCGCCGCCACAGCCGCCTCCCCGCCCGGGGGGGATCCCGGGGCCGAGCTTCCCCTCCTCCCCGTGCCGCCCGCCTCCATCGCCGCCGCTCTCGGGTGGGGCCGCCCGTTCCCATGGCGACGGGCGCGCGGGGGCGGCCAGCGAGACCCCGGCGCCGCCAGCCCAGAGCGGCCGCGGGTGGTCACGTGACGAGCCGCCCTGCAGCGCCCCTGGCGGGCGGCGGTGGTACGGAGGCAGGCCGCCCGGTCCCGGTGCTGGTCCATGTCCCTGTCCCGGTCCCGGTGCTCGGAGCGGCCCCGGCCCCACTCAGCCGTCCAGCAGCTGCGCCAGGTCCTGTGCGAGGCTCAGCAGCTGCGGCTCCGGCAGGAGTTGCTGGCGGATGGCACGCAGGGCCTCGGCCTCGGTGATGTCGCGGTACAGCGCGGCGGCGGGCAGCGGCAGGTACCCGGCCAGCTCGCAGAGCGCCACGTTGAAGGCCTCGCCCGCCTTGGCACCGAAGCTGGGCCGTCGCGCCCACAGCAGCACGCGCAGCCCACGTCCGCTGCCCGCCGCCGTGCCCCCGGGCGGGTCGCCCCGTGTGGCCAGCAGGTTGTAGGCCAGGCCGGCATCGGCCACGTGCTCCGCCGCCCGGCACACGTCCTGGGCCAGCGCCTCCAGCTCGGCGGGACCGGCGGCATAGAAGAGGAAGGCGGGCGCAGGGACGTCGCGCAGCAGGGCGAGGCGCGGGCTGAGCGGCTGGGCCGGCGCCGCCTCCACCCGCAGCGGCCAGCCCAGGTAGAAGGCGTGAAGGTGGAGGTGGTTCACCGAGGCGCAGCCCCCCAGCCCGTTGAAGCCCACGCGGAAGCCCGGGTGGGCGCTGAGCAGCACGGCCTCCATCCCGGCGCGCAGCCCCGCGGCCGTCAGCGCCTGCGGCAGCCCCCGCGCCGGCTCGGGCAGCAGCAGCACGTGGCCGCGCTCCAGCGGGCTGGCGTTGATGGCCACCAGCAGCGGGGCGGGGGGCCCGGCCGCGCGCCGCAGCCGCAGCAGCAGCTCGCCGGGGCGCAGGCGGGTGAAGTTGAAGGCCCGCGGGTCGAAGGGCTGCCGCAGGCTGGTGATGGACTGCGGCGGGCGGCGCTGGGCGCCGCGCTGGACGTTGAGCTGGGCCACCAGGCGCATGGGGCCGGGCAGGAGGCGGGCGGGCAGCGGGCCCAGCCGGTACCGGAAGAAGCCGCGCTCCATCCGGTCGCTCCAGGCCGCCAGCAGCGCCCGGTCGAAGCGGGACGGCGCGGCGCCCGGCTCGCCCTCCCAGCCGGCGCCCGGCAGCACGAAGTCCTCCTCCCCGTACACGAAGTCCTCGGGGCCCGGCTCGCCCGGCTCCGCGCCCGCCGCCGCCGCCTCCTCCGCCGCCGCCGCCGCCGCCGCCATGCCGGCTGCCGAGGGTGGGCGGGGCTTCGCGGCGCAGGGGGGCGGGGCGCGCCGGCGCGGGGCGGGGCATTGCCATGGGAGCGGCGGAGTGACGTCAGAGGCGGAAGCGAGGCGGGGCGGGGCGTTGCGCGGGGCGCCATGGGGGGCTCGGCCAGCCTGCTGCCGCGCGAGGCGCTGCGCGAGTACCAGGTGGGAGGGGCACCGGGGGGGGGATCGGGGGCACCGGGGCCGGGGGGTCCGGGGGTCCGGTCCCCCGGGGCTGACCCGCGCTCTCCCCGCAGGAGCTGACGTTCCTGAGCAAGCAGGAGATCCTGCTGTGAGCACCGCCGGGGCCGCTCGGCGGCGGGCGGGAGGCCCGGCTGCACGGAGACAGGGGGCACGGGGACATGGGGGGCACGGGGGGGACAGGGGACATGGGGGGCACAAGGGCACGGGGACATGGGGGGCAGAGGGACACGGGGACATGGGGACACGGGGGATGGAGATGACATGGGTGACACAGGGACATGGGTGACACAGGGACATGGGGGGCACGGGGGGACAGGGGACGTGGGGGGCACAGGGACATGGGGGGCACAGGGGCACGGGGACACGGAGGATGGAGGTGACATGGGGGGCACGGGGGGGACAGGGGACATGGGGGGCACGGGGACATGGGGACATGGGGACACGGGGGATGGAGATGACATGGGTGACACAGGGACATGGGTGACACAGGGACATGGGGGGCACGGGGGGACAGGGGACGTGGGGGCACAGGGACATGGGGGGCACAGGGGCACGGGGACACGGAGGATGGAGGTGACATGGGGGGCACGGGGGGGACAGGGGACATGGGGGGCACGGGGACATGGGGACACGGGGGATGGAGATGACATGGGGGACATGGGGACATGGGTGACACAGGGACATGGGGGCACAGGGGGGACAGGGCACATGGGGGCACGGGGGAGACAGGGGACATGGGGGGCACAGGGGCATGGGGACATGGGGATGGAGGTGACATGGGGGGCACAGGGACATGGGGGGACGAGGCGCACGGGGACATGGTGGGCATGGGGATACAGGTGGTATAGGGGACACAGGGACAGGGGCTGTCCACCTCCGTGCAGCCCGGCTGGCAGGGAGACGGGGCATGGGGACGGGGGGGGACGGGGTACTTGAGGGACACAGGGGACTTGGGGGGCACAGGTGACATGGGGGCACGGGGACACGGGCTGTCCGCCCCCACGCAGCACGGGGAAGGCCGCCCGCGCTGCCCTGCCCGGGGCTGCCCCCGCTCCGCTCAGCGCAGCCGCCGCGTTCTGGCCTCTCCCAGTGCCCACAAGCGGTTCAGCGAGCTGCTGCCCAGGGAGCAGCGGGACAACGCCTGCTCGGCCCGCGTCCCCGGGAGCCGGGTCCTGACGCTGCCGGAGCTGCGGGTACGGCGCCTGGCCGGGCACGGGGCCCCTGCCGCTCCCCAGGGCCGGGCAGGGCCCTTTGCCCGCCGCCGTGCCGTGCTCTGCCCCCGATCGCCGCGCCAGCAGCCACCCCGGGAAGCCAGCAGACAGCTTCCACGTCCCTGCCGCGCCGCGGAGGGTCCCGCTGTCTGCCGGGAGGGAGCCGGCCCGGTGCTGCCCACCCTGCCCTGAGCCCTCCCTGCGTTGGCAGGCAAACCCCTTCCGGCACCGCATCTGCCGGGTGTTCTCCACCGCGGAGGACGGGGACGACAGCCTGTCCTTCGAAGACTTCCTCGACATGATGAGCGTCTTCAGCGACGCCGCGACCTCGGACATCAAATCTCACTACGCCTTCCGCATCTTTGGTGAGGCTGGGGGGCGGATGCCGTGTCCTGGGGTCCCCGCGCCTCGGGGGGGTGGGCAGGGACGAAGCCTTGTTCGCGAGGGCTGGCCGTGCCCTCGGAGCGCCCACGGGGACGGCGGCTTTAGGGGCTCCCTGTGGGAGCTGCTGGCTTGGCGCGGTGACGTGCAGCGAGGGGCGCGGCGTGGAGCCTACCCTGTCCCCAGGTCGCCCAGGCCCTCTCCTCGCCGAGCACGGGTGCTTGTGACTCTGGGTTGCTGTGGCCCTGCTGAAACGTGACTTTCCTCTCCCCAAAGACTTTGACGATGATGGGACCCTGGACAGAAACGACCTGGAGAAACTGGTGAACTGTCTGACGGGGCAGGGCGAGGAGTCCCGGCTAAGCAGCGCGGAGATGGAGCAGCTCATCCAAAATGTGAGGACCATCCGGCTGGGCACGGGTCTCTGCGTGGTCCCGGGCACAGAGCTCCCCGCTCACCCTTCCCTCCCCTCCAGATCTTGGAGGAGTCCGACATCGACAAGGACGGCACCATCAACCTCTCCGAGTTCCAGCACGTTGTCTCCCGCTCCCCGGACTTTGCCAGGTACCGTGGTCTGCAGCGGCGCAGCTTGTCGCGGGGACCCCGTCACTGGCGCTGGGGCACGGCTCTCGGTGGCGGTGTGGCAAGGCTCCCCGGGACGAGGCCTCCTGTAGCGGCAGCGGGAACCGCATCCCTGCCGGCTCCGCAGGGAGCCTCTCCCGCACAGGGCAGCGCTGCCTGCACGGAGCACTGGGCGCTCGCATGCAGCCTGCGCGTGACCCAGCGAGGAGGTGCAGAGCCGGTCGCGTCTCTTGCAGCTCCTTCAAGATCGTCCTGTGAGCGCCCTGTGGCTCTGCAGCAGAACCGCTCCTCCGGCGGTCGCAGCTCTCTGCAGTCTCAGACGTTTCCCCTTCCGCGCGCAGAGCGGCCGCGCTCCCTGCTCCTCGCCAGCCCGGCCGTGCCGCACCGTGCCTTAGGCAGGACCCCCTTCTGCTCCCGTCGCCGTGGCGGGCGTTCCCACAGCCTGCACAGCCGGGCCCCTGGGAAGCAGCCTTGCCCGCAGCCACTCTGCTCAGGATCAGATTTTAACTCGTTAGGAAAACGAGGGCAGCGCTGTGGGTGCGGGGAAGCACACAGAAGCGCTCCTGGCCGGGGGCCACGCTGCACCGGGCACAGCCCCTCTCTGCCCTCAGCACCGACTCGTGCCTTCCGCGAGCAGGCAGGGAGCTGCCTCCCCCTGCCCAGCCCCTGCCTGGCTCTGCCGGCTTCCGGGGGGCCTCCCTGCTGCAACGGGGACCCGTTTCTCTAAGCAATAACCCAGCCATGGACCCGTTTAAGCAATAACCCAGCCATGGGTCCGTTTCTCTAAGCAATAACCCAGCCATGGGTCCGTTTCTCTAAGCAATAACCCCTATCTGGATCTGTTTCTCTAAGTGATAACCCAGACGTGGACCAGTTTCTTGAACGATAACCCAGCTGTGGGTCCATTTCTCCAAGCAATAACCCCCATGGGGACCCTTTTCTCTAAGCAATAACCCAGCCATGGGTCCGTTTCTCTAAGCAATAACCCAGCCGTGGCTCCGCTCCTCGGAGCGATAACCCCAGTGGCACAGCGAGGTGCCGCCCTGGCAGCAGCGCCGTCGCCCCACGGCTGTGCGGGACGCAGGACGCCGTCCTCCCCGCCGGCGGGCACAGCCCCGCGGGCAGCGCAGCCAGGCTCGCCCCGCGCTGCCTTGGCACTGGCCGTGCGCCGGCCCTGCTCTCCTTCTCCTTCCCTCCTCTCCTTCCCTCCTCTGGCTCCCACTCAGCAGCTGCTCTGCCTGCCCCGGCCTCTTCCTCCCTCCGCTCCGCCGAGGACACAAATAAAGGGCTCTGGTTTCACCCCCCGCTCTGTGCCGCCTTTGTCTCGCTGCGGAGGGGCTGCTGCGGGCCGGGGCCACAGGGTGCTGGGGACGTGGCCGCCTGCCAGGCCCCTCTGCCCGGCCCCACGTCCCGCTGGGTGACAGCCCCGTCCGCCAGCCACCCCCTCCTCGGGAGCCGGGGGCTGTTCTCAGCGGCCCCGCACAAAGCGCTTGGCTCCGCGGCCAAAGGCACAAAGGGAAATCCAGGGCAGGCGAGCAGCCTCACACGGAATCACGCAGCCACCTCTGCTGCGGCCCTTGCTGTCTGTCCATCCGTCAGCGCCGGGGCCCTTCGTGTCTGTCCATCCGTCAGGCTCTGCCCAGGCCGGCTGCCCACCGTGGGCAGCGTCCGTGCCTGCGCCCCGCAGCCGCCCCGGCAGCGCGCCCACCGCCCCGGCCAGCCTCCGCGCGGAGGGCGATGGCTGGGCTGCGGCACCGCGTGCCGGGGGTCCGGCTCGCCCCGCGGGAGCCCCCGCGCCGGGGTGGGGTGGCTGGCAGCTGTCTGGGGGCACCGGCGCGGCCGTTTCTCACGTAGCCCTCGCTGCCGGCAGCGCCGGCCCTTCCAGCTGGGTGCCCCGCAGCCCCGACGCTATCTGCCCACCGCGGCCTGCGGCCATGTCTGCTGGCACGGCACCAGCCAACGCCTCCGGTGGCTTTTTTGATGTCCCAGAACAGGCTGGGCAGGAAGCTCGGTGCGCTGGTCCAGCCGCGAGCGAAGCAGCACCGGGCCCCCGGGGGGGCCTGCCCCGACACGCCAGCTCGGCGTGGAGCTCGCTGCTCCCCCAGCCCTGGGCTCACGCTGCCGGCGCTTCCCAGGCACCACCAGCCACGCACCGCAGGGCCCAGCCCTGGCCGTCACGGCGTCGGGTTCTGCGGCAAGGGGTCAGCCTGCAGCCGTGCGGGACGGGGACGAGGACCTGCCTGCTCCCGGGGCTGGCAGCGGGTCCCCACGCGCAGCACAACGCCCTGACCCTGGGGAAGGGGCTGCCACAGCCCCCCACCTGCCGCAGGCTGCTGAGCACCCAGCCCCAGGCACCCGCTTTTCCTCCTCCCAGTCACCTCTGCCTTCCTCGGCTTCTCGCGGTGCTGGGACGGCATCGCCCCATTGCTCTGCAGCCCCCCCCAGACTGCCTGCGGCGGCAGCCACCTTCACGTGTGGCCCCGAAACAGCCAAGCGCTGCCCAAGCTTGCGGGTGCACGGCCCCCCGACAGCGGGGTCACAGGGACCCTCGGTCCCAGCCCTGGGCAGCGTCACTGCCTGGGCACGCGGGCACCTCCCTGCCGGGCCCCGTCTGCCCCAGCCCAGCGTGCGGTCAAGCACACCAGGACGTCGCAGACTGCAGGAGAGCTGACTGCCAGCACAACCCTCCTCTTCTACACCATCCATCCATCCATCCATCCATCCATCCATCCATCCATCCATCCATCCATCCCTCCGTCCATCCATCCGTCCCCACCCAGGCAAGGAGCAGAGCTGACCGCCAGCACAACCCTCCTCTTCTGTCCCATCCGTCCACCCATCCGTCCGTCCCCACCCGGGCAGGGAGCGGCCGGACACAGGCAGGTTTCCCCCGATCGCAGTGTGAGCCGGACACGGGACGTGGTTCCTCTCCGCGGGGCCTGCGGGACGGTCCCGGACACGGCCCCGCGAAGGCGCCCAGCCCCGCCGGCGCACAGACAGGGCGGCACACACGCATCCAAAGGAGACACCTGGACTTTATATAAAAACCACAGACGTTTCTGCACACGCACATGGGGACGCGGGGGCAAGCCGCTGCCCAGCCCGGCGCGGGGCGAGCGCCGCTCCCCGCTCCCTCCCCGGGACACGATTCACATTTCCAACGTATTAAAAACGAACCAAGCACAGACACACAGCACATGCCGCGGGGCCGCTGCGCCGGCACCGCCCGGCCGCACGCGTGGCTCCGGGTCCCGCAGCCGACGTCACAGTGAGTCGGGGCGCGAGGGGGCTGCGGCCGCCCCCTCCTGCCCCCTGCATAGAGCGGGCCGGGGCCCCGCGGAGCCGGGGCCTGAGCCAGGTGCCATGTCCATCCCTGCGGTGCAGACACCGGGCTGGCGGAAGAGTCCCGCACGTCCCTGGAAGGCACGCAGCACCCCCGGCAGCCGGAGCCACCAGCACCGTCCCGAGGAGCGGGGCTGGAGCAGCCCAGGCGATGCCTGGGGGGCTCCCGGAGGAGCCGAGCCCCGACAGGACGAGGCGGGTGCCGCAGCAAGGCACGGGCTCCGGGCATGCACACACAGACGACGTGGACCCCAGCCACGGTGCCGTGGTCCAGCAAGGCTCAGCAGAGCAGAGGCGGTCGTGGGCGAGGGCTCGGCTCTCGGCCCCCTCACACCACCGAGTCCTGGATCTCGGAGCCCAGGCGCACCCGGGGTCTTTGGCAGGCGGGGGACACCTCCACGAAGCTGTCCCGGATGTGGAGGGGCCTCTTCTCCGACTCGGAGAAGGCGCGCGGGGGGCCCGGGGGCTCGTGCACGGGGGTGCTGACGATGTAGTTGTCCTGCAGGGCCTGGTAGCCCTTGTGCTCGGGCGCTGCGCTGGGCAGGCTGCTGCCGTTCAGGGGAAGGCTCTCCACCGGCTTGCGGGGCGGCTTCTGGTGCCGGCCAGGGTCGCCGGGCTCCAGCAAGGCTTTCATGCCGTCGCGGTGCCGGTGCAGGAGGAAGAGGACCAGCACAAAGACGGCGGTGGCGAAGAGCACGCACATCACCAGGAACTCCGTCCAGTAGGTCTTGCCGTCCAGCCGCGCCGCGGCGCTGCCCACCGCAGAGGTGCTCCGGGATGTGCTGACGGTCTCCAGGCCATCCCGGCCGGCGGGCACCTTCCTGCCGGGGTCCGGCGGCCCGTGGGCCAGCTCCTGCACGCCCACGCAGTAGCTGGCCATCAGCTTGCGGAAGCCCTCCTCCAGCGACCAGCACTCGTAGGTGCCCGCGCGCTCGGGGCTGCCCACCAGGATGAGGGCCCCGTCGGGCAGCACCAGGTAGGACGCGTTGACGGGCGCCCCGTCGTGCAGCCAGCGCCGCGAGGCCAGGTTGGAGAGGAGCCGGCACGGCAGCGGCCGCACTGCATTGGGCAGCAGCTGGATCCGCTGGCACGGGGTGCCCGAGGCTGCGGGGACACAAAACCCGTGGGGACGTCAGCGAGGCCGTGGGGGCCGCGGCGGGGGGCACGACGGCGATGGGGGTGCCTGGGGCGCGTGGGACCCCCCGGACGCCCCAGGCCAGCAGCGGCTGCAGCCCCAGGGGCAGCAGGCGCAGGAGCTCACCTGGGGGCAGGAGGATGCGGGGCCGGGGCTGGGAGGCGTTGGGCAGCGGGCAGAGCCGCTCCGTGTCAGCGTCCTCGATGTCCTGCGCCCAGAGCCTGGGGACAGAGAGGGGTCAGGGCAGCAGGGCACTGCGGGGTGCCGGGGGGTGCAAGGGGTGCAGCACTTACTGGGGGTGCGCCGGGGGGTGCAGGGTGGCCCTGCGGCAGGCGCCCCGGCTCCAGGCGCAGAAGGGGTCCCGCGCCAGCACGCACTCCCCGCAGCTGCGGTACAGGCTGCAGTTGGCGAAGGGCACCTGGGCCACCGCTGTGTAGGTGGCTGCGTAGACCAGGCCCTGCGGGAGGGGGCACAGCGGGGTCAGCAGGCGGCCCTGGCCCCGGCGCCGCGCAGCGGGGTCAGCTCCTGCACCCCCCCCCTCCTCCCCGGGTCCCCAACCCACGAGCAGGACCTGCCCCACGCAGGCTGAGCCCTCGGCGCTCCCCGCCCCCGCCCCGGTGCCCCCATGCCCGGCTCCTGCCTGGTCCGGGTCCAGCAGCAGCCGGAGAACGGGCTGGCCGGCGGGGAACAGGCGGATCTCCTCGATGATGTGCACCCCGTGGTCCACGCGCACAGCCTTGTGCAACCGGCCGTCGTCTGCAAACAGAGGGGCCGTGCTGAGCGGGGCGGGGGGCACCCCGCGCTCCGGCACCCGCCCCGCCGGCAGCCCGCGGCTGCACCCACCCGTGCCCAGGAAGAGGACGTCGTAGGTGCCGTGGAGGCCCTGCGCGCGGTGGACGCCGATCTGCTGGTAGCGCAGGCGGCTCTGCAGCAGCAGCGGCTGGCTGCGCACGGGGCTGTCCATCAGGAAGTGGTCCTTGATGAAGTTCAGCACCCGGTCCGGCATCTGGAGGGACGAGTTGATCTTCAGGTGCCGTGTGTGGCTGGTGATGCACTAGGGAGAGAGGCAGGGGCTCGGCAGGGGCACGGGGCAGCGGGCGGGCGGCCGTGGCAGCCGCCAGGACCAGGAGGGCGCGAGGGCCGGCGCTGTGCCCTGCGCTCGGGAGGTGCTGAGCAGGCACTCACCGTGCCCGGCCGGGGCTCCGGCACGGGGCCGGTGTCCGTGTACCACTGCTGCGTCTCGCGGTTCACCTCCTTGTAGAGCCCGCCGAAGGCTCGCTGCACGCTGCGCATGGGGAAGGCGCACACGGCCGAGCTGCCCAGGCCACCCTTGTTCCTGCCCGGGGAGAGGCAGAACCCGCAGCTCCGTCAGGCGCCCGGCTCCGCCGAACCCCCCGCGCGTGGCCGGCACCGACCCGCACCTCGCCGAGAGCGCTCCCGGGACCCCCGCCACCCCGCTCACCACTGCGAGGTGAAGACCCCGTAGAAGAGCGTCTCCCTCCAGCGCAGCTCCCCCGGGGTGAGCACGAAGACGTCCTGCAGCACGTTGAAGGGGAAGCCGTCCTCGGGGTGCGAGCAGAGCAGCTGTGCCTTCAGGAAGGTCGTCCAGCGCCGCTGCAGGACGCGCTCCCCGCCCTGGTCGCCCTGTGCGGCACGGCGGGTCAGGGCACGCCGCCACGGCTGCCCAGCGGGCGGGAGTCCCACCGGGCTCGGCGAGCGGAGCCGCGGTCGGTCTGTCCGCGCAGCAGCCCCGGGACCCCGGCAGAGCAGCCGTGACATCGGGAAGGTGCAAGCGAAGCAGCGTCCAAGGCAGCCAGGGGAAGGGAAACACAACCCGAGAGGAGGACGGGGCGCGTGTCCCCTCTGGTGAGGGGCAAAGGGGACGGGGAAGGGTCGCTGGCACCAGCGGGGCTGGCGGGAGCAGCAGGCTCGAGCCGCAGCCCTGGGCTGGGTGCTTCGGAGCCGTGACTGCCCCAGACGGGTCTCCCAGGGGCACCGGTCCCCTTCCGGGGTGTCCAGGAACGGGGGTCCGAGATGCACAGGGTGGTCCCACGCCCCCTCCCACCCGGGGAGTGACATCCTGGGCACGGCCCCCGCGCGCAGCCCCGCTGCCCCGCGCCCACCTTGCACACGCGCGCGATGCGGGAGACGATGGTGTTCTCGAAGTAGTCGAACTCCTTGCCGGTCTCGCTGAAGAAGAAGTAGACCTTGTCGTCGTCGCCCTCGGGGTTGCCGGCGGGCAGGCTCTCCCGCAGGTAGGCTGAGCCCACGAAGACGGGGTCTGGGGACACGGGCACGCTCAGCATCGCCGCGCCGCCCGGGCCGGCCCCTGTCCCCACACCCCCCGATCCCGGGGGACAGAGACCCCGACCCGGCGTGCCGGCCCTCACCCTGCAGCCAGCTGAGGGAGTTCTCTGTCTTGAGGGCGATGCGGCTCTCCTGGCTGCGGGAGATGGTGGGCTCGTTGCCCTGGAAGTTGCTGACAGTCCCGGCGTAGAGCTCGCCGTCTGCCAAAGAGACGCTCCCGCTGCGACGCGGCACACGCCACCCGGCACAGCCCGCGCGCCCGCCACGGTCCAGCCAGCCCGGCCGCGCGCTGCAGAGCGGGCGAGGGTCCCGGGGCCGCGTGCCTTACCGACCATGACGGCTGTGGACCGGTACTCGGGGTCGAAGGGGCAGCGTCCCTTCCCGTCCTCCAGCAGCACCTTCCCCGCCACGTCCCGCTCCAGGCTGAAGCGCTGCACATTCTGCAACGGGACTGGGCTGTGAGCCACCAGCACCAGCAGCGCCCGCCCCGGCGCCCGGGACCCCCGCCGCAGGGCCCCGGCGGGATCTGCGGCCCCCAGCCCCGCTCCCCGTGCTCACGATGTAGGCGCAGGCCGGGCTGAAGGCGCAGGTCCCGCAGGTGTAGAGGTGGGTGCTGTTCAGCCGCAGCAGCGTCTTGATGTAGTTGTGACAGTCTCTCTGCAGGGGCGAGGGGACCCGGCTCAGCCCTCCTGCCGGCACGCACGCGGCACGGGCACTGCCCGCTGTGGCCACAGCCCCCCGACGCCCGCCGGCCTCACCTGGGGGTCCTTGCCCTTGAACACGCACTGCCTCTTCTTCTCCTCATCCGCGCTCCACAGCAGCTGCAGAGAGGGGACGGTCACCGGGAGCCCCCGTCACCGGCTGCTCCCCACACGCCACCCCACGGGCCCCCGGCAGCAACGCCCTCCCCACCCTGACCGCGCTGGTGAGGCGGCCGCTGGGGCCAAGCACGCGGCGCGGGGACGGCCAGGCAGCTGCCGCACGCTGTCCCACGCGACGCCGAGCGTTCAGCGGCTCGCACAGACCCCGGCCGCTGCGGGGAGTGCTGCGGAGGGGACCCCTGCACCAGAGCTGGCTCGGTGCCCCCCTCCCCGCCGAGGGCAGCCCGGCCCCGGGGGCTCCGCGGTCCCGCACCGGGCTCGGCCCGTCCGGGGCTCACCCTGCGAGCCGGCGCGCCGGGCTGGAAGCGGCTGGTGTTGACAGCGAGGAGCAGCTCGCGTGCCCCCAGGTAGAGCGTGCCGCCGTCCGGGCTCAGCAGCAGGGCCGTGTAGTTGGACACGCCGGGCACCTCGAACCGCTGCACGACGCGCTCGGCGGAGTCTGCGAGGGAGAGCGACGGGCATCAGCCTGACGCAGCCCGCACGGGTCTGCACCGGACCCCCCGGGGCCCCGCGCCACCGCTCGCTTCCGGCCCCTCTGCCCGGCCTCGCACCTCGGCCGTGCTGCCCGGGCTGGAGCCGGCTCTCGCCGTGCGGTCAGACGCACGCAGCACCGCACCGCAGCGAACCGTGCACGGCCGCGAGAGTGCCCGAGGGCAGCCTCCACGCTGCTGCCAGCATGAGCCACTGCCCCGTCCCGGCCCCGGGGACGGCCCCGGGGCTCGGCCCTGCGGCGTGGGTGGCCCAGCCCAGCCCAGCCCCGTGGGGACCCCGAGCTCGTGGCAGGGTGAGCCGGGTGCCGGGAGCGGCCGCGTGCCCCGGCCCATGGGGCAGCCCACGCTGGGTGCCGGGGCAGCGGCCGCCGGCTGAGTCATGGCCGTCCCTCGTGGGTGGCTTGGCCCCGGAAGCCCTTCCTCTCCCGCAGCCGCTCTGAATCAGACGGGCCCGGCTGTGTCAGCGGGACACGTCGGGCTGACTCACGCTGCCAACTCCCTCACCCCTGACCCCCCACGCCCCGGGGACGCCCCGACCTTCCCCGACCCCCTGCCCGCTCCTGGATCCCTGCCGGCACGGCCCTGGGGCTCCAGCGAGCTCTGCTGGGTGCAAGTCGCCGCGAGGGCTCGAGGTGCTGCGGTGCTGGACCCCGCTCCTCTCCCCCCGCCCTGGCATCTCCCCCGTCCCCGGGCGCTCAGCACCGCCCCGCACCAGCTCTCCCGCAGCAGTGGGGGGGGCACGCCGACCCCCAGGGCACCCTCCTGGGAGGGTCCCCACGCCCCAGCCCCAGGGTGATGCCGCCCGCGGCGGGCACGGCCCGGTGCCCTGCACCCTGCAGAGCTGTCCCGGCCCGGGGAGCTGCGAGGGCCGTGCCGGGTGCCAGCAGACCTGTTGGGACAAGACCTGCTTCTTCCAGACAAACCTGCTGCGGGCACGGCCAGCGCTCCCGCGGAGCAGCTCGCCCGCCCGCCCGCTCCTCCCTCCCGCACGGCCGTGCTCCCCCGGACCAAACGCCGGGCGCAAGCCGCCCCCAGCCCAAGCCCCCCGCTCAGCAGCGGCGGGGGTCCAGGCTGGGACCCCCGGGCACCGCCCGCGAGCCGCAGCCCCTGCGGCCGCAGCAGCCCCTGCGGGCGGGCAGAGCTCGGGCAGAACCGGTCTGTGCAGGCAGGGCCGGGCCGTGCGGCTCGATGCGGCGCGGCGCAGCGTGGCACGACGCCCGCTGGGCCGTCCTGCTGCTCGCGGGCCTCCTGCCCAGCTCGGCGGGTCCCACATCTGCTGGTGCCACCACAGCCGCGGACAGTGGTCACGGGAGCACGTGGCGGGGCCACGTCCACGCCGACGAGCCGCAGCGCGCTGAGCCAGGGAGCTCCCAGCTGCCCGCGCCCGCTGCCAGGGCCGGCCCGGCCCAAACCACTGCACCCCCCCGGCTGCCCCGCCGGCGGCCAGCACGGGACCGGCTCCGCTGGCCGGCGGCAGCTGGATTTAGCCACCTTCCCCGGACACACGTGGGCAGCCCCACCACGCCACCGCCCCGGCGCCGGGTGACGGAGCCGACCCAGGAGCCGCTGGTGCGGAGCCCGAGCTGCCCGTGGAGCGTGCCCTGCGGCTCCCCCACCCCCCGCCAGCTGCCAGGGGCTCTCTGCAGGGCGGGGGGGGTCTGCAGGCCAGCCCCCCCCACGAGGGGCTCTGCCTGGCCGAGCAGCCTCCCGGCTAAGGGCAGCCCCTGCCCCAGTGCAGCCCCCTGCCCCAGCGCAGCCCCGAGCGCTGCCAGGGCCACGCTGCTGACGGGGGTCCCGGAGCCAGGCACAGCGCAGCAAGGGGCTGCAGCTGAGAGGGGAGGGGGTCCGCAGGCATCCGGCTGCCCCAACGAGGGTGAAACCGCACGGCAGAGCAGGGCAGGGCTCACCGCATCCCACGCTCGCACACGGTGCGGCCGCCACGGCTGCCCCGCGTGCGGGGACACGAGAACCCCCGGGCGCCCCAGCCCCGCTCACGCCCCCGGCGCGGGTCCTGACGCGGGGAAGCGTGACCCCCTGCTCCCCAGCTGCCATGCGCACAGCCCCGCAGCGACCCGCGGCTCTGCCCGCTCCGAGCGGCGTGTCCCTGCGCCCTGCGTCCCCGGGCAGCACGGCTGTCCTGGACCTGGCCCCACGGCGGGACACGGACCCCAGCCCCACGGTGGGACACGGACCCCGGCCCCACGGGAGGACTTGGACCCCAGCCCCACGGCGGGACACGGACCCCGGCCCCATAGTGGGACATGGACCCCAGCCCCACGGCAGGACTTGGACCCCGGCCCCATGGCGGGACACGGACCCCGGCCCCATGGTGGGACACGGACCCCGGCCCCACGGCAGGACTCAGGCTCTGGCCCCACGGCAGGACTTGGACCCCAGCCCCACGGTGGGACATGGACCCCGGCCCCACGGCAGGGCTCGGATCCCGGCTGCAGCCCGGGTGGGCTGCGCAGCCCACCACCACCAGTTTTCCCCAGGCGTTTCCCCGCCGCCCCGTCCCACGGCGTGCGCAGCCCGGGGGCGTCCGGGGAAGCCCGGAGGCGGTCCCGGAGGGGGTCCCGGAGGGCCTGGGGGGTCGCAGGGGGGCCCCGGGGGGGGGTTCTGGGGGGGCCGGGGGAGCCCGGGGGGGTCCGGGGGTCCCGGGGGAGCCCGGGGGAGCCCGGGGGGGGGTCCCGGGGGGGGTCCCGGGGGGGTCCCGCGGGACGCGGCCACTCACCGTAGGGCAGGCTGACCCTCGGGACGGGCTCCTGCGCCGCCGCCAGCAGCACCGCCGCCAGCAGCGCCTGCGCCAGGGCGGGCAGAGCCGGCCGAGCCGCCATCCCGGGCCGGGCCGGGCCCGCCGCCTCCCGCCGGGCGCTGCGACCTGCGGGGAGAGAGCGGCTCAGCGGGGCGGCCGCGGGGAGGGGCCACGCGCCGAGCCCGGCCCCGCCGCACCGGAGCCCCGGGCGGGCGGGCGGTTCGGAGGAGGAGGCGGCCGGTTCCCCGCCGGCACCGGGACCGCCCCCGCCCCGCCCCGCCCCGCCCCGGGCAGCGGCCGCGGGTCCCGGCCCGGGGGACACGGTGCTCCGGCCCCGGCAGCCGCGGGGGTCCCCGCACCCACACACCACCCCCCCCGCCGAGCTGGGAGCAACGGCTGTGCCGGGGGTGTCTGTCCGTCCCGGGGGTGTCTGTGCCGGGGGTGTCCGTCCTGGGGGGATCTGTCCCATGGACATGTGTCCCAGGGGTGTCTGTCCCGGGGTGTCTGTCTGTCCCGGGGGTGTCTGTCCCATGGACATGTGTCCCAGGGGTGTCTGTCCCGGGGTGTCTGTCTGTCCCAGGGGTGTCTGTCCCATGGACATGTGTCCCAGGGGTGTCTGTCCCAGGGGTGTCTGTCTGTCCTGGGGGTGTCTGTCCCATGGACATGTGTCCCAGGGGTGTCTGTCCCGGGGGTGTCTGTCTGTCCCAGGGGTGTCTGTCCCATGGACATGTGTCCCGGGGGTGTCTGTCCCATGGACGTGTGTCCCAGGGGTGTCTGTCCCGGGGGTGTCTGTCTGTCCCGGGGGTGTCTGTCCCGGGGACACCCTGGCCCGAAGGCTGCTGCCGGACGCCGTGGCCGTGCTGGCGGTGCTGCTCCGGCTCCCACAGCCCCTCGGCTCAAGCTCCCCTCCGTCCCCGCTCGCTCAGGGGCTCTCCCCGGCCGCCCCGAGTGCTGGGGGCTGGGGTCTCTGCGGGGGGCCGTGGCCCCTGCCCCGGCACAGCCCAGCGCTCCCTGCCCACCCCGGGGAGCGATGGGCTCCCACGGCCCCGGCGGGCAGCAGGACGCCCATGCCAGCCCACCCGGGGGGCAGAGCTCGCTGGCACGGTGTCGGCTCGGGGCACGGTCCCTGCCAGCCCCAGCGGCCTGTCCCTGGGGGTCCGGGGGGAGCGTGGGGATCACGGTGCGGGCAGGGCAGCGTGGGGATCACGGTGCGGGCAGGGCGGCGTGGGCACGCCGCCGAGGGCAGTGCTGGGCAGGACCGGCTGCCCGGGCCCACGGTGGGCTCTGCACCCCGGCCAGGGTGCGGGGGTTGCTCGCAGCCCCCCGGCAGAAGCATTTGCAGACCCCAGAGAACGGCCGGCTCGTCCAGCGGCCGCCATGGCAACGTGTTATTAATGACAGCTGCTGATTTTGCCATGGCAACGGGGGGAAAGGGTCTCTCCTCGCAGCAGGCAGTGATCCTGGGGCCGGGGCTGCCCCCGCTGCTGCCCTCCCCGCGCGGGGCAGGGCTCCACGACGCCCAGCTCCGCTGGTGCCCCCGGCCGTTGCCACCCCGCCGGTGGGCCCCCCGTGAGCCCCTCGCCCGGGAGAAGCGCACCCCACGCCCCCGGCATGGCTGCGCCCACGCTCCCCGGCTCTGCCCGCTCGGCGCTGCCGGACGGTGCCCGCTCCCCGGGCCGTACCTGGCACCGAGGGGCTGGGGTGGCGGCGGTGCCCCTGCCTCCCTCCGCGGCTCGGCTCGGCTCGGCTCGGCTCGGCTCGGCTCCCTTCCCGCTCCCACCGCGCTCGCCACGGCCGCCGTCCCTTCGTGGGGCCCAGCTCCACCCCACCTGCCTTATCAGCACCCTTTGCCCGGGAAGTGCCGCAGACGGGACGCGGCTCTACGTCACGGAGCGTGTCACGCCGCGTGGGGTGGGAGCAGACGCCCACCCCCGCAGCCATGCCCCCCACCCCACCGCGCCTCGGGGGTCCCGGGGGGGCTCTGGGGACCCGTCCCTCGCTGGCGCGCGGCCGTGGGAGCGTCACGCCAACGCCCCGGTGTGACGGCACGCGGCAACGGGAGCCCCCCACGGGGAGCCCAGCTGCTGGGGGTGGGCAGGGGGGGTGGGCAGCGAGGGGGGCAGCGAGGAGGGGCAGGGGGGCAGCAGCCCCACCGCAGGCAGGGCAGCCAAGGCAGAGCCTGCGCCTTTAAGCGCAGCCCGCGAGTCGCTCCCCGGCGCTGCTGGCAGCCAGGCCTGTTTACGACAAACTCCCATTTCTCTCCTCCGCCTGCCCACGCAGGCTGCCAGCGCGGGGCAGCGCCGGGGGCACCCGCCAGCACCCTGTCCTGCTCCCGCACCCGCGCGGGCGCAGCGCCCGGCCGGGCCGGCATCGGCGTGCCCTGCGCCGCGCTGCAGGTACCTGCACGCCCGGCCGCCGCAGCGCGGCCGCCATCCCGGCCCACCCTCCGCCCGCCACGGCGGCTGCCGATGGGGAAACTGCTCGGGGTGCTGGGCCCCGGCAGCGCCAAAACCTGCGGCCCGGGGTCACCGGGCAGGCGGGGCGGTGGTTTCTGCACCGAACTCCCATGCCAGCGCCCTCCGCCCTGTCCCCGCGGGCGGCCGGCGCCTGGGAGGTCGGCCACGGAGATGGGTGCTGCTGCCTGCGAGGAGCACGGCCGGGGCTGCCTGCACCCCGCTGCTGCGGCGGCTGCTGCTGCCTGCGTGCTCGCCCCGTCCCTCCGCAGCAGTCCCTGTGCAGGCAGCAGTGGAGGCAGCAGTGGAGGCAGCAGCGCAGGCAGCAGCGCAGGCAGCGCAGGCAGCAGCGGAGAAGCAGTGCAGGCAGCAACGGAGCAGCAGCAGCACAGGCAGCGGTGCAGGCAGCAACGGAGCAGCAGCAGCGCAGGCAGCAGCGCAGGCAGCAGCACAGGCAGCGGCGCAGGCACGTCCCCTGCTCAGAGCCCAGCACCGGTCTCGCACACAGCCCACGCGCCCAGGCTCTTCCTCCCGCCCCACGTGTCGGGACTCTCCCGCACGCCCCCGGCTCGTCTCTCGCCCGGAGGCTGCCAGACCCCGCGGCAGCTCCCCCCGAGCCCCCTCCCGCCCACGGCCTCGTCCGGGCCGCGCACAGCCGCTGCGCGCGAGCACGCTGGCGGGCACACCTGCAGCCGCGCAGGCTCCGGCCGTGCTGATTCACGCACGCACGCTCCCGGCGCCGGCAGCTGGCAGCAGCCGGGGTGCCCGGGCGGCACGGCCGCGCTCGGCGGGCAGGCAGCAGCGCGGCGCAGGCACCACGCTCTGCTTCGCTGCGCCCCGGCAGCCGCGGCCCCCGGAGAGGCCCCGCTCAGGGCGAGGGGAAGGAGCAGGGGCCGGGGCAGCGTCTGCGGTGCAGGAGGGCAGAGCCCGGCGCTGGCCCCGGTGCGGGGCACGGCCAGCCGGGCAGGGCACCCCGGGGTCCCCGCAGGGCCCGGGGACCCCGGGGCCTCTCCCTGTCCCATGGGCAGCGGCCATGCCACCCTGCCCGGGCCGCGGGCCTCCCACGGGGCCACAGCTCTGCTCTCTGCCCCTCCAGCAGCCCCCCAACCCACCCTGCCCCCCGGTCAGCTCTGACCCCGCTGCCAGGGCCTCCCCGCTCCCTCGGCCGGGGTGCCGGTGCCCGTCCGACGGCGGCACGCAGCAGCCCCCCTCCGCCCAGGCAGGGCGTGCTGCGGGGGTCCCCCACGGCACAACCTGCACCCGTCCCAGCGCTCCCAGCGCTCCCACACTCCTGGGTGACGCTGGGCTCGGCTCTGAGGGCTTCGGGGTCCCGCCGCGGTCCAGCTCCCCGCTCAGCGCTAGCCCGCAGCCCCGCCGCTTGTCGGGCACCCCTGGCACGGGGTGACACGGGGACAGCAAGCACCCCTGGATGGCAGGGACGTGGCGGACCCCGAGCGCAGGCACTCCTGCACCCCGGGCGGCAGGAACTGAGGGTGGCTGGCTCGGACGCGCGATCCCCTCCCAGCCACCCCCGGCCCCACAGAGCCCAAACCCGCGCCGCGCTCCTCGGCCCCGCTCGCCCCGGCACGGTGCGGTGCCGCCGGGGGAGGAGGGGGTGCCAGACCCCAAAAGCAGCCGCAGCCCCAGCCGCAACGGACACCCGGGACCAGCGCGGGGGTCCTGCAGCCCCCGCGGCCCCGACTCGCCCCGCGGCACCAGGCAGGGGCTGCGTGCCGGGGACACGCAGCACGTGTGCAGCACGCAAGCGCCCAGGGCACGGCCACACCCGCGGGACACGCAGCGCACACGCGTGCCCCAGGCCTGGCGCTGAGCGTGCGCATGCCCCCCCCGAGCGACCCGTAACACGCGTGCAGAGCACCGCGTGCGCGTCCGCACCCTCCGCCGAGCACCGCGCGCGGCTCACACCCAGCACGCGTGTAAACACACGCAGGGAGGTGACGGGCTGCGCACACCCCGGCGGCAAACACACCCCTGGGAACACCCCGCGGGGACAGCCCCGCGCTGCGGGGAGGGGTGCCAGCCGCAGGCCCGCCCGAGCACGCCCGCGGCCTGCACGCACACGCAGATACACGCACACGGATACACACGCACACGGATACACGCACAGAGATACCCGTACACCCCCCCCCAGATACACACCCCATGCACGCATGCACACACAGATACACCCTCACACACACACCGTGCATGCACGCACACCGACACACACGCATGCACAAACACACCCCATGCACACGTGCACACCCACACTGTGCACACACGCACACGCACGCACACGCAGACACATGCACACAGTGTGCACACACACACGCAGACACATGTGCGCACACACGCACGCACACGCAGACACACGCACACACTGTGCACACACGCGCACGCACGCACACCCCCCCCGCACCCCCAGGCTCCCCGCCACCCCCCCCCCCCGCGCACACGCCCCGCGGGAAGCCCCGTGCACGTGCACACACCGCCCCTTGCAGAGCCCCTGTGCACGCACACTCCCGCGCACCCCCGCACCCCCCCGCGCACCTCCGCACACCCCCGCACCCCCCCCTCCGCACCCCGCACCCGCTGCACACGCACCCTGGCAGGAACCGCGCACACACGCACACACGCGTCTCCCTCGTCCCCCCCGCCCGCGCACGCCCCCCGCACACGCGCCCCCCCCGCACACGCGCCCCCCCGCCCGGCCCGCCCGCTGCTCACCAGCTCGGCGGCGGGGGCGGCTGCGGGGTCCCCGCCCGCGGCGGGGTGCGGGGCGGCTCCGGGCGGCTCCGGCTGCTCCGCCCGCCGCTCGCAACAAAGGGCCGCCCCGCCCGGCCCCCCCCCCCCCCGCGCCGCTCCCGCACCGCCACCGGCACCGGCACCGGCACCGGCAGCGGCACCGCCCCGGGCGTGCCCCGCCGGGGGGGCTGCTCCTGGCTCGGGGGGGGGCAGCCCCGGTTACGGGGTGCGGGGGGGAGGGGGGGGCTTGGAGGGGGGCTTGGGGTGGGGGGGTGGCCACGCTGTCCCCCCCACACGCACGCCAGCGAGGGGCTCGGCGCCGCCGGGGGACAGCGGGGAGGGGGCTTCGGGACCCCTGCCCGGGCCAGGGGGCTGCTGCGGGGCGGCGGGGCGGCAGCCCGGGAGCATGGCGGCCGCGGGGACAGCGGCGCGCGTGGCTGCGGGCGTCGGGGCGAGGGCCTCGCGGCGACGCGGGGCGGCTCGTGGCTGCGGGCACCGCGCGGTGACGCACGGCCCCGCCGTCCTGGGGCAGCCCGCGGCTCCAGGTGCCCCCGCGGCGACGCGCTCGGAGCCGGGGGCTGCTGGCCGGGTGTCGGGGTGCGCGGGGCACCGGGGCGGCCGTGCTGCGCTCCCGGGGTGCGGGGGGTGCCGGTGGTCCGGGCAGGGGGGGGAGCTGGAGATGACCGTGCCCCGGGCACAGAGTGGGGAGTGGGCAGGGGGCTGTGCCGCGGGGGGGTGACGGGTGCGCTGGGCAGGGGGTGACGGGTGGGCTGGGCAGGACACACTGCTGTGTGGCGGGGGGGGGTCTGGCAGGCAGAGCCCCCTGCCCCGGAGCAAAGCTGCCAGCGCAGCGGTGGCAGCGGTGCCAGCCCTCCACCGCAGCCAGTGCCGTGGGCACTGCTGGTGCTGGGCCGGGCAGGGGTCCTGGGCGGGGGTCCCAGTGGTGCCAGCCCTCCGCCGGAGCCAGTGCCGTGGGCACTGCTGGTGCTGGGCCGGGCAGGGGTCCTGGGTGGGGGTCCCAGTGGTGCCAGCCCTCCGCCGGAGCCAGTGCTGTGGGCACGGGTGGTGCTGGGCTGGGCAGGGGTCCTGGGCGGGGGTCCCAGCACCAGCCAGCTGTGGCCCTGCACCCCCCTTCCGCCTCTCCTGTCCCTGGGCGCTGCCGCTGGCCCTCCGAGCCCCCGGGCACCCGGACGTCGCACCGCGTCACCGACGCGGCCGTGCCACCTCGCCCCGCACACGGGCAGGATGCGGCCGAGCCAGCGGCGCGTGCAGGGCTGTGCCGCGGGCAGCTGCCTGCTCCCTGCACCCCTGGGCCGGGGGCGCGGGGGGGGGCTGCTGGCAGGGCTGTGCCCCCGCCCCACGCTCTGCCTCAGCCCTGGCCCACGCTCGGAGCGGTGCCAGCGAGGCAGGCCCACGGCCGGGGGCAGCACCGCTCGCAGAAGGGACCGCGGAGCTGTGCCCCGCAGCCCCCCGCAGCCCCCTGGGTGCCCCCCGCCCACGGGCAGAGACGGGGCTGCCGGCATGGGCAGACCCCCCCCCCAGCCCCCCGCCCTCCCCCTGGCTGGGCTCTCGGTGCCACAAGCCACCAGAGTCGGGTCCCTCCCGGGACGCGTCACTCCCCGGAGCTCGGCCCCGGCCCTGCCAGCCCCGCGGACCCCCCCGGGGCCAGCCACGCTGGGGGGGGCCGGCCTGGCAGCGGCCCGGGGCGTGGGGCTTGGGCTGCGGCCAGGGACGGGCTCCTTCGTCTGCGGGCGGCCCTGCCCTGCGCCGGGGCCACATGGCCGGGCTCCGCGGGGGCATGGCCGCCGCGCTGGCGGGACCTCGGCCCTGCCCGAGCCGCGGTCACCGGGCGGCTCCGACCGCAGGGCCGGGGTGAGGGCGGCCGGGGGGCACGGCTGCGGCTGGGTGGGCAGACCCCCAGGCCCTGCCCCGGGGGGGGCAACGCTGCCCACCGCCCCCCGCCCCGCTGCGGGGCAGCCCTAGCAGTGGCAGCGGCCGCATGGCTGCCGGGGGGACGGGGTGCCACGGGGAGGGCGGCGGGAGCGGGGCCGCGGCGACGCGGGGGCAGCGGGTGCCAGCCCCTCCGTGGCGGGCAGCCCCGCGGGTTCTGCTCTGGTTGCTGTTAAAGCCAGGCAGGCGTCCGCGCGCCCGACCCTGCCCCCCCGGCCCCTTCTCCGGCAGAACCCGGCCGTTTGCCCTCCCGCAGCGGCATCTGCCCGTCCCCCGCAGCTAAAAAAAGCCACCGGCTTGGCCCGTGCGGAGGGACGGCACCGTGCCCGGCCGAGCGGCCTCCCGGCCGCCCCAGCGCGGCTCCCGGCTCCCGAGCACGGTCTGGGGGTGCCCCTGGGGCGCGTCACCCCCTCGCTCCCCACACTGGGGCCAGGCGAGGTGAGGGTCCCCCGGGAAGTGGCGGCACTGCCGCACCCCGCAGCCCCCGTCCCGCTGGGCCCCGCGGCCGCGGGTCACGCGCCGGCGATGCCCCAGCGCCCGCAGCGGTGCGGGGAAGGCCTGAGCCGGACCCCAGCCCCGCGGGCAGCGTGCGCCCACCCAGGTGTGCCCGGGGGGGCCACGGCCCTTTGGTAGGAACAGGGGCCACCACAGACCCCCTGCTCCTTGCGCCCCACGCCGAGCAGAGCCGGGGGGACACACGCCGCAATGGGGGGGACACACGCTGCGACAGGGGGGACACACATCGTGATGGGGGGGACACACGCTGCGACGGGGGGGACACATATCGTGATGGGGGGGACACACGCTGCGACGGGGGGGCTGCACACTGTGACGGTGGGGACACGCACCGCGACAGGGGGGACACACACCGCGACAGGGGGGACACACACCGCGACGGGGGGGGCCGCAGGCGACGCCTCGCACGCTCGCCCTTGGCACCTCGTCCCAAGGGCCCCGGTGAAAGCCGATCCCGGGCCCGCGGTCACCTTGTGCCTTGGCACCGGCTGCGCCCGGCAAGCGGCACCTCCCCGCCCCGGGTCACCCCCCCGGGGCCACCCCCGCCCGTGGGACACCCCGGCAGCGCATCCCCTCCCCCCCCGGGGGTGTTCTGCGGGGGGGATTTGCGTGATGGGGCGGGGGAGGGATGAAGCAACGGCCCGGGACCCCCCGTGGGGCCCCGATCGCGCCCCTCCGGGGCCCCACGGGTGGGGGGGGGGAGGGGGGGGTGCGCGGGCACGCGCCGCCCCGGGGCGGAGCCACCCGAGCGCGTCCCCGCGCTGCCGCCGCGTCCGCCCCGTCGCGCCCTGCCATGGCCGCCCGCTGCCTCCGCGCCGCCCCCGCGCTGGCCCGCCTGGCCCGCAGCCCCCCGCACGCCGCCCCCGCGCTGGGCCGCCTGGCCCGCAGCCCCCTGCCCGCCATCGCCGCGGGGCCGCGCCGGCACTGTGAGTGGGGTCACCCCGGGGGGGGGTGCGGGGCCGCGCCGGCACCGTGAGTGGGGTCACCCCGGGGGGGGGTGCGGGGCCGCGCCGGCACCGTGAGTGGGTGCACCCCGGGGGGGGGTGCGGGGCCGCGCCGGCACTGTGAGTGGGGTCACCCCGGGGTGGGGGGGGGTGCGGGGCCGCGCCGGCACCGTGAGTGGGGTCACCCCCGGGGTGGGGGGGGGCGACGGGGGGTGGCAGCCGGACCCGCACCCCCCGCTTAGTGCCGGTCCCGGGGGCTTCGCTGCCGGTGGCGGAGCCGCGCGAGGTTCTGCCCCGGGTCCGGTCCCGGGGCGGGGGGGGGGGGGGGGGGGGTGTGTGCTGCTGCCGGTCTCGGTGCCACGTGGGGTCCCGCAGCCCGGCCCGGCCCCGGCGGGGGTTGCTGCGGGCCCCGGCCCCGCCCGGGGTTTCTCCCCCGAGCTCGCACTTGGCGTGACCCTGGCGGGCCGGGTCCCGGTCCCGGTCCCGGTCCCGCTCCGGCGCGGGGTGCTGCTGCCGGTCCGCAGCCGGGCTGGCCCCGGGGGGCTCCGCTCCCGGCCCTGTGCGGGGCTTTGCAGCCCGACCCGCAGCCCAGCTTGGCCCCCAGGAGGGCTGGCTACTGGTCCCAGTCCCGGTCCCACACAGTCCTGCAGCCCAGCTCCCGCCCCAGCGGGGCTTTGCCCTTGGTCCCGGTCCCGGTCCCGGTCCCCGCAGCCCGGCTCGGCACCCGGAGGGGTTCGCTCCCGCCCGGGTCTCAGCGGGGTTTGCTCCCGGCCGCGGTCCCAGGCAGGGTTTTGCACTCCCGCGGGGCGTCTGGCCCCGGAGGGGTCTGCACCCGGTTTGCACCCGGTCCCGGTCCGGGTCTCACGTGGGGCTCTGCACCCACGTCCCGCCCCGAGAGGGCTGTGTGCCCGCTCCCCGTCCCGCTCCCGCCTGAGGTCCCGTGCCCTGGCCCGCAGCCGGCCCTGCCGGGTGGGGTCTGGTGCGTGGTCCCCGCGGCACGTCGCCCGGTCCCGCGCCGGGGCGGGGGGTGCACCCCTAACACCGCGCCGCCGCTCCCCAGATGCCGACAGGCGGATCAAGGTGGCCAACCCGGTGGTGGAGATGGATGGGGACGAGATGACGCGCATCATCTGGGCCTTCATCAAGGAGAAGGTAGGGGGTCCTGCCCGGGGAACGGGCGGGTGCCGCGCCAGCGGGCTGGGGGGGCTGCACAGGGGGGCAGGTGGCTGTTGTACCGGGGACAGCAGCCCCTGCGCGCTGCCCTCCTGTCCTCCCGTCCTCTGCCAGTCTGTCAGTCTGTCTGCCTGTCCGCAGGAAGCAGGTGGTGAAACCAGAGCACGGCTTCCGGCAGGACCTGGGAGCGAGGAGCTCCCGCATAGGGGGACCCTCCCGGGCAGGGGGACCATCTCGGGCAGGCAGCCAGGGCTGGGCTGGGCTGGGGACCGGGGCTCGCCGTGCCGCAGGCACCCCACACCGTCCCCCCGCTCCGACACTCTCGTGGGCCCCCCCAGCTCATCCTGCCCAACGTGGACATCCAGCTGAAGTATTTTGACCTGGGCCTGCCGCACCGGGACAAGACGGACGACCAGGTCACCATCGACTCGGCGCTGGCCACCCAGAAGTACAGCGTGGCCGTGAAGTGTGCCACCATCACACCGGACGAAGCCCGGGTGGAAGGTGGGCCGGGGGTGGGGGTGGTGGTCCTGGCAGCCCCGTGGGGTGCTGAGCCCCCCGTGTGTGCCCGGCCCCTCCGGGTCAGCGGTGCCCCCCCCACCGGCTCAGGTTTCTGGTGGGTTGGGGGCTGCAAAGCTGCCTGGGCTGGGGGCCCCGTGCTCAGTGCTGTCCCCCCCGCCCTGGGGTGCCGTGGGGACCTGCGGGCGTGGGGCTGGGGACAGACTGGCCTCTGCCCAGTGCCAGCCAGGAGCCCGCGCCGCTGTCCCTCTCCTGGGCTGGCCCGGCAGCGGGGCTCCGGCAGCAGCCCACGGCACGGAGCAGTGGGGGGCTGGCAGGGGCCGGGCGCCGGGCTGTGCCTGGCGGGGGGGTCCCTCGGGGGCCTCACCTCCGCGCCCCCAGAGTTCAAGCTGAAGAAGATGTGGAAGAGCCCCAACGGCACCATCCGAAACATCCTGGGGGGCACGGTCTTCCGGGAGCCCATCATCTGCAAGAACATCCCGCGCCTGGTGCCCGGCTGGACCAAGCCCATCACCATCGGCAGGCACGCTCACGGCGACCAGGTGAGCGCGGCGCAGCCGCTGCCCGCGGCGCGGGGCCTCCGGCAGCTCCTGCCGGCCCTGCCCGATGCCCTGCCCTGCCCCTCGCAGTACAAAGCCACCGACTTCGTGGTGGGCAAGTCCGGGACGTTCAAGATGGTCTTCACGCCGAAGGACGGCAGCGGGGCGAAGGAGTGGGAGGTGTACAACTTCCCCGGCGGCGGCGTGGGCATGGGCATGTACAACACCGATGAGGTAGCGGCGTGGGCCAGGGCAGCGTCCCCGCGGGCAGCACGCCCTGCCACGCGGGGTGGACCTGGCCGGGCTGGTGGGGCGGGGGTCCCACGGGGGTCCGTGCGCTTCCCTTGCAGTCCATCTCGGGCTTCGCTCACAGCTGCTTCCAGTACGCCATCCAGAAGAAGTGGCCTCTCTACATGAGCACCAAGAACACCATCCTCAAGGCCTACGACGGCCGCTTCAAAGACATCTTCCAGGAGATCTTCGATAAGTACGGACTCACAGGAGCTGGGGCTGCTGGGGGGAGCTGCCCCGGGGGGGCTGGGGGCCGCTGCCCAGGGACGGCAGCGGGACCCGGGCTGGGGTGGGCACGGCTGACGGCTGACGCCCGCCCGGGGCTGGCAGGCACTACAAGACGGAGTTCGACAAGCTGAAGATCTGGTACGAGCACCGGCTCATCGACGACATGGTCGCCCAGGTGCTGAAGTCCTCCGGCGGCTTCGTCTGGGCGTGCAAGAACTATGACGGGGACGTCCAGTCGGACATCCTGGCCCAAGGTGGGGCGGCGGGGGGTGGGCTGCGCGCGGTCGCCCTCCCGGGGCCGCCCTGACCCCCTCCTGCCGCAGGCTTTGGCTCCCTGGGGCTGATGACCTCCGTCCTGGTGTGTCCGGACGGGAAGACCATTGAGGCGGAGGCCGCCCACGGCACCGTCACCCGCCACTACCGGGAGCACCAGAAGGTGGGTGCGCTTCGCCCGCGGCGTGCTGCCCGCGGCGTGCTGCCCGCGCCCGCCGGCTGAGTGCTCTTCCCGCGCAGGGACGACCCACCAGCACCAACCCCATCGCCAGCATCTTCGCCTGGACGCGTGGCCTGGAGCACCGGGGCAAGCTGGACAGTAACCCGGACCTGATCAAGTGAGTGGGGTGGGACGGGGCACCCCGGGGGGGGACGCTGCTGGCAGCCAGCCCGGTCCCGGCCGCGGCGGGGTCCGCGGTCCAGTGCCGGCTTTGCTGGAGCCGCGCGTGCCGCCGCCGTCCCCAGGTTCGCACAGACGCTGGAGAAGGTCTGCGTCCAGACGGTGGAGAGCGGGACGATGACGAAGGACCTCGCCGGCTGCATCCACGGCCTCCCCAAGTACGAGTGGCTGGCGGGGCGGGGGGCAGCCGCGGCGGCCGGGCGGGCTGGGCGCCCGCGGGGTGTCCCTGGGGACTCGGGGCGTCTCTTTACAGCGGACGGGCAGCCGGGCAGGGGCCACGTCCCGCGGTGGGGGGTGGGCAGGGACCCCGCCGGCGCAGGACCCCTGCAGCCCCTCTCCGTCCCCCGCAGCGTGAAGCTGAACGAGCACTTTGTGAACACCACCGACTTCCTGGACGCCATCAAGAACAACCTGGACAAGGCCCTGGGCAAGCAGTAACGGGGTGGGGGGGCCACCCGGACGGACGGGGCCCCCGCGCCGCCGCCAGCTCACCGACATAGCTCAGGAACAGTTCCGTAATTTTCATAAGCAGTTTTCTTACCAGTGTTTTTAAAGCCTTTCTGGCAGGGCTGGGGGGCCCGTCCCGCTCCCATCATGTACCCTCCCCCCCCCGGTGCCATTAAACGCCTCTCGGCCCCGCGCGTGGTGGTGGCACGGCGCTCGCGGCGCGGGCACGGGGCGGGCGCCGGCCGCCGCAGGCAGCCAGCGGCTGACGAATGCGCGTTTATTAGAACTATTGCTGAACAGCAATTCCAACCGAGGAGATCGGAGAGAACCACGAGGCAGCGGGGCTTTGCGCGAGGGGGGCTGGACGCTCTGCGCACGCGGGGGGGGACGCCAGGGAGCCTCCGGCCGCTGCCACCGGCGTGACCCCCCCTCGCCCTGCAGCACAGAGCCCGGGGCTGCCTCCCGCAGCGGCCAAGACCCCTCGGCTCAGCACGGGGGGGCCACACCGCGCAGATTTTTGGTACAGGAGTGAGGTAGAGTGGGGGGGCGGTGGGGAGGGGGTCCGGGCTGGCCAGCGCTGCGGCTGTCTCCATCCTGCCCCGAGGCCGGAGCTGGGGGTGGGAAGGTGGCAGCAAGGGTGGGGGGCACTCTGTCTTGCTGGGGGCTGGGATGCCCCTTTCCCCCCCTCTCAGCACCAGCCTGGGGTTTGGGGACAGGTCCCTGTCCCGGGGAGCATGGTGGGGCCGGTGTCGGGTGGGGGGAGGCAGCTCGGGGGTCCTGGACCCTGTGCCAGCGCCGCGGTCGCAGCTGCGCGGGGGGTACCGGTGCCTGCCAGGGCCCTGCCCGGCACAGGCGATGCCGGGGGGAGCGATGCCGGGCCCCGGCCCCGCGGCAGGGAAGGGGGACAGCCAGGGGGGCGAGCCCAGACCCAGTGTGGCCCCAGCCCCTTCCCCCCCCCAGCACCTGGGCGCGGAGGAGGAGGCAAGCCCCCTCCCCAGGGCTGCGCTGCCCCAGCACCAGCCTCTTCCTGAGCCCCGGAGCAGCTCGGGGGGCGAGGAGGGGCTGCGGTTCGGTAGCAGGGCCCTGCCCCTCCCTGCAGGACCCCCCTCTGGTCCTCAGCACCCCCCGCCCCATCGCAGCCCCCGCCGCTGCCCGCGCACAGACCACACACGTTACACAGGTTTACAAAGCACGTTGGTTGAAGGAAACCGAACTCAGTGAAAAGATAAATCCAACCACGCGGCACATCTGAAAAAAATAAATTACTTTCAAAATACCATCATTTGCTCAAGTGGAACAGGGTTTGCCTTCCTTTAAACACAGCGCTCGCTACAGCCGCTCGGCCCCCAGAGCTGCTGCTTCCGCGGGGCTTTGCCGCTAGCTTGTAAGAAAATATTCTGCTTTGTATGCGCCCAGGGCCTGGCGCAGGCTGGCACAGCTCTGCCCGCGCCAGCTCCCGGGCAGTGCCAGCACGAGTGGGGTGGCTGTCCCTGCCTGGGAGACAGGGGCGAGCGAGAAACGCAGCCCCCCGGCTCCCGCGGGCAGAGGGGCTGCTGCCCCACGGGGGGAGCGGGGGGCTGGCCGGGCTGCAGCCCCCGCACAGCCGCGGGGAAGGACCCAGGAGGTAGAATTATCAGTAATGCTCATCATCTTCTGGGACGGGCCTTCCCCTGCCCGCAGGCTCAGCGGCCGGGGCCGCGGGCGAGGGAGAAGACGGCGGCCCCGGCTGCCCCGACGGCGGGCAGGAGCGGGGCGAAGGGAGGGCGGCACCGGGCAGGGGAGCTGCAGGCACCGGCGTGCAGCCCGGCGATCGCTCTGCGCGGCTGGCGGGGAAGGAGGGGAGGACCCCAGCGGTGGCCAGAGCTCCACCGGGGCTCGGCAGGGGTCTGGCAGGCGCCTGGAGCCGAGCCCTCGCCGCCCCAGCTCCATCGCGTGCCCGGGGCAGGCAGTGACCGCTGCCCCATGCCACCTCCTGCCCCTGCTCCTGCCTTCGCCCCGGGAAAGGGTTTCGGACATCCCTGTTTTCTCCTTCACCAAGCTCAGCTGGAGCCCCCCTCTCCGGAGCGGTGGTGCGGGTCCGGCCGGGTGCCTCTTACCACGCAAAGCCCACGCAGGCCTCCAGCAGCCTCCAGCCTCGGCTACAACATGTTGTAGTACGCCATCTCCTTCATGGCCTGCTCGGTCAGGGCATGCTCGTCCGGGGGGTTGCCCACCCCCCCATAGCCGTAAGAGTTCTCCTCCTCGAAGTCGTCCATCTCCTGCTGCCCGTCCAGCTCGGCGTGGTCGGCCCCGGCCAGGTCCATCATGGGATCTAGGATTCAGCAGATGGACACCCCATGATGGACCCACGTGAAGGCCCACGGCCAACAGCACCCTCCTCCCCGGGCACCTCGGCTTTGGAGCCCAAGGCTCCCCAGGAGCTACAGCCCTGCTCGAGCCGGGCTGCCCGTGGGGCTCTCAGCCCACTGGGTGCCCAGCCACACGCCGCAGCAGGGACAGGTCGCTGGCAGAGCGCTGGTGGACCCGAGCGCTGGCACGGGAGTGCTGGCTCTGGCCAGTGCCTGTGCTGCACACGGGGGTCCGCAGCACCCATCGCGCCGTGGGGGCCGGGGGATGAGGACAGGACGGCAGCGCGGGACGGGCGTCCTCCCCGCGCCGCCCCAGCACTCCCTGCCCGCGCCACGGTGCTGGGCACCGGCTGAAGCTAGGCCAGGGTGAGAGTTGTCCGAGGTGGGGAGGACGAGAAGGCGGCAGGAACAGGGGATCCTGCCGGGCCCCCCAGGATGCGCTCGAGGTGGGCATCGAGCTGCTAAGGCAGTGGAGGGGATGAGGCAGCCAGAGCTTGTCTCCAGCTCTGTCTGTGTGAAGCAGGGTTGGTCCCACCACGAGGCTGCTGATGGAGCAGAAACCTGCGGCAGGGGCATCTCCGTCCCCCCAGGGTGCCTTTGGGCAGCTGCAGAGGGGGCAGCCGGGGCAAGACCAGCAGCATTTACCCCTCCACCCTGCAAAGCCCTTGGCCACGATCACGGCCACTGCATCAGCAAAGGGCACCGTCCTGCCCAGACGCCGAAGCCCCTGTGGCTCCTTGAGCAGCTGTTTGTTTTAACTTACTTTTTAATTAAGTTTATTTACTTGTATTTGTACCAAGTTTATTACGCTTACTCCAGCTCCCACTCGGTACCTCTGCGGGGGATGGGAGCTTGAGGACAGGGGAGGCTGGGGGGACAGCACGCGTCACCACGCGGTGCTGCAGGACAAGCAAGCCGAGGGCAGCTCGCAGGGGACAGCCCCCCAGAAGGCGCTTGCTGGAGCCGCTGCGGCACGGCCCAGCTCCCGAAGCCACCAGCCGGGCGCTCCCGCAGCCGGGACGACCGGGGCACCCAGCCTGCGACCGGCAGGGCCAGGGACTGGCCACAGCCTGCACCCACCTTGGCTGTCCAGGCTGATGTCCATCACCCCGTGCTTGACCTTCATGTGCCGGCTCAGGTTGCCCTTCAGGTTGAACTTGCTGGAGCAGTAGGGACACTTGAAGGGCTTGCTCCCCGCGTGCAGGTGCATGTGGCCCAGCAGGTTGTACATGCGGTTGAAGGACTTCCCGCAGACCTGCGGGCAGCGTTCCTGGGGTCAGCAAGGGCTCTCCAGCGCAGGGGGACAGCGGCAGGCGCTCGCCCACGACAGCCCGTGCTTCCACAGGGAAGTGGGCTTTTCGGAGCAGACCTTGCTCCTGGGGTCCCCGGCTGCTCCCACCAGCTTCCACGAGCAACGGGGCCGCTTCCCTCCCCTCCCCTGCGACGGGAGGCCTCGGGGAGGCTGGACTGGTGTTGCTGGGAACCCCAGCAGGTCTAGCCCTGCTGCCGCACAGCTCTGGGCAGCGGCTTCAGGACGAGCTGTTTGCCCGAGCGAACAGAGGGAGGCATCACAAAACTGCTTTCCTGTGACTAAGGACCCAGCCCAGCCTGGCCGGGTGTCTCTGGGACCCCCAGGCGTCCACTCACCCCCCCGGACCCCCGACCGTACCTTGCATTTGAACGGCTTCACCGGCGAGTGCACAATCATGTGGGTCTTGAGCGTCTGCTTCTGCACGAACGTCTTGAAGCAGATGTGGCACTGGTAGGGACGGACGCTGGTGTGGATCAGCATGTGCCGCTTCATGTTGGCCTGCAGCGTGAACTCCCGCCCGCACACCTCGCACTTGAACTCCTTCACGCCCTGCCAGGGGTTGGGAGAGCCGTGAGCACGGGCAGGGCAGCAGCGGGCAGGGCTCTGCCTGCCGCGCTCGGGGCCTCCCAACGGACCCCGCAGCGGGGCCGGGCACAGTGCAGAGCCGAGGGGCACGGGACAGGGTCCTCGTCGCCAGGCTGAACTGCGGGGACCGTCATCAGACGGGACCAGAGGAACTGGGGGGAGATTTACCCTCATCAGCTCAGCTGCACCTTCCTCAGAGCATCTCCTGCTCCCCTCTCCCTGCCCTTCCTGCAAGTGCAGGGTGGGCACTACCGAGAGCCTGGGGCTGTCCCCGCACTGCCTGGGGGCCATTCCCACTGCCTGGTCCTGCAGCGGGCAGGACCCTGCCTCCTGCCTCGCCTGCGGGCACCATCTTCTCGCTCACCCTGGAAATGCATCCGCAGCGCCTGGAAAACCCCGTGTCAGGTCAGCGCTGCCGGAGCGAGGGCAGCCCCGGGCAGCGGTGCCTGCGGGAAGGAGCTGGCGGGGAGCATGGCTGCCACATGGCAGCGGCCTGGCACAGGGCACCTTCGCGAGCCCGGCCCCAGCCCCGCAGCGCGCGGGAGGTGGGCTGCGGGCAGCGTGGCTCGATGGGCGCTGCCAGCCCAGCTCTGCTGCTGGCTCAGGCCAATTGGTCCCCCGGGATAAGGGCAAACCCCTCACTCACAGCGTGCTGGGAGGGGCTGTGGCAGCGCGTGGCCAGGGACCCCCAAGTCACCCCACTGCAGTACCCACAGCAGGTCTGAACCCCCTCCCCGAGGATGGAAACCCCCAGGGAGAAAGGAGCCTGGGCAGCCCAGGGCCCCCACCCGTAACGATGATAATCAACAGCCCCTAGCAAACGCCAAGCGCGGACACCCCTGCCCACCCACACCGTCTCCCAGGGCTGGACAGGACTCCAGGACACCGGGACACCCCGAGCACCCGCATCCAGAGCCGGCACATCTCCTCCCGGCACAGCAAGAGCAGCACCCCCGGGCGCCCGACGCGCCCCGGCCCCTACCTTGTGCGTGAGCGAGTGCTGCTTGAGGTGGTGGATCTGGCTGAACTCCATCCCGCACTCGGTGCAAACGAAGGGCCGGACGTTCTGGTGCTTCAGCATGTGGTTCTGCAGCTGGCTGCGGTAGTGGAAGGACTTGCTGCACTCCAGGCACTGGTAGAGCGTGGGGCCCTGGTGCGTGGAGAGGTGCCGCTTCAGCTGGGTGAGCGTGGAGAAGTCCAGCCCGCACTCCACGCAGACGTGGCAGCGGCCGCTCTCGTGCTTCACCTCGTGCGCCTTCAGCTCGCTGGGGTAGGCAAAGCCGCGGCCGCAGAAGCGGCAGCTGTAGGGCTTGATGTCGGTGTGCAGCAGCATGTGCCGCTTCAGGTGGCTGGTCTGGGTGAAGGCCTTGCTGCAGACCTCGCACTTGTGGGGCCGCGTGCCCTGGTGGGTCAGCAGGTGGGTCTGCAGGTGGCTGGGCTGCTTGAACAGCTTGCTGCAGTGCGGGCAGGAGTGCGGCTTGATGCCGTTGTGGCCCAGGATGTGGGTCACCAGGTTGTACTTGGACGTGTAGGACTTCTCGCACATGCGGCACTGCCAGCGCTTCTGCCGGTCCCCCGCCTCCACCAGGTAGGAGTCGTCGATCTGCACGTTGATGTCCAGCCGGTCCAGCTGCGCCTTCCTGCTGCGCTCGCTGGTGGCACCCGCCGCCTCCGCCTCCAGCTCGCCCGGCTCCTGCCACGCCAAGCCCTGCTCGCTCTTCACCGCCTCGGGGGACGCCGGCGCCGCGGGCTCTGCCTCGCCGGGGGACGGGGTGCCCACCTCGAAGGGGCACTCGGTCCGCAGGGCCCCCGCCGTGCCGCCCTGCGCTGCGCCCGCCGGCTCGGTGACCTCTGGCTCCCGGCGCGCGTGCCGGCGCAGGTGCCGCAGGCGCCGGGGCTTCCTGCCGAAGGCGCCGAGGTCGATCATCTTCACGGCACTGCTCTGCAGGGTCTGCTCCTGGCCGGGCTCCCGCGGTGGGGGGCCGCACTGCCGCTCGCTCTCCTTGTCCCCGGGCACGGGCGCTTGGCACGGCACCTCGTCCTCCGCCTCCACCTTCTCGCACTTGACCTTGGGCACCAGCCTCACCGGAGGCCGCTTCCTCCTCCGGGCGTGCTTCTCCAGGGAGCTCTCTGCCTCCAAGGCGTCCTCCTCCTGCCCGTCCCCCGCCGCCTGCCCCTCGCCCTCCGGCTCCCCGGGCTCTGCCGCGGCGGCGTCCGGCAGCTCCGCTCCCAGCCCCGGGAAGAAGCCGGCGGGGCTGACGGTGGCCCCAAGCAGCTCATTCTCCGACACCAAGCCCAGCACCGCAGCCTGCGCCAGCGACAGCACCACCACCGCGTCCGTCTGCGTCCCGCACTCGGTGAAGCGATCCATCTCTCGCCGCCTGCCTACGCTGTCATGGCTGGGGAGGGAGAGAGTCGGCCGTTAGCCCTCCCGCTGCCCCGGCACCACACAGCCGCCGGGACGCCGCTCCGCGAGGGGCTCGTGCCAGCCGCCACCCCCTTCCCTATCACCAGCCCCAGCAAACCCCAGCCCGATGTGGGTGTTGACAGTGGGGGTCCCCAGCATCGCAGGATGGGGGCCCCTGGGGGTCTCCGCGGCAGGGGCAGGGGCCTGGGAACGGGAAGCTCAGCTCTGTGCCCGCTGCCAGTTTTTCTGGCCAGGCTATCAAACCCCCGAGGTCTGGCTCCTCGCGTGCCCCAGAGCCCCCCGGCAGCGACTCCTGGGGACGGGTGCCGTGCGGTTTGGGGACCACTCATGGAAGGCAAACGCGCCGCTCTGCTCTGAGCTCCTCGCAGGAGCGAGCAGCGGCAGCGGAGGGCGCGGGGGGCCCGAGGAACCAAAGCCCACCCACTCCTCACCGGGAACGTCTCGCAAGCGGCCAAACTGCCAGGCTCGCCAGCCCGCGACGCGCACGGCCGAGGCTCTGCTCGGCTCGGTGCCAGCGCCGTTGGGGGTCCCAAGCACGGGAGGCAGCTCGGGGTCCGGGCGTGCTGGTGCCCCATGAGCCCCCCCCGCTGCCCCAACCCTCCTGCCGGGCTCCAGCTTTGCCCTCCCTGCCTGGCCCACCCCTCTCGTCTCCAGCCCCCTCACCGCCACGCAAGCGCCTGCTCTCCTCTCCGCTGTTCCGAACGCCTCGCAGCGGTGCTGTTTTGTCCCAGCAGCGAGCACGCCAGGTGCCAGCAGTGCTTCTTTGGGTTTTATAAGTGGTTTGTTCCCACTTTTCCCGTCTCCCTCCCGCGGCCGCACTACCAGCCTGCTCACAGAGCTACGAAGCCCCTTGTCAGGAGTGGGCTACGGCGCCAGCGAAAACCCCTGCAACAGCCACGGACCCCCAGGGCCCCAGCGCAGACACGGCAGCGCAGCAGCCAAAGCCCCCCACGCTGTGAGGGCTTGAGCCCCCCGCTCTGAGCCCCCCCCGAGCGCTCATGCCCACGCTGGCACCGGGCCACCGCGTGCCCGAGGTACGCAGGGAAGAGGAGCAGGACACGGACGGGGTCAGAGCAGGACGACCCGACGCCAAGGCCCCCCTGGGGCGCCCGGCGGAGGGACCACAACGGGTTTGTCACCGGTCAGACTCTTGGGACCCAGAGCCACAGCCCCACCGCCCTCCGGGAGGGCTCGTGACGGGACCCTGCGCGACTCTGGTCCTGACCTCGTGATATTTAACTATTGCAGCTGTTTGCAGGCAGACAGCCCGCGAGCTGCTCACGGACGACACGCAGTGCGGATGCTCACTCGTGCGAGCAGCAGCGTCTCGCCGCGGGACGCGCCGGCAGGACAGCCCGTCTGGGCGTGCTGGCACCGCCAGGTCCCCCGAGCGAATCATCCCGACAGCAATGGAGACCAGCAGGAGAGGGACGAGGCCCTTGGGAAGAGCCGGCGTTCCTCAGCGGGCAGCCGGAGCCCGCGCCCGCCCCACCAGCAGCCCTTTCTGGGGAGCGCAGGGGCAGCCGGCCAGCGGGCGAGGAATTGCTGCCATAAACAGCCCGGGAATGCGGGACGGCGGAGCGCGGCGGAGCAGCTGCGCAGGGGGAGCGGGGCAGGCGCTGCCGGCCTCGGGGAGGCTGCTTCGCCCTCCGGCCCCAGACCCCTCCGGCTGGCGGCCGCGGGTTCCTCGGCGATGCGGGGTGGGACACGGAGGGGAGCCCACCGGCCGACGCCAAGCAGAGCGCGGCGAGGAGCGGGAGAGCTGCGCAGGCGCAGGCAGGGCTGCCAGCGGAGCAGCCCGCCGGTCGCTGGGCAGTTTGGTTTGTGAGGATTAAAGCAACACGCGGAGAACGCGCTCGCGCCCGGCTCGCTGGTGCCCAGGGACCCGACAGCCCCGTGCCCGCCCCAGCGAGGATGGGGCAGGGTCCCGGAGGGATGCAGAGCCGGAGCAGCGGTGCCCGGCTCCCCCAGCCCGAGCCAGCCCAGGACCCCTTGGTGGGGTGCAGCCCAGGACCCCCAGCAGCCCCCCCGCAGCAGCCCTGGTGCGGCCGGTGAGGACGGGCAGTGCGGCGCTTGGAGAGCCACCCCCCGACGAGAGCAAGGAGGCCGCTGCTTCCTCCCGCGGTGAAGAATGTTCTCCTAAATATAATTATTTCTGCAGCTACAACAAAGAGAAATCCTATGGGGGAGGTAAAACAGGAATAAACTCTAAACCAGATTATGTCGCAGTCCCAGGAGCACCCGCACGGCGCGGGCGGCGATCCTGGGATAGATAACCGCGAGCGCAGAGACCCCGCTTCATCAGGTTACCGAGCCCACGGTTCTCACCGCGGCACCCACACGGCCTCCACGCCACGTCCCACCAGCCCCAGCCGAGGGGACATCAGCCTCTGCCCCGCAGGCAGAGCCACCGGCAGCTGCCCGCTCTCGCTGGTCCCCGCACGGCCCCGAGGAGCGTGGCCTGTGCGTCCCCCACGCCAGCTCTGCGCCCACCCCAGCACCACGCCACAGCCCCCCGGGGAAGGAGGCAGCCGCCGCGGTGGGAACGAGGAGCCAGAGAGGGGAGGACAGCGGCAGCACGGGCTCAGCACCCGGGGCACCGCGTCCCTCCTCGGCATCCCCCCGCGCGGGGTCCGGAAACAGGATTGGGGACCCCCAGCCCAGGGCCGGGCACACCCTGCAATGGAGGGGGAAAAGAAACGGAGGGGAGGGGGTGGCTCCAGGCCCTCACACCTCCAGCCCCCAGCACGGAGGAGATGGAGAGGAAGAGGAAGAGGAAGGGGGAGTGCGGAGGCAGCGAAACAAAGCAAGGAGCGGGGGAGGGCAGCAGCAGGAGGAGGAGGAGGAGGAGGGGTAGGAAGAAGAATGGGGAGGAAGAAGAGGAGGGAGCAGCCCAGTACTCCCCGGCTGCCCCCTCCTCTTCTTCCTCCCCGTCCTCGCTCCCACCCAGCCCTGTGTCCCAAGGCCGGTCGCCGGACGCAGCTCGGGTGCCGGGCGGTGCCACGGTTTCCTGGAAGGAGCCTGCGAGCAGCACCGCCGTCTCCGGGGATCTGCGAGTCGAACCCTTGCCGGAACTGAGGAACCCGAAACGCCGAGCCCGCTGCCGGGGCGCGAGCCCAGGCAGGGCGCCGGGGTCCCTCTGCTCTCCCCGGCGAGGGGCCGGCGGCGGCTGGGCAGCAGGGAAGGCCCGTCCCTCATCTGTCCTGTCCCTCTGGCCCGTCCCTCATCTGGCCTGTCCCTCTGGCCTGTCCATCTGTCCTGTCCCTCTGGCCCGTCCCCCTGGCCTGTCCCTCTGGCCTGTCCCCCTTGGCCTGTCCCTCTGGCCCGTCCCTCTGGCCTGTCCCCCTTGGCCTGTCCCTCTGGCCTGTCCCCCTGGCCTGTCCCTCTGGCCCGTCCCTCTGGCCTGTCCCTCTGGCCTGTCCCTCTGGCCCGTCCCTCTGGCCTGTCCCTCTGGCCTGTCCCCCTGGCCTGTCCCTCTGGCCCGTCCCTCTGGCCTGTCCCTCTGGCCTGTCCCTCTGGCCTGTCCCTCTGGCCCGTCCCCCTGGCCTGTCCCCCTTGGCCTGTCCCTCTGGCCTGTCCCTCTGGCCCGTCCCTCTGGCCTGTCCCTCTGGCCTGTCCCTCTGGCCCGTCCCTCTGGCCTGTCCCTCTGGCCTGTCCCCCTGGCCCGTCCCCCTTGGCCTGGCCGTTCCCCTTCCCACACGCACCGCGTGGCTCTTGCAGGCCAGCTCGGATCTTCCTTTTCCCAAGCGTTCCCCCACGGCCGCGTACGCAGGACGATGAACACCCACGCGCCTCGTCCTGCGGCACGGTGCTGTCACCCCGCTCCCGGCACCGCCGGACGCTGCTCCCGCGGCAGGGGCCGGTGGGCAGCACGCGACCCGGGCAGCCCCACACCCCCCGCACGGGGGGTCCCGCAGCGGCTTCCAGAGCAGGAGAGGGGACCCGAGATGGGACCCGAGTGTTCTCCCCAGGTCTCCAGCCCTGCGGAGGGGTCACCTGGACCCCCAGCACAGCCCCAGGTCTCTGCCCCGATACGAGCACCAGAAGACAGGGATGGTGGAAGAATGACACGCTCACACGCGCTCCCGAGACCAGCACCGCACGCTTTAAGAACAACAACCTTTAACCAGAGGCTTTCAGAAGTAAACAGTGGATTCCTGCTCCGGGGCGCTCCAAGAAAGGGGATGAGCTCCACTCCTCCAGGCCCTCAGCACGAAAATAAAAGCCTCGTGTTTCACAAATCACTCTGCAGACTTTATCGAACGTGCGAGCCCTGGTACCTGGGAAACGGAGCTCTGCTACTCGAGAGAGGCCAGGGCGGCTCGCAGAGCACGCAGAGCTGTCGCTGTCGCTGCCGCTGCCGCTGCCGCTGCGCAGACGCCGCAGGGAGAAGCAGGGTGCGGGACAGACGCTTTTGTTTCACTTCTCGCTCTCGCTTCCCTGTTCGGGCGGCCGGGGTCTGGCAGAGCAGGCTGGGAACGCTGTTTCCCAACACACTGGCCAGTGAGGTTGGGTCACGTATTTCCTCTCCCCCAGAAACCACCCCGACACCCCCGGGGTGCAGAGCACTGCCCAAACCTCCGCTCTCCAGGGAGCCGCTTCCAAGCTCGCCCAAGCAGCCGCAGCGGCGGCCGCGGGTCCAGCGCCCAGCTCAGCACCGACCTGCCGCGGCCCGCCCCGCGTGAAGCCGCCGCTCCCGGGTGAAGCAAGGCGACGCGAGCCCGGGGCGGAAGCACGCAGAGCACGCAGGCGCCGGGCAGAGCAGCTGAACCCAGCACCCAGCCCGAGAGCTCGGCCTGCTGGGAGGTCCCAGAGCGGTCCCTGCGCAGGAGCCCTCCGCAGCCCTGCGCGGCAGCGACCAAGCTGCCCGGGGAGCCCAGGGCTGGGGGCTGCTGCTGCTCCCCCCTCCCAGGCACCGGCCGGGGCAGAGGGAGCTCACCCCAGCAGCACCCGCTCTGCCGAGCCACCTCGGCTGCACGACAACGGGCAGGGGCAGAAGATGAGCACAAACGCATGGTATCTCCTGGTGCCGAGCCGTTACAGAGACGCATCCCCCACCGGGCACACCGGGACGCGGCGGGGCACGGACAGGAGAGGATTCTGCCAGTCAGTCCCAGCAAAACCACCGCCCCAGCACCGCTCCAGTGCCAGAGCACCAGGCTGGGTCTGCAGGAGCTTTAACACGTGAACTCCACCCCTCTGAGGAAGAGGAGACCACCACGAGCGTTACAACGGGCCGAGCGGCACGTGCCCGTCCCTCTGCCCGAGGGGCCGCGCAGCTGAGCGGGAAGGTGGGCTACGGGCACACCACCCGAGGGGCAAGCTGGCAGGCGGGGGGTAAGAGCAGGAGCCGGGCACCTCCCACCCCCCCCCCCACCTTCCACCCCACGAAGAGCACAGGATGTCAGGCTGAGCCTGAAACTGAACCACCTCCCCTCCCCGCCCCAGGCCTGCGAACATCTCCTCTTCTCCTGCCTTCACACCCGCCATCCCACACGCTGCTCCGCTGGCCTCCCCCGCCCGCGCCCCAGCTTCTCGTGCAAGCCCAGATCTGCCCTTCTTTTCCATGCCCACAAACCAAACTTCTCAGCAGCTGCCAACCCTTCCGCGGTTGGATTCGGTGCAGGGCTGGCTGGCAGCGTCCTGCTCCCGTCGGGCGGGTGGAAGACGCTGGCCGTGCTGCTGACTTCTCGTTGTCACCCCGCTATTGCTCCCTCCCATCGTTCGACTCCACCAGGCACGGGCCGCTCGCTCTCTGAGCCCTTTCTCATCCCATCTCTCCTTGCTTGGTGACAAACAACCGCACCGACAATGACAAATTTCATCACCCTGTTTTTCAACAAATTCACAACTTTTCATGGAAAGAATTCCATGCAAAAACCTGCTACCGCACCCATTTCTTCAGATCTCTTCTGGGAGCACGCCCGTGCCTTGCCGACGCCCCGCAGCGACAGAGCAGCTCCGGCAAGGCACTGGCGTCTCTGTCCCCTCCTGCTCACCCCGTCCTGCCCCTCGAGTGCCCCTCCTCTGGGGGCAAAGCCCCCATCGACGCCGCTGCGTGCAACGCCGAGATCCATTTCCGAGGAAGGGCTGCAGGTGTTGCCGCCAACAGGCCCACGCACAGCAGTGCTGCAGGCTGGGCTCCCGGCTCTGCCGTGGGTACCGACTTTTCAAACACCCCTGGTTTTGCGGTATCACACCACTTCTGCAGCCCTGCCAAGGGGACAGCCCCTCTGCCGGGTGCCGTGCCACGCGCCGCCGGGGAGGGGTCTGCTCTCCCACCGCCCTCCGCTCCGTCCGTCGCCTTTACACCTCTCCACGCCGGCCTCCCCGATCCCCTTTTCCAACTACTCTGTTGTGTGTTCAGCTCATCCCTCTGTCCCACCCCTCAGATCAGAAAAACAGAAAATAAATTCAATGTGTCTTCATATTGATCTCAGCAGCGACCCAAGAGCAACTCCTCTTCCTCCCCAGCTCGAGTCTCCAGCCCCTTCCCGCGGCCGTACCTGCTCACCGAACCCAGCCGTGCCCGCCCGCGTGCCGTGGCTGGGAACCGAGCCCTGCTCCGGGCTTGAAGCCAACCTTCACTTCAGGGCTGGGGGCTCTCCAGCCCGTCTGCTGATGGAGACGCTCGCCCGCCCGCACCTTTCCCGCCCGCGGGGTTCCACGACCGCGCGTGCCGGCGTCCCCTGGGAAAGCCGCGCGTGCCGTGCTCCCGGTGCCCTCGTCCGCGTCTCCCCGGCCGCCACGGCCGGCGTCCCTTCTCCGGCGCCCGTGGGAAGGAGGCACCCGGCGCCCGTCCCTGCTCCTCGGGGGGTTGTGAAATTCGGTTTTTCTTTCAGCGTTTCTCCTCCCACTCCTGGGAGGTTTTTGTCTCGGTGCAATCTCTCCTCTGCTCCCGTCTTTCCCAACGCAGCTGGGAAGAGCCAGGCTCTGCCCCGGCACATCCCCGCGGGTCCTGCACGCCCCGGCTGACCGGCTGCCTGCCCAGAGCCCCCACCACCCCCTCGCTCACCTCCCGGGCTTCAGCCACCTAAGACAGCCTGGTTTTTTAACATAGCTTTCACTTCCTTACGTAATTTTACTTCTGTTCTCCTCCCTCGCTTCACCTTTAGCCCCCCAAACACCTCACGCTCACCTGGGGCCGCTCACCCCAGACGGGTCCCCTCCCGCACAGCGTTTTGCCCAGCAGCCGCTTCACCCCCAGTACTGGGTTCTAGACTTTCCAGCCATTGCAGCAGACTAAGAGCTGTCCGTCTCCGGACACCTTCCCCTTCCCTTCACCGCTTTAACCCCCCAGGTCCCAGCTGGCCTCTCCCGAGCGGCTCCCCCACCTCACGCCGCCGTCCCACCAGCGCCAGGGGCAGCCGAGCCTCGGCAGACCCAGCACAACCGCTCGGAACACCGCGCTCGCAGTAATCCTAAATTAAGCAGCCTAAAAACACGACGTCTGATTCACAAAGGCCTCGCCTGTGCACCCAGAGGAGGTTTGCCGGCACACCCCAGCTCTGACGGGGGACACCAGGGTAAGACCACCCGCTCCCACGGACTGCTCGCCCGCCTGGAGCCCCCGACGAAGGTGCCCTGCAGGGACCGCGGCTTCCGACCGCCTCGCTCCGCACCCCTGCGCTCTGCCGAGGGGTGAATTATTGCAAAACCCCTGTTTTCTTCCCGGCTCCTCTTCCTGACCCGACGCCCTTCTCTCCACTGCTCTGCCTGAGCCCCAGGGGCAGCTCGGTCAGGGCTGCAAACGCCAACCTTCACCCAGCCCTTCCTGCAGCAACAGGCGTCAAGGGCACCCGAAATCCAAAGGGTTTGCGAGATTTACCGTTCGCAGCCCTCCCCAGGAGCAGGGACCCCTTCTGCGGGGACGCAGGAGCCCTCCCACCGCCGGCTGCCGCCCCGTGCTACCTCTGCCCCGTCAGAGGGTAAGTGCGGGCACAGGAGCAGGTGCCAGGGCCCAGCTGGTACCAGCAGCAGCTTATCTCACCTAACTCGCCTCGTGCCCGAGCTCGGGGTTACCGGCTGCCTGACAAACCCCACAGCAATCCGGGAGGACCTTCAGGACCTGTTCCCCGCTGAGAGAAAACCAGTGGTGCAACCTGAGCAACGCAGCCGGGCTGTCCCGGCAGAGAGCACCTCCCTCAGAGCCCCTCGGCTTTCACCCCGTGCGGCCGCAGGTCCCAGCGCTGTGGGACCCCAACCCTCGTCCCAGCGCCGGCCGGCCCCGGGTGGGCTCCCGCCCCACGGAAGGGGCCGTCAGGGTGGGCGGCTGCCAGGCCTCTTTGCGGGACCCTTTGTGGGGTCCCCTTTGTGGGGTCCTGTGCAGGAGCCCTTTGATGGACCCTCTGGGGGGGGGTCCCCCTTGCTGGACCCTCTGTGGGGTCCCCTGTGTGGGGTCCTGTGCAGGACCCCCCTGCGGAGCCCCCCCACCCCGCAGCTCTCAAGCCCGGGCATGAATGTGGGCTGAAAGCAAGTTGGTGAAGTTGGGGGTTTGGGGGAGATCTCGCAGGGGGAGGCAGCAGCAAAACTTTTCACCAGTTTTTAATGGAAAATGGCTGATCAACAGATCTGTAATATTTGTGAAAGTACCTTTGATTTTACGTTTCTTCCTTTCTTAAAAGAAGCTTTCATTTAAATTTAATACAGGAAAAAATCAGCCTTTCATCTTTTCTGCAGTTTTCACAGAAAGCTGCTCAAAGCACCCGCAACAATTCTACACAGAAAGATTGTTCTCCCTGAAAATCACAACAACGAAAATTATTCATAAAACTGACGCAGAGCGTTTGTGCCGTAGCAGGCCCGCGGACGCGGAGCTCATCGCGGTCTCACTCCGCGCGGCGCTGGGGCGAGCGAGGGACGGGTGAGGGGGGGTCTCCTCTGCCCCGCGCCGCCGGGGAGGACCCGCGCCGTGTCGGTTGGTGGGAAAGCAGAACCGCTGCCGGCAGCCCTGGGTACGCTTTCTGACACGGAAAGACACATCTGACAGCACGTGTGTCACGTGGAGTGGTTCTGGGTGGAGGAATTCTCGTCTTTGGGGCTTTGATTTTATTTTTAAATAAAAGCACGCAACCTAAAATTTGCAGCACGATACAGATAACGTTTCTCAGTTAGATTCGGTGGGAAAACGGCTGGGGGGAATGACGACTCCAGGTCCGTATGACGGACAACGTCCCGGGAAGGGAGCGGCACCCGCCTCACCAGGTCTCGTTGAACCCTTCCCCGACCGACCCGTTCCTGTTTCTTTCAGTGACTCTTACCCCAACCATTGCCTTCAGCGGTGAGAAGTAAGTATTTATGTCTGTAGCCACCAGGCTAGTGGCAAACTCTGGAAGGGAAAAAGGGATGTTTTTCAAATAACTGGAGATTACCATTTCTGCAGGATAAATGCGTGCGGAACACGAAGCTGCCTGGTCCCCGCCGTCGCCAGCCCAGGGACGCAAGAGCGGCCGGCACCGTCGGGACCTTCCCAGGAAGCTGCCGAAGCTGCTGAGCACCGAACTCCCTCTGCGCCTTGACAGGACACCCGTGGGGTCCCGGGAGGAGGGTGCTGCTTTGCGGAGCCCTGCTCACGAGGGAAGCGTCACCGCCGCCGCGGGGCTGGGCTCTGCCTGCGGGAGCTGCCCGCGACCGCAATAAATCACACCGGGATTTACCCGGCTCCAGCACTCGATTTCTGCTGGGCAGCCTCCGCTCCACGGGACGGGACTCGGCACTGCTCTGCTCAGCGAGGAGGGTGGCAGCGCCGGGAAGCCACCGTCCCGCTGCCGGCGAGGCGGGGGACGCTCGGCTGCTCCTGCCCGCCCAGCACCGGCCCGGAGCCGGCACGCGCGGCGGCCGGGCTGGCACCGGTGCAGGCGGCTCTGGCCGAGCTCCGGCGCTGCTCTCGCCTGGCGGCACCGCGTGCGCAGCTCCTCGGTGCCCGTCTGCCCTGCGAGCGCGTCACTGCTCTGCCCTCTCGGCCTCACCGCCACACTCTACCTTTTTTAATCTTTGAAACGCAGCCGCCCCACCTGGCAGTGGAATATAGAAACGGGGGCCAGGGCAGAGGCGAGGGCTCTCCCTCCCAGGTCGGATGCTCTCCCACCTCCCACCAGCCCTGCAGAAGATCCAGCTGCTGGTCTGGCATGGGTGCAGCGCGGTGTCCCGTTGCTGAGCAAAGCCTCCCGGCGCTGGGCACAGCAGGTTTCGGCCGACGGACACGCGGGGCGAGCGCGGTCAGCCCGGAGCAGCAGCGGGCGCCGCAGCCGTTCACCGCGGAGGCACAGAGCCATGCTCCCAGCAGACACGCGCCCACGCCGACCCGGGACGTCCTGCTCCCGCTTCCCTTTCTGCTGAGAACCCACTTTCCTCCTCCACCAGAGACGCAGCCTCCATCCCTCCGCCGCTCCCCGCCCCCAGCATCCTCCGCTCCTCCATCCCTCCTCCATCCCTCCATCGTCGCTCCCTCATTCTTCCCGTTTCCCTGGCAACGCCCATCTCGCGCCAGAGATCTGTCCCCTCTCTCCCTCTTATCTTTCTCCTTTCTCTTTCATCTATCTCCTAATCTCCCTCTCTATTCCAAACCTCTGTCCTCTGCTTCCTTTCTTTCTCTCTCCCTTTTCATCTCCTCCAATGTCTTCTCTATCTCGGGGTTACAATTATTTGAATCTCACTTGAAAAAAAATCATCTACTTCATTAACCGCCGTGCCAGCAGCTCGGCTCCCGCTCCTCCCACAGCCCACCCGCGCGGCCCCGGACCCCTGCCCAGCCCGCGCCCCGATGTGCCCCTCTGCCAGAGGACGGTAAAGTCACCGTGCCTCGGCAGGGCCGTGCCCACCTTCCTCCACGGCCCGCCGAAGCAAGGGGAAGCAGAGTTCTCCTCTGGCACCGCACCACGCTCAGGATGGGGCAGGCAGACCCCCGTCCCGAGCTGCCCGCGGGGCTCACCGGCCCGCGCTCTGCCGCCGGGGCTGCCGTGCCGGGGCGCCCGCTCCGCCGCGTTTTCCGTGCAGACGCTATTCACCCAGCACCGCCGTTCTCGCCGGAGAGGAGCAGCCCCGGGCACACACCCACGCTCTCGGTCTCGCGTCCCACAGCAGGACCCGGCTGCGGGGTGCTGGGCGAAGCTGGTCCCGAGCCCCGTCCTCCAGCCCCCTCCAACACAGCCAAGACCCAAGCCGGCGGCTCCAGCCCAACGCCTGTTCGCGTGCCTTAGATCAGCCCTCAACTTTGACTTTGTTTCAAAGCAACCAGGGGAGACTAAAACTGATGGGGAAAAGATGCTTTCTGAAAGCCAGAGCCCCAGCTGCATCAGTTTGGCCATGGGGGTGGCGGAAGGACGAGAGCCACCCGGGAAGGACACGTGGCTCCGCGGCCCAGGGGACGGCAGAAGGGGCAGGGGAGGCCTGGGTCTGTCGCGGCAGCTCAGGGTCGCTGCCAGGGGACCCCCGGGCTGTGGCTCGCAGCACGGCGAGGAGCCCAGTGGAGCAGGGTCATTACTACGAGCGCTTTCTCTGCACCAGCGAAGTCTCCTTAGCAAACTGCACGGACCGGCCGAGCCAAAGCGAACGCTGGAGCAGCACTCCACGTCTGCCACGGGATCGCGAGAGCCTGGCTCCCCGCGCAGCCAAAGCCGCCCCAAACCCTGCCGACGGTCGATGCCCGGACCAGCGCTCGGGCTGCGAGTGCCAGGGGAGGGGGATTCCCATCGCCCCCCGATGCCATCCGGAGGAACCAGTCGCTTTGCTACCCAGCACAAGGCCACTTCTTCTTTAGAAGACCAAACTGCTCAAGCTTCAAGCCTGACTCATTGGCCCTTCTGCCCAGGCCACCCTTCTCGAAGGCAGGCGGCGGAGCTGCGCTGTGACGGCGAGCTGCCGGTGGCACCGAGCGGCACCAGGGGACCCGCAGCTCGGGGCCCAGCCTCGTCCCGCTGAGCCAGGACATCTCCCTCAGACCCGGCTGGCATTGCCGGGGCCCCACGGGTGCGTAGCAGACCCCTCCTGCTCCTCTGCCGTGGAAGGGCCCGTGCCCATGGCACCCCAGCATCCCGACGCCCTGCGTCTACCAGACCGGAGCACAGCAACCGCCCACGGTCAGCGGCCACCCCGCGTCCCGGGTACCGGCACCGCGCTCCGGCACATCCCGCGCTCGCCCATGGGCTACGTGTGCGAGCGCAACGCTCCCCCTCCAAACGACGCAGACGTGCCCTCTCCACGTCCACCACCACGGCCCCCTCCTCCCCGCGCCGCGCGGGGACACGCGCCGCAGCAGAGAGCTCGCGGGACCTTGCTCCCAGAGCGTGCTGTCGCGCCATGCCTCAGATGCTGCCGATCGCTCACGCAGGAGCACCAGCGACAGAAACAGTGATTAAACACAAGCAAGGGGTGTCCGAAGGTGCGGGGCGAACCGAGGCCAGGGTGCGCCTGGCCAGAGCCGAGGGAGGGGGGCTGCTCCTGCCTGGGTCCCCCCACCCCGTCCCGCTGCGGCGCGAGCGCCCACACCACAGCGGCCGCAGCCCGAGCCGCAGCCCTCCCCGTGCCCCGCGGGCTCCGGGCGTCTGCCAGCGGTGTGGGACCCACCGGAGCAATCCCACCCCGGCCAGCCCTGCGCCGTCCCAGCCTCGCCTCAAAGGCTCTGCGCAGAAACTCGCTCTCCCTTGGAAAACAGTTTTTGCTTTTAAGCGAAATAAACAGGGAAAGAAAGACTTTCAAGTTCCTCCTTACTGCAACGACTTCTCTTCGACATACTCCCTTTCCTCTCCGAAAATAGAAGAGCTATTCAAGAACGATGCGAGGAGAAAAAAGGAACTGAATAGAGGAAAAAGGAAAGAAAAAATGGAGCCCCAAGGGGGTGGAGAAAAACAGAATGAAAAGACAGCAAAAGTAAAGAAAAGGGATGAAGAATAAAGGAGGGGGAAGAGAGAGACAGACAGAGAAGCTTTGAAAAGAAAGAATGCTCCCAGCCTGAATACAGTGTGCATGAAAAAAAGGGCGCTTGAAAAGAAACAGCCAGATGAAATGACCTCTCATTCACAGCCCGTGCCAATCACCACCACAATGTAAATCCTTTCTTCTTTTCTGCATTCTCTCTCTTTCCAGCGGGGGCAGAGGGAAGAGGAAGAAAGGGGAGTTAATTCTCAGCATCGCAGAAAATAAATCTGCTCCCTGCTCGCTCCCTGGAAGAGCCGTCGAGCTACTTTTAAAAACACCTCTCCCAGCGATCACGCACGCAGACACACAAACCAGCAACGGCCGCTCCGTGCCGCGCGGCTCGGGCAGGGCTGTCCGCAGGCAGGGGGTCCCCCGGTGAAAAGCCACCGCGCTGCCCCGAGGAAAAGCCAGGAGCAAACACCCGGGGAAAGCAGCCCTGTGGAACCCGGAGCAGCCACCAACGGCAACGGGTGCCCGGGATTCAGCTCAAAGCCCAGAGCTCGCAGGGAGAGGCAGGGGATGGCTGTGGCGGGCGCAGAACCGGGGCCCAGCTCTGGGCAAGGTGCTGGGTGCAGGGGGCGAAGGCTGGGCCAGTGCCTGTGCAGCCCCCCGCAGCCCCCAGACCCCTCGGCAGGGGAAAGCGGGCTCCCAGCCCGGCTCTGCCAAGCCCAGCACGGTCCCGCTCGGTGCGGCACCGTCGGGGCGTTGGCAGACCCTCGCCTGGGAAGACGAACCAAACACCGCTGTAAGGAGAGGGCCAAGCTCTGTTCAGTGGTGCCCAGCGACAGGACAAGGGGCAACGGGCACAAACTGGAGCAGAGGAAGCTCCAGCTGAACCCGAGGAAGAACTTCTTCCCTCTGAGGGTGACGGAGCCCTGGCCCAGGCTGCCCAGGGAGGTTGTGGAGTCTCCTTCTCTGGAGATATTCCAGCCCCGCCTGGCCGCGGTGCTGTGCCCCCTGCTCTGGGTGACCCTGCTTGGGCAGGGGGTTGGGCTGGGTGACCCACAGAGGGCCCTGCCAACCCCCACCGTGCTGTGGGTCTGTGACTCTGTGACTCTGTGAGAGAGGCTTTGTCAGGGGGGACAAAGGGAGAGTGAAAATGCAGCCAGGAGAAAACACTGAAGATGGAGCCCACCAGGACAGCGGGGTCCCAGGGCAGAGGGAGGCCGAGCAGGAGGCAGCCGGCCAGCCCTGGGACGGCCACGCTGCCGGCGGCATGGCAGAGACGGGCGGGCGGCGAGGCCGGAGGGGCCGAGGGTGACCGCAGCCCGTACAGCGTCGCTCAGCATCGCCCCTGCGCAGCATCCCCCGGTGCCGGGGGTTAACCACGGACTGCGGCGACCGCCAAGCAGAGCCACAACGTGGCCGGAGGCCGGAGGAGCTGCTGCGCAAGCGGGAGCTCGGGCACCGTGTGTGCACAACCCGGCCGGCTGGTTGAAAAGGGGAAAACCACCCGAACGTCACCACCGCGAGATGCGTGCCACCCCCGAGGGAGCAGGAGGGAGACCCGCAGCAGGGAGACAGTCCCACTTCTGAGAGCGTGGCTGCCCTTCTCTTTGGACACAATTTCAGCGTATTTTTCACATTCCCCGTGCGTGGAGCCTGCCCGCGGACGGGCCGCGCTGCCCGCAGGATGGCAGCTCTTCGGCCCGGCCGCCTGCTCCCGCCCGGGGCTCCGTCCTGCGCCGGGCTGTGAGAACGGAGAGGTGGGGACCCAGGGACCGCCCGGGTCCGCTCACGGCAGCCAGGAATCTGCAGCCAGAGCTGGAGGCCAGGGCGAAGGGGAGCGCTCCGGGCAGCGCGCGCTGTGGTGAGAAGCTCCATCTTCCCACGTGCTCAGCAGTGGCTGGGAAACGCTCCCCGAGCCCCGCGCCCGGGCGGGCGTCACCCCTCTCGCTGCTGAGCGGGGCGAGGGCGACCGACGGCCCCGCGGCGAGCACAGACGGGAGCCCCGGCACAGGAGCCTGTGTGGCCACACAAAGCTCTCCTGTGCTTCGCCAACGGGTGCTGGCGACGAGGGGTCCCAGAGCCCCAGAGCTCCCCGCGGGGACGCTGAGCCCACCGCCACCAGGCATCGGCCCAGCCACGCTGCCGGTGCCTCAGCTCCGCGCAGCACGAGGACGCACACCGGACGGGGCAGCGGCGCCGGCACCACGCACCCGGGGAGCCGGGGCTGTTTCGCACCACGTCTCCCACCGCGCCCGCCATCGCCTCTGCTGGGCTGGGTTATGCGATAATCAGAGCCAAGAGGGTCTCATCTGAGCGTGTTCATTAACACTCGACCAGCTCATCTCTCACACGTAACGCTCGTCAGCACTGCTGAGGCCCGCTGCTACTGACGTTTCACTCCGGGTCTCCTCCATGGACATCACCAGGTCTTCAGGCTGCTCCGCTCTGGAGAAAGCGGCTGCCGGCCGCCCCAGCCCCTGCGAGCCAGCAGCCCTGGGGACGTCCCTGAGCGCACCACGACCGCGCGTCGCTCTCTGTGAATCACAGAATCATGGAATGGTCGGGGTTGGCAGGGACCTCTGTGGGTCACCCAGCCCAACCCCCTGCCCAAGCACGGTCACCCAGAGCAGGGGGCACAGCACCGCGGCCAGGCGGGGCTGGAATATCTCCAGAGAAGGAGACTCCACAGCCTCCCTGGGCAGCCTGGGCCAGGGCTCCGGCACCCTCAGAGGGAAGAAGTTCTTCCTCGGGTTCAGCTGGAACTTCCTCTGCTTCAGTTTGTGCCCGTTGCCCCTTGTCCTGAAGGACAAGGGAAGGGGACAGATCCCCAGGCAGCCCCGCAAGGCGCAGTACGGCCGAACCGGAGCGGAGAGCGCAGGCCCTCGCGGCTCGCTGCCTCGAGGGTCGGCCTCCAACACAGGAAACCTCCCCTGCAGAACCCGCAGGTGACACCAGCGGGGGTAGAAATGTCAAACAGCAAACACGCCCAGCGCACTGTTTGCAGCCCACAGGTGGAAGCAGGAGGGAGAGCAGGAGCTTTCCACTGGGACAGGGGCTGGGCAGGGGCTGCGCAGCCACTGGACCCCGTCCCACCCCCGCCAGGCACCAGCCTGGGTCTCCGGGGAAAGTCCCACTTCTCGTTTCTCCGATAACAGCGTTACTGGACACATTGCACCATTTTAGGAGCAAAACCGACTGCCCAGCTGCAAACACCACGTCACTTTCAGATCCACCACGTGGAAAATGTCTCAGATCCTCTTCCGAGCAGCTGAGCCGTCAGAAGGGTGAGCGGCTGGGAAGCGTGGCCCAGGACGGATGGCGCGGGGGGTGCCGGGCGCAGGGTCCCCGCCCGGGGCAGTTTATGAAATCTCCGCTCAGGCCCGACCCAAGGCAGCGATCGTGCGACGCCAGATGTGGGAAATGTGGTGTTCCCAGCAGTGCCGGCCCGGCGGGGCGACCGACGGCCGCAGGCATCTGCGGGGCTGCTGCTGCTGGGGCTCTCGCAGCGCGGTCGGACTCGTGGGGCAGGGGAGCAGCCACGCTGCCCGGGGCACTCCCTGCTCTGCCCCGCTCCGGGGCACTCCCTGCTCTGCCCGCGCCCTCGGAAGAGGCCCTGGCGCGGGCAGCCTGCCCTGCTCCGGTGCCGTGAGCACCCACCGCTCCCGCCGCGGGTGCCCGGGGTCATCGGGGGATGACCCAAAGCCAGCCACGTCCGCTCCCAGGGTCCCGACGCTCTCCAGCAGCCCCCACAGACCCAGAGCCGCTGCCGTGGGTGCTGCTCTCCCCGCGCCGCCCTGAGGTGCCTCGCCGGAGCACCCGGTCCGGCTCTGCCTCGCTCCGCGCCGTGCAGACCCAAGGACGCTGCTGCAGAATGACAAACTTTGTCACCAAAGGAAAAAATCCTCCAGCATGGAGCCCAGCCTAACGCAGATGACAAGAATGAAACAGTGGCGGGTAAAATTCACGCCAGCGAAGTCAGAGTGACGGAGACGGAAAACGCCTCTTCGAGCCGGGAGCACTGAGGCTGCCCTAACGAAGGGTAATGAACGTACGGCAGCTACGGGGCAGGTGCTTCAGAAAGTGCAGGCTGCGTATGTAATTTCAGACTGTTTGAGAGTCTATGAGACAGCGAAGTTGGGGGATTTTTTTTTCTTTAAGCTGACTACCTGTTCTTCCGCTTCAGACACGTCTGTGAGACCTGCCGGGGCGATCCCTGCGGACCGGCTCCCCGCACAGAGGGCTCCGCGGCTGACGGCCCTCGTGTTCCCGGTGACTTCAGCGGAGCAGAAATTCAGAGTTGGGAATCCGAGTCCCGACACGTGTCAGACTGGAGCAGCCGTGAGCAGAGGGCAGAGCGGAGCCCAGCGACAGCCCTGCTCCCCGGAGCTCCACGACGCGGCCAGCAGCCGGCCCCGGGTGCAGCCGCCTGCGCGTTCTCGCCGGGGACGGCGTCTGCAGCCCCTGCGATGGGATTCACCGGCGTGCCACCGTAAACGCACCGGGCTTTCTGCACGGCAGGCGCCTTCGAAAACCACGGCAGCCAGCGGAGCGCGGCTGCTCCTCTCGCGGGGACAGCAGGGGCTCTCCCCGGCCCGGGGGAACGCTGCGTTAACTGCGCGCTTCTGCAGGGTTCACATGGCCGAGTTAAAAAGAAATTTCTGCTCACTGCACTCACGATTTCGTGCAGGCTGTCACGTCATGAGGGTGCATCCAGCACTCCGGCTCTGAGCGGAGGATGAAATTTTACACGAGCTGCACATTTTATTTTTTTTGAAGCTGGGTTCGGAGGACAGAGTTTGGCACCGCTGTCCGGAGTGCGTCGCGCCGGCCGGACCGTCGGGTGCTGACGCAGCCTCGCAGCCTGGAGCTCGCCCCGCGCGATGCCCCGGGCCCTGCCGCTGGCAGCCGTTCCGCTCCCGGAACCTGGGCAGGAGCTCCGTGGGCACCGGGGCGGGAAGCACCCGGCCGGCACGACGCGCTTGTCGTCAGAATTAATGGGAAAGGGACAAACTGCTGGCCACGACTGAGGGGGGTGGGGATGTCTGTACTTTTTACTCATCTTAATAAATGTTTTATAATGTACCTGCAAGGCTGGTTTGTCTACAGTTTTGCCTCTGCTTTGGCAGCACCAAGCGCCGGCTCGCACTCGGGTCTGCTTGAACCACCCCAGTCCCCGTTTTCATCACAGTCTGCATAATTGCTGTATTTTGCACTCTTTCTTCTTACAGCAAGAAAGTCCTATAAATATACAGAATATTCAGCTGTTGAAATAATTTGCTTATATGTGTCCCTTGTTGATAATCATAAAATGAAACCAAGCCACTCAACCCCCCGTAAATCAAGGCTTGCTCTCTCCAGACGAGTTCTGCAATTACCCCAACCGGCTTCGCAAGCTCGTGCTGAACAGCCAGGGCGTGAAACGGGGAAGGACGAGAGGGAAGGCAGCAACGGGGCTTGGCACCACCAGCTGAAAAGGCTCTCTCAGTTCTCCCTACAGCTCTGGCTTCCAGCAAGTCGCTTTTCCCCGGAGGGCACCTGTGCCCGCAAAGCCAGGCCCCGCGTCTGCAGCCCGACGCCGGCCGGGAGCCGGTCTGCCCACAGCAGCCACGGGGACGCGAGCGAGGGCTGAGCCCCTCGCACAGGGAGCACAAAGCAGCCGTGAAGAACACGCACCGAGATGGCAGGAGCAGCGTCGGGGGGTGAGGGAAGGAGCAGGTCGATCGGTGCCAGAAAACGGTAACTCTCAGATGGCTCAGAAGTAAAAAAGAGCTTGCAGCTGGCTCAGAGCATGGAGGTACTAAAGTTCAGATTTCATGGTGCCCCGATTTGGCCGGCTGAGGGGTCCGCACTGAGAGCGGGCAGTCCTCTGCGAGGAAGGGGAGTCCCACAGTGCCCGCGGTGCGGGTGCTGGCTGGGAACGGGAGCCATCTCCCTGGAACACCCATCCTCACGACAGCAGCAACGCTCCCCAGCGCAGCCGCCGGCCGGGCCAGCCCTGGACGTCTCTGCTCCACCCGGGCAGGCTCAGCGTCGCCCTGGCAAGGGCCGGGAGGACGCGCAGGACGCGCAGGGCTGGGCTGCCCGTGGCAGGCACCTCCCTGCCGCCTCACCGGCTCCGCGCCGGCACGCGCGGCATGGCCAGACTCTCCGCTCGGACTGTCCTGAGCACTGAACCCGGAGCCGGGGTCCGCGTCGGGAGCGGCGTACGAGCTGGGATGAGGGTGTGATGCCAGCGTGCCGGCAAGGTGTGGTGCGAGACAGCAGCTCAGCACGGGGGGAGAGAAGGGGCTGAAGTGGCGGCAGGTCGGGGGGCTGCACCCACCGCCCGTCCCTGGGAGCGAACGGCGTATTTCACGTCAACCGAGGCCTCCCCACGGGAAAACCTCCCAACGCCGCCCTCCAGCTCGCGCCTGTACTTCCAGCCCTGGCCGTGCTGAGCCCACGGGCACCGAGACCCCCCCGACACAGAGCCTACCACCCCCGGCCGGGGGCTGCTCTGGAGCCCTGCCCGCCCTGGCCCCCGAGACAGCAGCCTCGGCACAGAGCTGTGAGAACAGACTGGGGGTGAAGGAAGGGAAAACCAGCCGGGGAGCGCCTAAAGAATTACAAATGTGAAAGAAAAAGCAGGGACGGGACAGAGAGCTCGTTAAAAGCTGGATAACACAGAGGAGCAACGAGATGTCAGGAGAAAGGGCAGGGAGGGGAGAAGTGACCCCGCTCCACGGAGCAGGGACACGAGACAATGCTGCTGCCGAGAAACAGGAAAGATAAATTTAGAGGCAGCCAGCGAGCGCTCTTCCTCCCGCAGCTCTGCCCATCCTTCCTCCCCCTCCTCTCCCTCGCCGGGTCGCCCACCGCCACAGACGTGGGCTCCATGTCTGCCGGGGGCGAAGCCGGGCTCTCCCCCCGCCCGGGGAGCTGCCGGCCGGTCCCGGCCACGCCTGGGAACAAACGCAGCCCTGCCACGGTGCCGGGCACGGCAGCACCTCGCCGCGCAGGACGCTGAAGGCTTCAGACGGACGGCGAGCAGCAAGCCCTAACGATCTGATTTTCTGCACCGTTTGTGGCCTCAGCTTGCAAGCCCCACAAAATTCCCCTTTTTAACGACAGCGGCTCCCACACCGCCCGGCAAAGCGCAGCTGGGTGCCCAGTGCCGACGCAGAAACACGGCTTCACACGCACAAGGCGTGGAAGTAAAACAATGCACACGTCCATGCGCTGTTTCCTAGCTAAAACACATTCTTCCCCAAACTGCCGCGCTGAGACAGAGCCTTTAAAGGACTGACTGATGTGTCCTCCTTCGTCAAAACCCCTTTGTGCCGTCCGCTGGCTGCTCTGTGGATACTCCCGACTTCGCGTGCAAGAGGGAAGCGCGCTGCTCGCCAGGGCACGGGGCCCCGCAGAACGCGCTGAAGACCGGGGGGCAACGGATGAAGAACAGAGTTCAGATTTTAGCGAAGTTTACTCGTCTCCATCACCCTGCCTCACCGCGTCCACTCAGAACACGCCCGCGCTGGAAGCTGCTTGTCTGGCTGCAGAGCCGAAGCCTCCGGGCCCCGCGCCGGCCGGGCACGGGTGCACCGGGCACGGACGGATGCACTGGGCACCGCGGCAGCGCCCGCACCGCCAAGGCCCGGCCCGTGGGCGCTTCCGAGGTGCAAGCACCGGCGCGGACACGGCACACGCAGAGGGCAGCGGGGGGCTGCTGGGCAGCGCCGTTCCTTGGCCATTTTGGGGCCAGAGCTGCGCCGTGTGCTTGGCATCAGTAACGGGCTCCCGGCCCCCTGCAGCCCCCTGCTCTGAGGGTGGGCTTTGGCGCTGCCCCCCGCTCCCCCGGGCAGGCACCCCCAGCCCTCCCCACCCTCCGCCTGCACCCTCAGCCTCGGCTGGGGGTCCTCAACCCGCCGGGGTCCCTGATGTGTGCCAAACGCCCAGCCTCATGCCAGCGCCCGCAGCTCCTCCGCGGCCGCCCCGGCTCAGACCGGGCTCCTGCTCCGGCCGCGCAGACCGGACCTGCTCCACCACCCACCGTCTGCGGCTGCTGCTCTCCCGGAGCCCTGAGCACTCCTGTTATTAAACTCTCCACCGGAACTCGCCGGCTCGCTCGTCTGTCCTCACCCGCGTTTTTCACAGCCCACGCGTTACACCCCCAGCGCATTGGAAGGATTCTCGCTACCGGGGCCCCCAAACCGCCCCCACCTCCGGGGTGGGTTTGCCAGACCCCTCAGAGAAGCACAGAATGGTTTGCGTTGGCAAAGACCCTTCAGATCAGGTCCAGCTGCTCCCCTGGCGCTGCCAAGCCCACCACTGAACCTCGTCCCCGAGCACCACGTCTGCGCGGCTGCTCAACGCCTCCAGGGACGGCGACTCCACCGCTGCCCTGGGCTGCACAACCCCTTCGCTGAAGAAATTTTTCCCAATATTCAAACTAAACCGCCCTGGTGCCACTGGAGGCCGTTTCCTCTCGTCCTGTCACTTGTGACCCGGGAGAAGAGACCGACCCCCCCTCGCGACCCCCTCCTGTCAGGGAGCTGCAGAGAGCACTAAGGTCTCCCCTCGGCCTCACCTCCTCCAGCCCCAGCTCCCGCAGCCGCTCCTCGCAGGACTTGTGCTCCAGACCCTTCACTGTCTCCGCTGCTCGTCTCCGGACGCGCTCCAGCACGCTTCCCCACCGCTCGCGCTGCGACCCCCTCTGCCCGAAAACCCCGCGGCGTTCCCCGGGGCATCGGCCTCCGGCGTTATCCGGGGAGCAGCTCCCTGTCCTCCACACTTCCCGTGGCAGCTGCATCCCAAAGCCCTCCACCCGAGCTGCGGGCAGCGACGCTCAGGTCCGACTCGTGGTTGATTCAGTTAATTTTTAACCTTCTCCGTGCAGAACAGTTGCAAGTTTTCCTCCTTTGTAGGTTACGACTCAGCTACCCGCAGGGAATGTCACCGTCACCGTGCTCCACGCCACGCCGCCCCTTCCCTGCTCTGAGCCACCCCTGGAAAGCAAGCACCGCTTCTGGGGGTACACCAGGCTGTCACCCATTTCCCGCTCTCCCCTTCCCACGCGAGCTGTGCGCTGCCGAGCCACGCGTGGCTGGGAGCGAAACCCCGGCGCTTCTGCTCCTCCCGGCCCCGCAGTTGTCCGGCTCTGATGCCCCTGGAGACGCCCGGAGAGGCCCCAGGGCTGCAGGACACTCCTGGTTCTGCTTCAGCACCCTGCCCCTGCCCTCGGGGCTATCCCCTGTTATCTCTTTTCTATCTCAGGACCATGTCCTGTGAAGTTTAAACCAACTTGCTACAAGTCTTACCTTGCCCTACACAAAGGAGCGATCCAGACACTGCCTTTCTCCCTCATTTTCTCTGCTGTGAGACTAGAGGTGGCCTGAGAACCACGGAAGGAAGGAAGGAAGGAAGCATGGAAGGAAGCAAGGAAGGAAGGAAGGACGGAAGGAAGGGTGGGAGATGAGGCTTTACTTCCCACTTGGGAACGTTCACAGCCGTCCAGGAGACCTGGCATCTAAAAACCAAGCAGCCTTCCCCTCGCGATCACTTCTCCTTTACCAAAAACCCTGCGACCCTTTGCGGAGAACAGCGTAGGAATGTTCAGAGAAGCGGGAGGACGGCAATCGCACGAGGGCATCGCGGAAGCCACAAGCTTTACAGAGAGATTTCTAGGCAGGACGCTTACATGTTGTTTCTATTTATTTTCATTAGAAATACTTCACTGTCACTGCGGTGACGGATGGACACCGGAGAGTAAAGACCACCGTCGGGCTATTCGAAACCCTGCTTCCCCTGCCCCCGAATTTAAAGTTTGGGACAGAAGCAGCACCCCGTGCTCGCTCTCTCCGCAGGAGAGGACCCCGCTGCTCCTCGACTCCGGGGCAGAGCAGAGGGGCAGCCTCCCAGTTCTCCAAACACAGAAAACCTCCCCCGCTCCCTGCAGCCAGAGCCCCCCGACTCCGCGCGTCGCCCTCCGCTCCGCCACGCCTGTGACAGCAGCTGGTGGCCAGGGAGAGCTGTGCCCAAAGGCGGGTGGGCTGAGCCGGGTCCGGCCCCCGGCGCGGGTGCCACCGCCACACGGGTGCCACCGCCACGCGCTGCCCTGTGCGAGCAGGACCGAGGGAGGGAGAGCTGCGCGCGGGCTGGAGGAGGGAAAGTGGGACAGCGGCACGAAGGGACAACACTCCTCGAGGGGTCACGGTCCTCCACGCCCGCGGCCAAGCCCTGCGGGAAGGCGCAGGGCGCTCAGCGGGGACCGTGACTGGCCGCGGGCAGCCATAAATGATGGGGCCACGGTGCTCCCGGCACATCTCGGCCACCCAGCCACGCTCTGCAGCCCGGCCCGCGCCGTCCCACGGCCAGCACACCCCGCGCAGCCATCGGGGACGTCTCACGCGCTGCCCTGGGCGCCGGGCACCCGCGGCGGGCAGGGTGGGCTCTGTGGCAGAGGCTGGGGGTCCGGCTCTGCCTGCCCGTGCTCGCCGGTCCGCAGGAGGAGACACAACGGGCCAAGGCTGACCAGCACCCGCGCGGGCGGCCGAGGGAAGGGGCAGCCGCGGCAGTCGCACCGGCGGGGACCCCGCTGCCGCCCGCCGGGCACAGCGCTCGGCTCGCCCCTGGCCCCGCAGCCGGCAGCGAGGAGCCTGCGCCCAAGCAGATGCGGAACCGGGGCCTGGAATCAACGTAAAATGAAGGCCAGGAGTGCAGGCAACACTCCTACTCCTGGGGTTTTCTGCTGGCACTTTCTTTGCGGTACAAAACCAGCGCCTTGCCTGCTCCTCAACACTTCCAGCTGCGCGGCAGAGCAGGAGGGTGTTTGCGCTCCTCCTTCCCTACGTTGTGTTTCCTAAATGAGCTCATAAATGGAAACCTTTCTGGCATTGTGGCCCAATAAAACCAGCTGAACCCGCTCTCTCCGAGACGGAACCAAACCCCGCCAGCGTCGAGGGGAACAAGGGGCGCGACGCTGCTTGGGCACGGCGGCAGATGCTCCCGCTCGCTCCACCGCCGGTGCCCGCATCCGACCCTCCGAGCCGCCTCCCGCGTGGCGGTCGGGCACGGCTCTCGGCGCGGAGCAGAGCTCAGGTCGCTGTGAGCTCATTTCCCACGTCGCAGGGCCCTCGCGGCAGCCCGCTCGCTGCAGAGCAGCCCGGTCCCGCCATGTCGTGGCTGGGGCCCTGCCCGTGCTGGCTCCGGCCGAGGACGCCAGCACCCACGGCTGCACCCAGGGCGGGCGCAGGGCACCGGGCACCGAAGGCGCTTGCCAGGGCTCCCCAGCCCACTGCCAGCCCTCGGCCGCCCCAGGGGCTCCACGGGGATGCCGGGAGCAGAGCCCCTGCCGCAACGCCCCGGGAGCCTCCGGGAAAGCCGTGGGTCAGGGTCTCCCTCCGTGCCGAGACGCGGCGGCCGGCCCAGAGCCGCACAGCCCAGATGGGAACGGTGTTTGCTGGGACCGTGGCACCACGGCTTGGCGAGGACGGTCGAAATCGGCGGCACGAGGCGGTGGCCACGGGCCGAGGCCGGGAGCGCGGCGTGGGGCGCGGGAGCCGGGTCCGGACGCGGCGGGAGGTCAGGCTCTGGGATGCCGCCTTCCACTGCCATCGCTCCCCCTCCTCTGCCCACACAGGCTGCTTACAAAGAAACTACTAATGATTGACTAATTAATTAATTATAACTAATTTACCCACGGCATCCTGTTGGGAGCTATCGGAGGGGTGCACACGCAGGGAGCCCGCGCCAGCCGCTGTCCCTGGCAGGGAGCAGAGGACAAAGCAGCCCCCGGCCCGGCGGTGCCCCCAGACCCATCGTGGCGGGGGGGGGGGCCCCGACACGGGGACATGCGGGGGTGCCTCCGCGACGGATCGCAGACCCGCTGGGTGCGGGACGGGGCAGCCCGGACCCCGCAGAGTCACCCACCCGCTCCCCCCGTGGGTAGGGGGGGGCTCGCCGGGGCAGCCCCCACCGGGCCGATCCCCACAGCCTGCAAACCGTCCCCAAACACCCCCCCCCCCCAGCCCGGGTTTCACCCCCGGTGCCCCTCGCCCCCCCACCCCCCCGCGGCCGGGGTCCCCCGGCCGCGGGGGGGTGGGGGGGGGCGAGGGGCACCGGGTTGGGGCAACCCCGACCCCACCCCCGAGCCCGGCCTGGGGGTGCCCCCCCTCCCTCAACAGGTAACGACCCCGCAACTTCCACCGTCCCCGCGCAGAAAGTTTGCGAGTGGCCGGGGGGGGGGGGGAGAAACTCGCGGGGCGGCCGACCCCCCCCCCCCCCCCCCCCCTAAAACCCCCCCATCCCCGTCCCTCCCGCCGCCATCACTCCGGGAGGGGTGGAAGGGGCGATCCCTCGGCGGCCCCGGCTGCGGTGCGACCCCGTGTGCGTGATTCCGCCCCCCCCCCCTGCCCCGCAGCCCGGCGGCGGGGACTCACCGTGCGCTGCGGGCCCGGCGCTGGGTGCGCAGGAAGGAAGAAGGAGGGAATGAGGCAGGGCTGACGTGAAGGGATGCAAAGCGGCTCCTCCTAACTCGCCCGCCCTTTATCTCCCCGCGGCCGGCCCCCCCCCCCCTTCCTCACACCCAAGTTTCCCCGAGCACCGCCACCCCCCCCCCGCACCCCGCACCCCCTCCCCGCCCCCAGCCCGCTCGCTCCCCGCAGCCGGGGCTGCTCTCGGTACCGGTTGCGGGGAACAAAGCTGCGGGGCGCGGCTCGTCTGATGGTAACGGGGGGCGGGGGGGGGGGGGCGGCCACCCCCTCCCCACGCCTTGCGGGGACGGTGCGGGCGCGGGGTCGACCCCCGACCCCGCGCCCGCACCGACCCCGCACGGCGTTTCCTCCTCCGCGGTGACCACCCAAGACCCCCAACCCCGGGGTTATTTCACCCCAGGGATGACGATCTCCGAGTTTTGGGGAGGGGGCTCATCACCCCGCGGAGGGGGGCTACGCGCTGCCCCGTGTCCGTCGCGATGGGTGACGACGGGACCCCGTTTTCCCGCTCGGCTGCCGGGCATCGCTCTCCTCCTTCTCCCGGGTGGGAAGGGGTGGCGGTGGGCGCGTGGGGACGATCGTCGGAAAACGCGCAGGGGTTACGGGACGCCTGCTGCCGGCGAGGCCCCCGAGCCCCCCAGAAAGAGAGTCGGGATGATGCGGGGATCCGAGGGTCTGGCTGCTGCTCACCCCTCCCGCGGGGGCCGAGGTTGGGGCCGTGGCGGCAGAAGGTGGCAGCTCCCCGAGGGGGCCGTGGCGCGGCGTGGCACGGGGGGTGGTTGGTGATGGCGTGGCACGGGGGGTGGTTGGTGATGGTGTGGCACGGGGGGTGGTTGGTGATGGTGTGGCACGAGGGGAGGTTGGTGACAGCGTGGCACTGGAGGTGGTTGGTGATGGCGTGGCACGGGGGGTGGTTGGTGACGGCGTGGTACAGAGGGTGGTTGGTGACGGTGTGGCACAAGAGGGTGGTTGGTGACGGCGTGGCACTGGAGGTGGTTGGTGATGGTGTGGCACGGGGGGTGGTTGGTGATGGTGTGGCACTGGAAGTGGTTGGTGATGGCGTGGCATGGGGGGAGGTTGGCGACAGCGTGGCACTGGAGGTGGTTGGTGGCAGCATGGCACGGGGGGTGGTTGGTGATGGCGTGGCACAGGGGGTGGTTGGTGACGGCGTGGCAGTGGAGGTGGCTGGTGATGGCGTGGCACGGGGGGTGGTTGGTGACAGCGTGGCAGTGGAGGTGGTTGGTGATGGCGTGGCACGGGGGGTGGTTGGTGACAGCGTGGCACTGGAAGTGGTTGGTGATGGCGTGGCACGGGGGGTGGTTGGTGACAGCGTGGCACTGGAGGTGGTTGGTGGCAGCATGGCACGGGGGGTGGTTGGTGACGGCGTGGCAGTGGAGGTGGTTGGTGATGGCGTGGCACGGGGGGTGGTTGGTGATGGTGTGGCACAGGGGGTGGTTGGTGACGGCGTGGCAGTGGAGGTGGTTGGTGATGGCGTGGCACGGGGGGTGGTTGGTGATGGTGTGGCACGGGGGGTGGTTGGTGACGGCGTGGCAGTGGAGGTGGTTGGTGATGGCGTGGCACAGGGGTGGTTGGTGACCGCTGCGGCCGGGGGACGTGTCGCGAGGAAGATGAGGGTCTCCTCCCCGTGAAGAAGGTGCACGCATGGGCAGCCGGGACCGGGCTGGCGCGTCGGGAGGCAGAGGCCCTCATCCCCATGGACGCGGGTGGAGCTGCAGGGGCTGAGCGCAGCAAAGAGTCTCCCTAAAAACGCCCACCTGTGTCTGCCAGGCAGAAACTCCTCGTTTCCGGGGGGGGGGGGTTGTGTTTTGGGGTGAAAATCGATCTCGCCGATCCCTGTAAGCGGTCAGCGCCCGCGCCTACGGCTTCCTGCACCCGCTGCGCCCGTTGGAGGGACGGCCAGCAACGCCCACCGCGCCCGTGCTGCCGTCGAGCGGCCCGGCGCCGAGCACGCCAGGGACCAACGCCAGACCCGGCGCGTCTCTCCTCGCGCCCGCAGCCCTGCCTCGCCCCGCGAGCTCCGCAGCCGCTGCGTCTGCCCGCGCAGACATCGGCACGGACGGACGGGTCGGAAACGGGGCTGGAGGAGATGCGCTCTGCCAGATTCCCGTGGACGCCCCGGCCCCCCGCGCGCGCCCACAGCGCACCCAGGGCCCAAGGACCCGGTCAGGGAGCCAGGGACCCGCGGTCAGGGCCCCAAGGATCCGGTCAGGGCTCAAGGACCCATGGTCAGGGCCCCAAGGATCCGGTCTGGGCCCAAGGACCCACGGTCAGGGCCCCAAGGACCCAGTCAGGGCCCCAAGGACCCGCGGTCAGGGCTCCAAGGACCCACGGCGGGACCAGGCCCAGCAGGCGCCACCGCCATGGCCGGGTGGATGGCGGGGAGCAGCCCCCGCCCACCCACCTATCAGGGAGCAGCCCCGTGGCAGCCTCAGCCAATCAGGCCAGGGAGACCTGAAGCTGCAGTCACCTCAGCCAATCAGCATGAGGAGATACCAGGCTGTGGCAGCCTCAGCCAATCAGCACGCCGGGCCAGGTGTGCCCACAGCCTCTTGTAGTCGAGGCGCGCCAGGTGGCCGTGGAGGTCTCGGCCAATCAGGGGTGGCCGAGGTGAAGCCCAGCCAATCGCTGTCCCCCAGCGGAGGCTGTGGCGGGGCCAGGCCGCGCGGGGCCTCGTCTGCCGCTTCCCGTGGCCGGGACCACGGCCCGCGGGCGCCGGGGAAGGGCCCCCACCCCGCCCTCCCGCCGCGCCGTCCCCGGGTGCCCCTCCACCGCCCGGCTCCGAGCCCGCCGCCCCTCGGTGCCTTCCCCGGCTCCCCCGTCTCGCCCCGTGCCCCTCCTCCCGCCGCGCACGTGGTCACACGGCTGAGCCTCCACCTCGCCGGGACGCCCTGCCCCGAGGGCCTCTCTGCGGCCCCGCGCATCCCCCCGCCCTGCCCCCCATGGTACCTCTGCGCGGTGCCTCGCTCCTTCCCTCGCGGCCCTCGACGTCCGCGGCCACTCGGAACGCCGTCACGCTGCGGGCTTCGCCCCGCGCCCCGCCTGCCCGCGCCGCCCGCTGCCGGGTGCCCCCGTCCCCAGAGAGCTCCCGGCGCAGCGCCGCGGCTCCGTCCCCGGACCGAGCCACCCCGCAGCCAACGCCCGGGCGCCTTCTCGGGGGCCCGCAGGCTCCCTGGGGTGAGCTAGGCCCCGCCGGTGACCTCTGACCCCGTCGGTGACCCCGCCCACCAGCCCGCCGGGCAGGCGGGGGCGCTGGCGCTTTAAGAGGGGGCGTGGCCCGCCGCGGCGCCCCGCCCCGCTCCCCCCCCGCTCGCCCTCTCTCCGCCGCGGCGTGGCCCCGCGCGGCTCCCGTCGCCCCGGAGCCGGTGCGCCCCCTGGCGGCGCGGGGTCGGTGGTGCCGCCGTCCCGGGGAGGGCCGGAGCAGGCCCCGGTCCGGCAGCCGGGCCCCGGCGCTCCTCCGGCCTTAGTAGCGGGAGAGCGGCTGCGGCCTCCCCGCCCGGGCACGGCCCGAGGAGCGGCCCTGAGCGTGCCCCCTTCCCCCGGTCCCCGGCGGGCCAGGGGCTTCCTGCGGGGAGGCTGCGGCCCGGCTCTGCGCCCGGCCCGGCCCGGCCCGGCCCGCCGCCGGGATGATCAACGCCATCCTGGTGTTCAACAACCACGGGAAGCCGCGGCTTGTCCGCTTCTACCAGCACCTGGTGCGGGGCCGGGGCTGGGGCTGGGGGGCTCGGCCCCGGGGTGGGGGTGGGGGGATCGCTGGGGGGGGCTGAGGGGGCTCGGCCCCACGGTGGGGGTGGGGGGATCGTTGTGGTTCTGGGGGGGGCTGGGGACCCCCCCTCCCCGCCTGTCCGTGCCCCCGCGGCGGTCCCTCGGGGCCGGGGGGAGCTGGGCGCAGCCCCTCGGCCGTGAGCCGGCCCCCGGGGGAGCGGGGGGCCGCGGGGTCCCGGCCGCGCAGCCACGGGCGCTGGCCCTGGCTCCCGGCAGGCGGAGGAGGCCCAGCAGCAGATCATCCGCGAGGTTTTCCACCTGGTGCTGAAGCGGGACGACCACATCTGCAACTTCTTGGAGGGCAGCAGGTAACCCATCCTCGGCGAGGGGCGCGCGCGGGCCGTGCCCCCCGCTGCCTCCCCTCCTGAAGCCCCTCACCTCTCCCCGTGTCGCTGCAGCCTCTTCGGCGGCTCGGACTACAAGCTGATCTACCGGCACTACGCCACGCTGTACTTCGTCTTCTGCGTGGACTCCTCGGAGAGCGAGCTGGGCATCCTGGACCTCATCCAGGTCGGTGTCTCTGCGGGGAGGATGGCTGCCCGCGGGCGGCCGCGCGGCTGGGCTCCGGGCGCTCTCCCCAAGGCGCAGCCCGTGCCCTGGCCGGCCCCGACAGCTTTCGGGTGCCCGTGGTGTGGCTGTGCCGGCAGCTGAGCTGCTGGGGGGCTGCGGTGAGGGGGGGTTGCTGCACGCCTGTCCGCTGATGCACGGCTCCTCCGCCTGGAAGCAGCAGGGGAAACCAATCCGAACGAATTTCTTTGAAAAACAGAAGCACAGAATGGTTTGCGTTGGCAAAGACCCTTCAGATCGAGTCGAGCTGCTCACCTGGCGCTGCCAAGCCCACCACTAAACCTCGTCCCTGAGCACCACGTCTGCGCGGCTGCTCAACACCTCCAGGGACGGCGACTCCACCGCTGCCCTGGGCAGCTTCCTCCAGTGCCTGACAACCCCTTCGGTGAAGAAATTCTTCCCAGTATCCAATCTAAACCTCCCTGGTGCCACTGGAGGCCGTTTCCTCTCATCCTATCACTTGTTACCTGGGAGAAGAGACTGACCCCCACCTCACTACCCCTCCTGTCAGGGAGCTGGCGAGAGCACTAAGGTCTCCCCTCGGCCTCCCTTCCTCCAGGCTAAACAGCCCCAGCTCCCCCAGCCGCTCCTCGCAGGACTTGTGCTCCAGACCCTTCACCAGCTTCCTTGCTCGTCTCTGGACACGCTCCAGCCCCTCGATGCCCTTCTTGCAGTGAGGGGCCCAAAGCTACGAGTGTGATTTTAAAATTGTGTTCTGACTCTGCACGGACTCGTGACGGGACCTTTGCTGAGGGACCGTTGTCCCAGCGCTGCAGCAGGTCGGGACATCGACGCCTGGGCTGTGTCGCCCGGAACAGCCGAGTCCCGTGCGTTGGTGCCCGTGACCTCGTGCCGGGCCCCTCGAGGCAGGTTCGGGGCGTGCGGGCAGCAGCGGTAGTGCCTGCAGGCAGCAGTGAGGGACCGTGGCCGGGGCAGGAGCCTCAGGCTGCCCGGGTCGGGCACACCGTGCCCTCCCCTCCTCGCCAGCCCAGCCAGGGCCAGGCCCTCACGCCGGCTGCGGCCCTGTGCCAAGACCAGCTCCCTCCTGGCGCGGGTCTGAGCGTCTCTGTCCGGTCCCTGCGGTGTAGTGAGGGCTGGCACCGGTGCCTGCGTGGCAATCCCCCGGCCCCACGCTGCTGTTGCAGTGCTGGGGGTCCCGGGCAGCCCCCGAGCAGAGCCTGCCCGTGTTTGCCCTGGGAACAGGAGCGCTCCGGCCGTTGAAGGCAGACCGGGTGGTGGAGGGGGTTTTGTCCCCGCTCAGGGTGACGCCCTGGGGCACCAGGAGTTTCTGGTCGGGGCTGCGGCTTTTTCGCCCGCAGGCGCTGGGCTGTGTGCGGGAAGCGTCGTGCGGTGGGTTTCTGTGCTGACCTTCCCTTCCTTCCACCTCAGGTGTTTGTGGAGACGCTGGACAAGTGCTTTGAGAACGTCTGTGAGCTGGACCTCATCTTCCACATGGACAAGGTGGGTTGTAGGCTGTGTGTGCTCCTCCGGGCCATCGCCGTCGTTCCCCCCGGCGCCTGCCTGCCCCGCAGCCCTGCTCGCCCCAGAGCCAGTGCTCCTGTGGGCAGGAGCTGGCCCAGCCCTGAGCTCTGGAGCCTTCAGCACAGGCCGTTGGCACGCTGGGCTCCCTTTCTGGGGAGAGATTGAAATCCTGGGTGGGGAAGTTGTCAGCCTGGGGTCTTCGTAAGGTGCCCACATCGTGTCCTTCCGGCAGGCGATCCGAGCTGCTGGGCTCTGTTCCGAGTCCTCCGTGGGTAAGCCGGCGCTCGCCCCGTTGCGCTGCTGCAGCAGGGCTGCCCTCCGCTGCGGCCCAGCCGTGGGGGTCGCGCGGGCTGTCCCGGGGATTGCCCCCGGTGCAGGGTGGCTGCGGCCGAGTGACAGGGATCCGCGCTGAGGCTTTGCTCCGGGGCCCGCGGCGGTGGAGCTGGGCAGGCTCTGGCGTTGTGCAGGGGCGTTCTGCCTCTCCTCGCTGTGGGACCCGCTGGGACTCTTGTTAACATTTTACTAGAGCTGCAGGAAGAAGAAGGGGAAGGAACAATGGGAGTGCTGGGAATACCAAATGTTTGGTAAACTTTCGTCTGAGCCAGGCTTTAATGCTTCCTCTTTAGCTGGACAGAGTTTCTGGGCGGAAACCTGTCCTCTTTGATCTTCTGGTAGATGGGGCTGAAGATAGCTGGGACTGCGCTTGCAGAGAGCAGCGACGTAGCTGCTGCGTGCTGGACTTGTGTTGCTGTTGATAAGGTTTTCTTGCTTTGTTCATGACAAAACATGTCAACAAAAGAGAGAAGTGGAAAAAAATCAGTAAGGCTGTAAAAAATTCCCTTGCTGTTGGCAATTCCAACTTGGAAACTCTGGCAGAGAAAGGGAGCTAGCAGACCTTCTTAGAAGGCAGTCTGGATCAGCCTGGTGTACTAGCGACCCGTGAAGTAAGACTTTGATTTCACAACTTGCCTGGCTGTAAACTTTCAGGAATGTTACAAGGTCAGTTATCTTGTCAGCAAAAGCTTCTTATCAAAGCAAACAAAAGGAGAGGAAGGAGGAAGGCAGCAGGAAGGAGGAGTACCTGCAGGAGCAGTGATGGCAGCCACCCAGATCGCCTCTGGCCATGTCTGGGGGAGGATGCGCTCGCAGTTGCTGATTTTGCGGCGTGACCGAGACCCGGCAGCTTTACACGCAGTCCGCAGCCCACAGGCAGAAGGGGTTGCCCTGTTGCGTGTCTGTTTTCCAGCCGTAGCACAGATTGCCCTTCCTCTGAACGCTCCTGCCAAGCGCGGGGTTCAAAGGAGACCGGAGTCGGGAAGGTTTCTGATAGTGGGGCCCCGGGCTCGGTCATCCCACGGCTCTCCTGCCGCTCTTGCTTACTTCCCATCCCGTGCTCCCGCCGCGTCCCAGCCTTGACTTTAGTCCTTCGCCGCTATCAGTTGGCCCTCTTATCTCCCTTTCTATATTTGGCAGGTGTTTGCTTCTCAGGTGCGTTGGTGTTGGGTGCCCGTGCTTCCGAGGGCTCGGCTGCCGACGGGCAGGGTCGGGGCGCGTCCTGCTGCTCCCTGGGGCTCGGTGCCCGGGCAGGGCCCTGCGGCCGCGGTGCTCCCGCGAGCCCTGCCCCCGGGACGTCGGTTTGTAAGGGCCATGCAGCGCCTGGGGCTGCCCCCTGCCCCGGCAGAGGGGTCCGAGCAAGCCCCAGTCTGCTTCCACACCAGCCTGCAAGCATTGCCCACTGGGCCATGGCACAGGGCAGCCCTGGAGAGGCCAGGTCCGACCCGGGCTGTGCCACCCCCGACAGCTCAGCTGAAGTTTGTCCTCTCCCTGGGCCAGGAGCCAGGTCTCGCTCGGGCACCCTGCCTGGAAAGCGTGCTGGGGAGGAGCCCCCGGGGCAGCAGAGCCCCCGGCCTCCGGGAGCCACCGGCCAGGATGCTTCTTCCCAGGAGCAGCTGCTGCTACCCAGAAGGCCAGGCCAGAGCCCAACTTCTCTGCTTTCTCCCGAGCAGAGCCGGAGAAACGAGGCCAGCGCCAACGGGACAGCGCTGCTGTGTCGAGGAGAGGCTTGGGCTGTGAACGTCCCCAGCCCAGCGGGTTCTGGCTGGGATTTGGCTGCAGCTTTGTCTGTGTCCTGTGATTTCCTGTTATTCCCTTAAGACACACCTTACACCGCGTGTGCAGCACGGGGGCCGTGAAGTGAGAGCTGCTGCGGGTTGCGGGTCCCTGCTCGTGCAGCAGGCAGCTGGATGGGGCCGTCGGGTCTGTGGCTCTTGGGCACCACTGACACCAGTGCTCTTAGGCTGTCAGCTTCGGGAGCAGCAGCCTCAGAGCTGCGGGGATCCCGCTTTCGCAGGGGGAGGCTGGAGCTGCGAAGCCGTTGGGGCTTTTGCCCAGCCCCTGCTTGTGCTTTGTACCTTGGAGGAGAACGTGAGTTTCGGTAAGCAGCTGCGAGGTCCCGGAGAGGGCACCGTTTGCTCAGGAAGCGCTGTGTTTCGGTTTGGAAAACAAAACTCGCTTGGGATTTCTGCCCTGTTGGTTTTGGTCCAACTAGGGCTGCAGCCAAATCTTGAAGGAACAACGTTTCCTGCAGCCCAGATGCTCTCCTGTCGCGGGGAGCTGCTCGCTTCGCCGGGGCTGGGCTGAGGCCGTGCTGCGGGACGGCGGTTTCAGTGCTGCGGGCGTCCCGGGCTGTGGCGCCCGTGGCTGGACGGTGCGGTGCTGGCCCCGCACCCCTCGCTGCTGCTGTGCTGCCGGAGCAGGACGGGCCCCGCCGGGAGCCCTGGCAGGGGGCACCGGCCTCGCCGTTGGCGCGGAGCTGGTTCCCCCTTGCTGGCAGGTGATTGAGCGTGCTTGGTTCTGCACGGCATTGCCCCGTCAGGGTTTGCCACGCAGTGTTTACGACTGCGGCCTCCCCTCATGAAGCCATAAAACGATGTGGCAACTTAACCATCTTCCAGTAAGAGCCCTTTTCATGGAAGTAACCAGAGATCCATAAATTCATTATCGGTGCTGGGTGATTGTTGGGAGCTGCTGATGCAGCAGGGAAGGCTGGAACGTGCGGGGCACAGGAGCTGAAGGTGCGCTGCACGCGGCACGGCCCAGCTCGGCCCTGGGGCTGTTCACGTTTCACAGAATCCCAGAATCCCAGCATGGCAGGGGTTGGCAGGGCCCTCTGGGGTCACCCAGCCCAGCCCCCTGCCCAAGCAGGGTCACCCAGAGCAGGCTGCACAGCACCGCGGCCAGGCGGGGCTGGAATATCTCCAGAGAAGGAGACTCCACAGCCTCCCTGGGCAGCCTGGGCCAGGGCTCCGTCACCCTCACAACGGGCCCTTGGTGCTGCGGGTATGGCCGGTGCTGGCCACGGCGCTGGCAGGAGGGAGCAGCTCGAGACGTCCCGGGGTCAGCTGGGACCTGCTGCGCCCCGGGGAGGCGAGCAGACTCGCTGAGCAGTTGTGTGCTTTAGGTGCGCGCGTGTCTCAGTCCCGTCTCCCCCAAGAGAAAGCAGAGAAGTCGGGCTCTGGCCTGGCCTTCTGGGTAGCAGCAGCTGCTCCTGGGAAGAAGCGTCCCGGCCGGCGGCTCCGGGAGGCCGGGGGCTCCTCCCCAGCACGCTTTCCAGGCAGGGTGCCCGAGCGAGACCTGGCTCCCGGCCCAGGGAGAGGACAAACTTCAGCTGAGCTGTCGGGGGTGGCACAGCCCGGGTTGGACCTGGCCTCTCCAGGGCTGCCCTGTGCCATGGCCCAGTGGGCAACGCTTGCTCGGACCCCTGTGGTTGGCGTCCCCCAGACCAGAGGCGCAGGCTGGGGCTGCCGGACTCCCCCTGTGCCCTCTCGCTCGCTGGGCTGCGGGGGCTGAGTTGGCTGAGGGGAGGACGGGGTGGGTTTGCGTCTCTTGGGGAAACGCCAGCCCCAGTCTGCTTCCACACCAGCCTGTGGGTGCTGTGAGCTGGGCTGGGCTCTCAGCCGCCGCTTCCCTCCCCTCGCAGGTTCACCACATCTTGCAGGAGGTGGTGATAGGTGGCATGGTGCTGGAGACCAACATGAACGAGATCGTGGCGCAGGTGGAGGCCCAGAGCAAGCTGGAGAAGGCCGAGGTGGGTGGCGATGCTGCGGCTCTCCCCGTGGGAGGCCGGTGGGCTCCGAGGGGACGCAGCCTGCGGGGCCTGGAGCTGGCAGTGTGGGGTATCCCCAGCGTCCCCGGTCGCTGCCTGCTGGGGTCCTCGAGGAGGGGGCTGCGGGCGTCCCCCCGAGCTGGGCTCCGTGCCGTGGTGAGCGCCGGGAGCAGCCCCAGCGTGGAAATGGCCGTTCCCATCAAGGTCAATAACCCCGAGGCAGCGAGCAGTTTATTGCCCCTCTGTGCGCTGTCGGTGGGAGGATGCAGCTGTGCTCCAGCTGCAGGGGAGCGCGCGCCGCGAACAGGAGCGGGTCCGTCAGCGGGGCGGGCGTGCGGGGGGACGCGGCCGGGCCCGGGGCTGCGGGGGGCGAGGGGCCGGTGGTCACGGGTCCCTCCGGTCGCAGGGAGGCCTCTCGGCCGCTCCTTCCCGCGCGGTCTCGGCTGTGAAGAACATCAACCTGCCGGAGATCCCTCGCAACATCAACATCGGGGACATCAACATCAAAGTGCCCAACCTGTCGCAGTTCATGTGAGGGTCCTGCGGCGGGGGGCACGGGCGCGGGGGGAGGAGCCGGGCTCCGCTGGGCTCCCCGTGCCCGCTCTGCGTCTCTGCCCGCGCGGCACATGGTGGGCCCGGCACGCTGCTGGTGCCAGTGCTGGCTGGCAGCGGGCAGGGGCTCGGTAAGAATGCGGTGCTGCTCCCGCCTGCCTGTCGCCGTGGGCCTGGGCTCAGCTCTGCTCTCTGGTCTCCCACCAAGGGTGGCCTTTCGTCCCCTCCCTCCCTGTGGGTGCAGAGCCCCTCTCCCTGCATGGGGGGAGAGCCCCGTCCTGCCTCTCCCAGCGCTGCCTGGGATTCCCAGCTGTAAAAGGCACCTGTAGCCACAGGCTGTCATCTCCTCCATCCTCCCCTGCCCGGTACCCCCGTGCCCGCCCGGTCCTGCTCCATGGGTCCGCACCCCAGGCCGGGGTCGGGGTCCCTCGTCGGAGCTGGTGCGGGCTGTGGTACCCCGGCCGTGGGGTGACGGGAGCTGCCTGCTGCTCTGCCGGGCTGGCGGCGGGCTCGGGGCTGGGCTGGGGCCTCCCGTGCCATGTCCCCGTGTCCCAATAAACCTCCCTGCGAACCTGTGTCTGCGTCTGCCGTCGGTGCTGCGGGCCCGGGCCCGGGGGGAGCGTGGGGAGGGGGCTCTGGGGGCCGGGGCTCTCTGCGCAGCTCTCGTGGGGCGACTGCAGCGCCGGGGGCTGCGGGCAGGGTCTCTGCGCTCTGCCCCGCTCCCTGGAGCAGCAGCGGGGAGCGCGATGGCCCCGCTCGGGCTGTGGCAGCAGCGTCCCCTGCCCAGGGTCTCCAGCCCGCGCCCCACCAGCGCCCGCTGCCCTCCCCCAGCTCCCCTGCCTCGCGCGCCGCAGAGCATCCCCGGCCTGCGCTCGGGCAGGGCAGCTCCCTGCCCCGCGGGCTCGGCCGGGGGGCTGCGGTGGGGTCCCTGGGGGTCCGGGGGAGCGGGGCTCTCCTGGGGGTCGGCGTGGGCATGGCCGCAGGCGATGGGCCAGCCAACGAGGTCCCCGAGCTGCGGGGGTCCCTGAGCAGTGGCTGTCCCCAGGCAGCCGGGGTCCCCGAACAGCTGATGTCCCCGAGCTGCCGGGGCCCCCGAGCAGTGGCTGTCCCCAGGCAGCCGGGGTCCCCAAGCAGCCGGGGTCCCCGAGCAGCCGGGCTCTGGAGCTGGGTGCCCCGTGCCCTGGCCCTGCCGCGGCTCGGGCTGGCCGCTGGCCTGCGGGCTGGCTCGGGGCCCCTTCCTCTGCTTCCCCTCGCCAGCTGCGCCGGGCTCAGCCTCCACTTCCCCTGGCAGGGAAGCCGTGACTCTGCCTGGAAGGAATTTTCCTGCTGTCTCCCCTCCCTGCAGCTTAACCCTTCCCCAGCTGGCCGCGAGCCACCCCCAGCAGCTTGCGGAGGTCAAGGAGCTGGGCAACCTGCTGCTGCTGCTCCGCCAGCCCTCCTCCTCCTCCTCCTCCTCCTCCTCCTCCTCCTCCTCCTCCTCCTCCATTCGGCTGCCGGAGCAGCGCCGTGGAGGCAGCAGGTGAGCGGTGCCCCGGGCTGGGACGCGGGGTCCGGTGGGTGCTGGGCTGCTCGGAGGGGAGCACTGGGCTGCCCCGTGGCCAGGAGCTCAACGTGGTGCCCGTGTCCTGCTCTGTCCCGGGCCCGGGACATGGGGGTGCCTGGGGGGTTGGGCTGGGGTCCAGCCCCGCGCCGTGGCCCGGCAGTCCCCGGTGCAGGATGCGTCCGGCCGCCGGCGCAGCCGCTGCGGTGAGCGGCTGTTGGTGCACAGCCGCCTCGCGGCCCCTTGCACACCGCACCGGAGCTTCGGCCCCACGGTCGGTGGGAGGCCGAGGACCGAGGCCGGTGCTGGGGCAGGGTGCGTCCTGCTGCTGCTCCTGGCCACTCGCTGTCCCCTCGCCCCCGTGGAAGAGGGCAGAGGTGACGGGCCGCGTCACCCTGGACCCCGATGTCCCCAGCCAGGAGGGCTGCAGCCCGGATGACGCGGCCACGGGTTGTGCCAGAGCAGCCCCAGCGTGCCCGGGGCAGAGGTGGCCCTGCATGCCCGGGCTGCTCGGGGCTGGTGTGCCGGCTGCCCGGGGAGCCGGAGTCCTGCCCGGGGAGCTCGGGTGCTGCCCGGAGAGCTGGGATCCTGCCCAGGGAGACCAAATCCTGCCCAAGGAGTCTGGGTGCTGTGCAGGGAGCCAGGGTCCTACCCAGGGAGCCCAAATCCTGCCCAGGGAACTGGGCTCCTGCCCAAGGAGGCTGGGTCCTGCCCAGGGAGCCCAAATCCTGCCCAGGGAGCCGGGGTCCTGCCCAGGGAGCCCAAATCCTGCCCTGGGAGCTGGGCTCCTGCCCAAGGAGGCCGGGTCCTGCCCAGGGAGCCCAGGTCCTGCCCCGGGACGGGAGGCCCCAGTGACCTGGCAGGGCGGAGGCAGGAGGCTGTGCCAGAGGTGCGACCTGGCCCCCGCTGCGGGCAGCAGCGTTCCTGCCCAGGGCAGGGCTGCGGGCACCCGGCGCTGGCAGTGACTCCGTGTGCCCCGAGGGGCCGTGGCTGCATCACCAGAGCCCTCCTGCACCCCGAGGTGAGCTGGGGGGACGTGGAGGGCAGGGGCTGCTCTGGGGACGCGGTGTCTCCTGTCCGAGCTGCCCGTGGGAGACGGGAGATGCGCCCGGGTTTGGGGCTGGCTCCCGGCCGCTGGCTCCCGTCGCCCGCCCCGGCCAGGCTCCGCTTCGGCTCCGGTGGGTGCTGGATTCTGCTGAGCGCAGCCAGGGTTTGCTCGCGGGAGCGTGTACCCCCCGGCTGCAGCCCCCCTCCCCGGCAGCGAGGCCGAGGGCAGCAGGCGATGGAGCTTGGCACGGGTGCAGGTCCCTGCTGCGCTGTAGGCGAATGTTTACCCTCGCCCTGCCCAGCGCCCGGGCCTGCACCCGCGCCGTGCTGGGTCACGTCCCAGCGGGGGGGCCCGGGGCCCGGCTGCGTCGGGGCTCTGCGCCCCACAAACCTGTCTGCGCCCCGGCCGCAGCCCGCGGGCTGCTCATGAGGACTGGGGTGTCCCCGATCCCACCGCTGCCGGGGCGCGGGGTGCCGGGCTGGGGCGCTGGGTGCCGGGCTGGGGTGCAGGGTGCCAGGCTGGGGGGCTGAGCGGGGTGCTGGGCTGGGGGGCTGAGTGGGGTGCTGGGCTGGGGGGCTGAGTGGGGTGCCGGGCTGGGGCGCTGGGTGCCGGGCTGGGGTGTGGGGTGCCGGGCTGGGGGGCTGAGTGGGGTGCTGGGCGGGGGGCTGAGTGGGGTGCTGGGCGGGGGGCTGAGCGGGGGGCACCCCCGAGCAGGGACACCGCTCCCGCTGTGCTGCGGGGAGGGGGCACAGCCCGGCTGGGTGCTGCTGGGTGCTGGTTTGTCCCCTTCCCTGCCACCCCCCCCCGGGGTGAGCGCGCTGGCCAAGGCGGGGGGACGGAGGGACCCCCAGCAGGACCCCGCCAGCAGCCCCGGGGTTCAGGGGGCGAGGAGTCCGGTAACTCCCCGTGGGAAACTTCTCCTCCGCCGGCTGCTGAGCGAGCGGAGCTGCGGCTCGGGCGCGGGCAGGGTGCGGGCAGGGTGCGGGCAGGGCGCGGGCGGGGTGCCGGGATCGGGACGGGGCGGGCGGGACCCCCGCTGCTCCTCGCTCCCCGCTGCTGAGCACGGGAAGGTGAGTGGGGGGCGACACCGCTGCTCGGACCCCCGAGGGGGGGTACAGACCCCGAGCCGGGGGTCCTGGGGGGTTCCCGGCCAGGGGGGGTCGTTGGCTCGGGCCGAGCGGGGCGAGGGGATGCGGGGTGCGTGGGGGTTACGGAGCCCGCGCGTGACGGGGGGGCTCGGGGGGGCTCGGGGGGCCCCGTGGGGGTGCGGGAGGTCACGGAGGGCTCTGGGCTGTGCGGGGCCGCGGGAGTGGGTGTCTGCGCGTGGGACACGCGGAGGAGGGGGCTTTGCGGGGGGGGTGGTGGGGATGGTGGTGCGGGACCCTGCGTGCGCTGGGGCGGGGGGAGGCGGGGCGCGGGCGGCGTGGGGTGGGGAGGGGGCTCAGGGAGGGCTGGCGGGGGTTAAAGGGGGGAGCGGTGCGGTGGGGACTGCTCGGGGGGGGGCGGGGGGCGTGCGGGGTGCCCTGTCCGCATGTCCCCGCTGCGGGGACCGGACCCTGGCAGCGAGTTTCAATTCCCGGGGCCGGAGGCTGTGCCCCCCCCCTTCCCCCGCTCCCCTCCCCACCCCGCCCGCCGTGGGGACTTTGCTCCGCAGCTCGCTGCCGTGCCCGGCCCCGCACCCCGGGGAAGCCGCGGGAGAGCCCCCAGGGCCGCCCCGCAGGGTCGGGGGGCTCGGGCTGCTCCCCCCCCCCAGGCAGAGCCCTCGCAGGGAACCCCGTGCCCCCGTCCCGCATGCCAGCACCCGGCGCCTGGCTCTGGCCGGGGGTCTGCGCCGTGGGACCCCCGTCTCCCAGCTGCATGCTGTGCCAGCCGAGACCCCCAGCCGAGACCCCCAGCTGGGCTGGGCTGCGGCCGGCGCGAGGGCCGAGCGTGGCCATGGCGCGGGGGCTGCGGGTGCCCTGCGGGTACCGGCCCCGGGCGCGTGCCCGCTCGGCTGCGTTCTCGGGTCCAGAGTTCGCCCTCCAGGCAGTGCAGCCCTGGACTTTGAGAGGGCTGCGGGCAGAGAGACCTCCCGGACCCCCGGGGCTGCACCCCGCGCCCTCCCGCCTGCCCCCGCTGCATGGGGAGTGGGCAGGGGGGCGGCCGGGACCCCCGGCAGCGGGGCAGGCCGGGTCGCTCGAGGGCAAGCAGGGTGACGCTGAGCCGGGGGCTGGGCTCAGGCGCTGGTGGCACGGCGGGGATGTGGCCGCCGGCTGTGACCACCTGCTCTGTCCCTCCTTCTGCAGGGCCAGGCTCGGGAGGGACCTCAGGAGCTGCCACGCTGCCCGTCCCTGATGGTGCAGTCGCCAGCCGCCGGCTCGACACCCCGCTCTGAGCGCTCGTGCTCCGGCGGGGCTGGGAGGTGGGCGGGGGGAACGCTCGCCCCAGGGGCCGCCGCCGCCCCGAGCCTCATGGTCGTTTAATACTTCACCCATTAACTTGGACTAATAAATATCGTGGGAGCGAGAAGCTAAAAGCTGTGCCAGCTGGGCAGCGCGCCCTTCACCAGCACCACTCCTGCAGCCCCGCCATGGCGGCCGGCTTCTTCATCAGCAAGAGCGTGGGCATCGTGGCCATTGTGCTGGGCCTGGGGGCCGTGGCCACCATCATCGCGCTCTCGGTGGTGTACGCCCAGGAGAAGAGCAAGGTGAAGGACTCGGGCACTGCCAGCACCGCCACGGCTGCCCCGTCCTCCACCACCGCCGCCCCCAACAACGCCTGGAACCGGTGGCGGCTGCCGACGACGCTGACGCCGGAGTCCTACGAGGTGACCCTGCAGCCCTTCCTGACGCCCCAGGACGACGGCATGTACATCTTCAAGGGCAACAGCAGCGTGGTCTTTCTCTGCGTGGAAGCCACCGACCTCATCCTCATCCACAGCAACAAGCTGAACTACACCACGCAGGGCTCCTTCCACACCTCGCTGGAGGCGGTGGACGGCTCCGCCGCGCCCTCCATCTCCAGCACCTGGCTGGAGACCTCCACCCAGTACCTGGTGGTGCAGCTGGACGGCGTCCTGCAGCAGGGCCGGCGCTACCGGCTCTTCAGCATCTTCACCGGGGAGCTGGCCGACGACCTGGCCGGCTTCTACCGCAGCGAGTACACGGACCAGTCGGGCGTCAAGTAGGCGAGGGCAGGGGGCCGAGGGGGGTGCGGGGCTGGGCTTGCGGGGGGCACGGGCTGGGGTTGGGGCTCCTCTCCCGCTGGGACGGCAGGGTGGGTGTGGGGGAGCCGCTGTGCCCCCCGTGTCCGTACGCACCCCAGCGAGGAGGGGCCCGGGGAGCGGGCAGGGTGCGGGGGGCGCGGGGGGAGCCGGCCCCTGGCGAGCCCCCCGGGCGCTGACGGGGTTTGCTGGCAGGAAGGTGGTGGCCACCACGCAGATGCAGGCGGCCGACGCGCGGAAAGCCTTCCCCTGCTTCGACGAGCCGGCCATGAAAGCCAACTTCACGGTGACGCTGATCTACCCCTCCGACCACCAGGCCATTTCCAACATGCCCGCCAGGAGTGAGTGCGGCGGGGGGGGCTCCGGCGGGGGGCTCGGGGGCCCGGCGGGGCTGCGGGGTGACCCCCTCCCTCCGCTCCCCGCAGCAACCCAGCAGCAGGTGATCAACGGGGAGAACTGGACCGTCACCGAGTTCCAGACCACCCCCAAAATGTCCACCTACCTGCTGGCCTTCATCGTCAGCCAGTTCGACCACGTGCACAACACCTCGGGGGACGTGCTGGTAGGACGGGGCTGGGGGCACCCCCGGCTGCCCGGGGGTCCGAGACCGGGCCCTGGCTGACCCCACATCTCTCCCCTCCAGATCCGCATCTGGGGCCGCCCCGAGGCCATCGCCGAGGGTCAGGGCAGCTACGCGCAGGAGAAGACCGGCCCCATCCTCAGCTTCTTCGAGAGGCACTACAACACGGCGTACCCGCTGCCCAAGTCCGGTGGGTGCCCCGGGGCCGCTGGGTCCCCGGGAGGAGGACCAGCCGTGGCGGGGGGTGGGCAGTCCGGCACCCCGGCGCGCCGACGTGACCCCTCCGTCCCCCAGACCAGGTCGGCCTCCCCGACTTCAACGCGGGCGCGATGGAGAACTGGGGGCTGGTGACCTACCGGGAGAACGCGCTGCTCTTCGATGAGAACTACTCCTCCATCAGCAACAAGGAGCGGGTGGTGACCGTCATCGCCCACGAGCTGGCCCACCAGGTGCCCGCCGGGCCCCCCGCCCGCCCCGCCGGCTGGCGGGCCCCGGCTGACGGGCGCTGTGCCCCCCGCAGTGGTTCGGGAACCTGGTGACGCTGCGCTGGTGGAACGACCTGTGGCTGAACGAGGGCTTCGCCTCCTACGTGGAGTACCTGGGCGCCAACTCGGCCGAGCCCTCCTGGGACATAGTGAGTGCTGGGGCGGCGGGCGGGGGGCCGGGCAGGGGCTGCGGGCGCAGGCGGCGCTGAGGCGGGTGCCGGTGATTCCCCCCCCGCAGAAAGACCTGATGGTGCTGAACGAGGTGTACACGGTGATGGCCACCGATGCCCTCACCACCTCCCACCCGCTCTCCTTCGACGAGGACGAGATCAACACCCCGGCCCAGATCAGCGAGGTCTTCGACAGCATCGCCTACAGCAAGGTGGAGCCCGGGGCGCAGGGGAGCGGGCGCGGGGGTCCCCGCGGCGGTGGGCGGCGGGGGTGCCCGCTCAGGGGGGGTCTCTGACCTGCCGGCTCCGCAGGGCGCGTCGGTGCTGCGGATGCTCTCCGACTTCCTCACCGAGGACCTGTTCAAGGAGGGGCTGCAGGTGAGGGTCTGCCGGGGGGCACCAAGCCCCCGCGCGGGGCGAGCGTCGCGTGGCCCTGGGTGCTCTGCGGGTGTCCTGCCCCTGCCCACCCGCCTCTGCCGGTGCTCCCCTGCAGTCCTACCTCCACACCTTCGCCTACGGAAACACCGTCTACACGGACCTCTGGTTTCACCTGCAAGAGGTAGGAGGGGGCTGGCTGCTCCCCCCGAGACGCAGCCCCTTCCCCGGCCGACCCCGCGCCCGCCCGCACGCCTGGCACCGGTGACCCCGCCGCTGCCCTCCTCGCAGGCTGTCACCAGGAACAACTTCTGGCTGCCCGACACCATCAGCAACATCATGGACCGGTGGACGCTGCAGATGGGCTTCCCGGTGGTGACCGTCAACACCCTCACCGGTGCCGTCAGCCAGAGCCACTTCCTGCTGGACCCCTCCTCCACCGTCGAGAGACCCTCCGACTTCAAGTGAGTGGGGCGGGGGCCGCCGGCGGCGTGGGGGCCGGGGGGGAGCGACAGACCCACTGCCTGCTGTCCCCGGCGCAGCTACACCTGGATCGTCCCCGTCACCTGGATGACGTCCAGCACCACTGGGGACAGGTACTGGCTGACCAAGGTCTCAGGTACGGCACGTCCCGCGCCGGCTGGGAGGGGGGTCCGGCGGCCACCCCCCGCCCCGGCAGCGGTCGGGGTCTCCGGGGGAGCAGCGGGGGGGGGGCGTCCCCGGCAGACCCCGCTCTCCCCCTCGCAGACACCAACAGCGAGTTCCAGGTGAGCAGCCCCGACTGGCTCCTGCTGAACCTCAACGTCAGCGGGTACTTCCGCGTCAACTACAACCGGGAGAACTGGGACCAGCTCCTCAGCCAGCTCTCCACCGACCACCAGGTACGTGGGGCCGGGGCGTGGGCCCCCGACCCACGCACCCCCCGCGCCCCACGCGCCCCACCCGCCCCACGCACCCCACGCGGGGCTGCCCAGAGACGCCGACTCTGCCCTCCCCCAGGTCATCCCCGTGATCAACCGCGCGCAGATCATCGACGACGCCTTTAACCTGGCCAGGTGAGCGGTGCCGCCCGCGCCGGGGGGGACCAGCGGGGTGGGCGCCTTGGGAGCGGGCAGCGGCCGCAGGGCTGACGCTGCCCTCGCCGCTCGCAGGGCCAGCTACGTCGACGTGACCGTGGCCCTGAACACCACGCGGTTCCTGAGCAAGGAGACGGCGTACATGCCCTGGGCCGCGGCGCTCAACAACCTCAACTACTTCCAGCTGATGTTTGACCGCAGTGAGGTCTTCGGGGTGATGACGGTGAGCGGTGCCACCAGCCCGGCCGTGGCCCTGCAGCGGGGTGGGGGTCTGCTGCCGGTGCCGCCGGGCGCTGACCCCCTCCCGCCCCCCAGAAATATGTACAGAAACAGGTGACGCCCCTGTTCAACCACTACCAGAACGTCACCAACAACTGGGTCACCATCCCCAGCGGCCTGATGGACCAGTGAGTGCCGCGGCCCCGGGGCCAGGCTGGACCCCCGGGGTCCTCCCAGCCGCGCCGGGACGGTCACCCCAGTGCGTGCCGGGGAGAGGGCACGGCCCTGCCTGGGGTCCGGCACTGGGCGGTTGGTGCCCGGCTGCCCGGGCTGGTCCCCAGCCCCACCTGGCCGCTCTCTGCCCAGGTACAACGAGATCAACGCCATCAGCACAGCCTGCTCCTACGGCATCACCGCCTGCCAGGACCTGGCCACCGGCTACTTCCAGGAGTGGCAGCAGAACATCACCAAGAACCCGTGAGTCCCCGGGGTGCCCCGGAGCCGCGGCGGGCGGCCGGCTGGGCGCGGCGAGGGGCTCCCGGCTGAGACGGCTCTTCTCCCCGCAGCATCCCCCCGAACCTGCGCTCCTCCATCTACTGCAGCGTGGTGGCCACGGGCGGGGAGGAGGCCTGGGACTTCATCTGGGAGAGGTTCAGGGAGGCCACCGTTGTGTCGGAGGCCGACAAGCTCCGCACCGCCCTCACCTGCAGCCCCCACCCCTGGATCCTCAACCGGTGGGTGCGGGGTCCCGGGCGGGCGGCGCGGCTGCGCCCCGATGGCCCCTCACCCGGCGGCGACCCCCCCCCAGGTACCTGCAGTACACCCTGGACCCCGACAAGATCCGGAAGCAGGATGCCACCGCCACCATCAACAGCATCGCCAGCAACGTGGTGGGGCAGCCCCTGGCCTGGGACTTCATCCGCGGCAACTGGAGGATGCTCTTCACCCAGTGAGCGCCGCGCGGGGGGCTGCGGGGGGTCAGCTGGGGTGGGCAGCATCCCCCTGCCCGTGCCCCCCAGGGGGGTGGCAGCGTCCCCTCCCCTGGCCATGTGGGGCCAGGGCAGCGTTGGCCCCCGGTGCCGCCCTGCCGGGGCCGCTGGCTCAGCCGCCGCTCGGCTCTCCAGGTACGGCGGCGGCTCCTTCTCCTTCTCCCGGCTGATTTCGTCGGTGACCCAGAGGTTTTCCACGGAGTTTGAGCTGCAGCAGGTGAGGCTGGACCCTGGCAAGACCCGTGGGACCCAGCACCAGGGACCCCCACCCATGGGACCCAGCACCAGGGACTCCCGCCCTGTGGGACCCAGCACCAGGGACCCCCGCCCCGGCCGGAGCGGGGCCATGGCTCTGGGCTGCCGGCGCCTTGCAGCCTGCCCATCGACAGCAGCCCTTGGGCGGGGGGCTCTGGCCCCTGTCCCCCCTGTGCCCAGGGGTCCGGGCAGCTTCCGTCCCGGTCCCGGGATGCCAGGGTGCTGCCGGGGGCTGTCAGGGTGGGTGCTGGGGTGCTCCACGCCGGCTCCAGCCCCCCTTCTCCCCGGCAGCTGGAGCAGTTCAAGGCGGACAACGAGGACATCGGCTTCGGGTCGGGGACGCGGGCGCTGGAGCAGGCGCTGGAGAGGACCCGGGCCAACATCAACTGGGTGACGCAGAACCAGCCGGCGGTGCTGGCCTGGTTCCAGGGCGAGACCAGCTAAACCGCATGGCCGCTGCGCACCCTGCTCCCGCCGGCCGCGGGGCCGGCTGCGCGGGGTGGGCTGCGGGGGACGAGCCCGCAGCTCCCCGAGCCCGCGGCCGGGCCAGACCCTTGCCCGCTCCCCAGCTCCGCTCGCTCCATCCCCTCCGGCCCCCAGCCCCACACGCTCCCTCCCCGCAGCCCCCGTGCCCCCGGTCCAGCCCGGCCGGGTCCTTCGCTGCTCGTGAGGGGCAGGGGCTGCTGCCCGCGGGCAGGGCCCGACGCCTGCATGATGGGCGGCGGAGGGGCGGCGGGGGGCTTTGGGGGGGGGTCCCGCTGCCCTCGGCTGCCTGGGGCAGCGCTGGGCGCCGCGGGCGGGTACGAGCCCCGGGGTGTAAATAAAGACTGGTGCCAGCTCCCACCGCTGCCCTGGGTGCCGGGGGCTGCGGGCGGGGGGAAGCGGTGGGGACCCCGCGGTGGGCGCGGGGCGGGGTCGGGCCTCAGAGCCCCCCGCGCCGTTAGGAGCCTGGTGCTAAGTGGCTCCGGGGGCTTCGCCGACGCCAGCCCCCCCCGGCCCCTCCGTCTGACGGCTGCGTGCGAGCTCTCCCGCTGCGCCCCAGCCCCGTGCCCCGCGCGGGTCCGGCGTGCCCGCTCCCGCTCCCGCTCCCACTCCCGCTCCTGCTCCCAGTCCCGCTCCCACTCCTGGTCCCACTCCCTCTCCCACTCCCACTCCTGCTCCCCCTCCCTCTCCCACTCCCGCTCCGCTCCCCCTCCCTCTCCCACTCCTTCTCCCACTCCCGCTCCCGCTCCCGCTCCCCCTCCCATTCCCACTCCCACTCCCACTCCCATTCCCACTCCCCCTCCCACTCCCACTTCCGCTCCCGCTCCTCCTCCCCCTCCCATTCCCACTCCCACTCCCCCTCCCGCTCCCTCTCCCACTCCCACTCCCACTCCTTCGGGACCGGGCATCTCCGCGTGGGACCCTCCGGGCAGCCGGAGCAGGAGGGGGTCCCGGCAGCCGGCCCCTCGGGGACTGTCCCCCGGGGGTGCCCAGGGTCCCGAGGGGACGGAGTGGGACGGTCCCAGCGGCCCCGGGGGGCTCCTCACAGCCCCCGTCCCAGACCTCGGGGGGCTGTGGGCGCAGGGAAGGGACGGGGCTGGGGGGGGTGGGAGCTGCCCCTTGCAGGGGTCAGCGGGGCTGGGGAACCCCCGGGTGGGGGGTCCTGCTGCTACCCCAGCTCTGGGCTGGGGGGAGCACCGAGCCCCTGGCCCAGAGGCAGTGCCGGGGGGTGTTGCCAGCCTCGGGGGTGCCCCCAGCCCGGGCGCAGTGAGCGGGGGTCCCGCAGTAAGGAGTCGGGGTGCAGCAGTGCCCGGCAGCTTTAATGAGGAGCCCTTCCCCGGCGCCCACCCGTCGGGGCTCCGCGGCCGGGGGGGCACGGTCAGCTCCACTCCCCCCAGTGCCGTGCTGGGATGCAGCCAGGTGGGCCGGGGGCTGCGCGGGGGTCCGGGGAGAGGAGCTCATCCAGGGCCGGGGGGCTGCCGAGCTGTGGGAAAGAGCTGTGTCAGGGCGCACAGTACCCCCCCCCCCCCCCCCCCCGTGTCCCCCCGAGCCACCCTGCTGCCCGCGGGGGTGGTGGGCGCGGGAGCAGGGGCTGGGGAGGGGGCTGCGCGTACCTGGTGGTGCACAGGCAGCTGGGAGCCGTGCGCGGGGATTGCGGGGGTCCCCGGGTCCGTCCCTCCTGCCCCGGGGGGCTGCGGGGGGGCTGCAGGTGCTGAGAAGCAGGAGGAAGCCGTCCCGGTGCCCATGGCCTCGGCGCGTCTCGGGGGGGGCTCCGGCGGGGTCTCTGCTCCGAGGCTGCACGGCGGTGACGACCAGGACCCCGAGACAGAGCCAGGGGTCCTGTGCCGCTGCGGGGGGGTCCATGACGCTGGGGGGTATGGGGGCGACCCCCAGGCCCCCATCCCTGTGTCGGGAAGTCCAAGCAGTTCTGGGGGGGTCCATGCTGCAGGGCCATAGAGGGGCGACCCCCAGACCCCCGTCTCAGTGTCGGGAACCCCAAGCAGTTCTGGGGGGGTCACTGCCACGGGGATGTAAGGGGGTGACCCCCAGGCCCCCATCCTCATGTGGGGAACCCGAAGCACCTCCGTGGGGGTCCCTGCTGCAGGGAAGTAGGGGGGCGACCCCCAGGCCCCCATCCCCGTGTCGGGAATCTCAGGCACGTCTGTGGGGGTCCCCGCTGCAGGACCATAGAGGGGTGACCCCCAGGCCTCGAACGCCATGCCAGGAAGCCCAAACACCTCCGGGGGGGTCCCTACAGCAGGGCTATAGGGGGGCGACCCCCAGCCCTCTGTCCCCACGCCGGGAGCCCCACGCAGCTCCGGGGGGGTCCCCGCCGTGGGAGGTGAACCCCAGCCCGCGGTGCCGGCGGGCGAAGCGTCCCGCGGGGCCGGGGCTGGTGGGTGCCGTGGGGGGTGCGGGGGCTGGCAGCACCCCAGGCCCTGGGGGCAGAGCGGGCAGTGCCGGGGGGCCGCCCCCCGCCGCCGGGCCGGGGTCTCCTGGCCGAGCCCCAGCAGGGCCGAGAGGTGGGCGATGTAGCGGGTGGCGAGGCGCAGGGTCTCGATCTTGGTGAGGCTCTGGCCGGCGGGTGCCAGCGCGGGCGGCAGGTAGTGCCGCAGCCGCAGCAGTGCCCGCGCCAGCCGCCGCATCCGCAGCTTCTCCCGCTCGCTGGCGCTCTGCCGCGGGCCCCCCGCCACCGCCACCCGGACCCCCTTTCTGCCCCCCTGGGGCTGCGCAGAGGGGGCTGGGGAGGCGGCGAGGCCCCCAGCCCGGTCCCGGAGCGGGGCATGGCCCAGCGGGGTCTGGAGACCCCGGGGCGGGAGTGGGGCTGGGGGTCCGGCCATGGCTGGGGTCCGCTCTGCCGCCCGTGTCCGGGGGTGCCCCCGCTTTATGCGTGGTCGGGGTGCAAGTCAGCATTTCTGGCCGCCCAGAGGTGTCAAAACCTACAGAGCCGGGCCGGGGCCAGCCGGGAGCCTGGGAACGCCGGGCCCATTTGCAGAGGTGTCCGTTCTGACGCCTCCGGCCCTTAATTGGTGCTGCCCGGCGCTGGGAAGTGTGCGGGGACCAATTCACACGGCCGCGAGAGATGCGAGCGTGCCAGCCATCCCTGCCAGAGCCCGCACCGCCCCGCACGGCAGCTCTGCCCGGCCGGCCGCGCTGCGGGGACGCCGGGGACTTGGCCGTACAGTGCTGGGACCCCGAGCAGCCAGCCCGGACCCCCAGCGATGTCCCCGCAGCTCCCCTGCCCGCTGCACAGCTCCCAGCCCAGGGCAGGGGGTCCTGGGTGGGCTCCCAGGTCCCGCCAACCACCCTGAGGGGAAGGAGGACCTGTGGTGTCCCCACAGCTCCCCTGCCCACTGCACAGCTCCCAGCCCGGGGCAGGGGGTCCTGGGTGGGCTCCCAGGACCCGCCAACCACCCTGAGGGGAAGGAGGACCTGTGGTGTCCCCACAGCTCCCCTGCCTGCTGCACAGCTCCCAGCCCGGGGCAGGGGGTCCTGGGTGGGTTCCCAGGTCCCACCAACACCCTGAGGGGCCGCGGCAGCCAGGCTGGTGTGCTGGCGGTGGGACCAGTGTGCTGCCTTCCCGGGTGATGTCCCTGCACCCGGCCGGGCTGCCTTGGTCTCCGTGACCCGGTGGGATGCAGCCCTGGCTCCCCGAGTTCCCGGCGTGCTCTGGAGAAGCCGGAGGCACAACCTGTGGGTTCGTGGGGACCCAGCGGGCTGCACCCCCCACATGGAGCTGAGGCTCCCTGTGCTGCTTGTCCAGCTGGGGCAGACCCCAGACCCTGGAGGGGAGAGGGGCCCAGGAAAGCTGGTCACTGTTCAAGGATCCCCTCCTCCAAGCTTGGGAGCGATGCCTCCCAACACAGAGGAAGTTGGGCAAGAACGCCAGGAGGCCAGCATGGATGGACAAGGAGCTCCTGGGCAAACCCAAGCACAAAACGGAAGCCTACAGAGGGTGGGAGCCAGGACAGGTAGCCTGGGAGGAACACAGAGAAACTGTCCAAGCAGCCAGGGATCAGGCGAGGAAAGCTAAAGCCCTGATAGACTTAAATCTGGACAGATACATAAAGGGCAACAAGAAAAGCTTCTACAGGTACATCAGTGACAAAAGACAGAGTAAGCAAAACATGGGCCGTCTCTGGAAGAGAATGGGAGACCTGGTTACCCAGCATGTGGAGAAGGCTGAGGTACTCGATGACTTTTTTGCCTCAGTCTACACCAGCAAGTGCTCCCACGCTGCAGCAGGCAAAGAGAGGGACCAGGAGAATGAAGAGCTGCCCACTGCAGGAGAAGATCTAGTTTGAGACCATCTGAGGAACCTGAAGGTGCACAAGGCCATGGGACCTGCTCAGGTGCATCCGCAAGTCCAGAGGGAACTGGTGAATGAAGTTGCTAAGCCACTCTGCATCATATTCGGGAAGTTGCGGCACTCCAGTGAGTTCCCCCTGCCTGGAAAAGGGGAAGCATAACCCTATTTTTAAAAAGGGGAAAGAATGAGACCGGGGAACTACAGGCCAGTCAGTCTCACCTCTGTGCCCAGCAAGATCACGGAGCAGATCCTCCTGGAAACTATGCTAAGGCCCATGGAAAAGAAGGAGGTGACTGGTGACAGCCAGCGTGGCTTCACTAAGGGCAAATTACGGCTGACAAACCTGGGGGCCTTCTGCGACGGGGTTACAGCGTTGGTGGATAAGGGAAGAGCAACTGATGTCATCTACGTGGACTTGTGCAAAGCCTTTGACACTGTCCTGCGCGACATCCTTGTCTCTAAACTGGAGAGACAGGGATTTGATGGCTGGACCACTCGGTGGATAAGGAATTGGCTGGATGATGGCACTCAAAGAGCTGCAGTCAAGGGCTCGATGTCCAAGTGGAGACCAGTGAAGAGTGGCGTTCCTCAGGGGTCGGTACCGGGACCGGTGCTGTTTGACATCTTTGTCGGCGACACGGACAGCGGGGCCGAGGGCACCCTCAGCGAGTTTGTGATGGCACCAGGCCGGGTGGTGCGGTCGACCGGCGGGAGGGGAGGGATGCCGTCCAGAGGGACCTGCACAGGCTGGAGAGCTGGGACCATGGGAACCTCGTGAAGCTCAGCAAGGCCAAGGGCAAGGTCCTGCACATGGGTCAGGGCAATCCCAGGCACAAACACAGGCTGGGCGAGAACGGACAGAGAGCAGCCCTGGGGAGAAGGACTTGGGGATGCTGGGGATGAGGAGCTGCCCGTGACCCGGCAGTGTGCGCTGGCAGCCCTGAAGGACAACCGTGCCCTGGGCTGCATCCCCAGCAGCGTGGGCACAGGGTGAGGGGGGATTCTGCCCCTCTGCCCCGCTCTGCTGAGACCCCCCGGGAGCCCTGCACCCAGAGGAGGCCCCAGCAATGACCCGAGGGCTGGAACCCCTCTGCTGGGAGGAGAGGCTGGGAGAGCTGGGGCTGCTCAGCCTGGGGAGGAGAAGGCACCGGGGAGACCTGAGAGCAGCTGCCAGTGCCTGGAGGGGCTGCGAGAGAGCTGAAGAGGGGCAGGGACAAGGGCAGGGGGTGACGGGACGAGGGGGGATGGCTTTGGACTGGGAGAGGGCAGATTTAGATCAGATCTAAGGCAGAAATTCTTTACGATGAGGGTGGTGAGGCCCTGGCCCAGGCTGCCCAGAGGAGCTGTGGCTGCCCCCTCCCTGGCAGGGCTCAAGGCCAGGTTGGACGGCGCTGGGAGCACCCTGGGCTGGGGGCAGGGGTCCCTGCCCGTGGTAGGGGGGTGGGAACCAGATGATCTATAAGGTCCCTTCCGACACAAACCGTTCTGTGATTCTGTGATTCTCTGACCCAGGGTCGGGGTCCCTGAGGCAGCGGGCAGCGCTGTCCTGGGGTGCTGAGCCCTTTAGGGTGCTCCAAGGCAGGGGACCCTGCCTGTGCACGGGGGCTGGGGGCTGCAGCAGGAGCAGGGGGGAGGCAGCTGCTTGCCCGGCTCGGGGTGGGCAGCGCTGCCGGCTGCCCAGGGCCGTCTGCCAGGACGCTGTCGCAGCACCGTCCCCAGGGCCCGGCACTGTCCCTGCCAGCCGTCCCTGTCCTGGCCGGGGGTACGGGAGTGCGCAGCCAGGGCTGGGGGCCCTGCGGATGTCTGACCCCCCGGGAGGTGCCAAGCAGGGACGGTGGGTCCGAGGTGGGCAGCAAGGTGTCCTGGGGAGGGTCCCGCAGCGCCCGGCGGGACCCCCCTCGGTGGGAGGGCTGGCTGCTCCCGGGGGCACGGTCCGAGCAGGGCTCCCACCGTCTGGGGAGGGCTTTGGCCAGTTTTGGCACTGTCAGGAGGCCCTGCAGCTCTCCCAGTGCCCTGGCCACGTCCACCCCACAGCCCTGTGCCCACCCTCCATCAACGCGGACAGGAGGGACGTGGGGGGACCCCACCTCTCCCAGGGGTGAGGGGCTGCGGGCTCTCCTCCGCGCGGCATTTGACCCCATGGCCAGGGCTGTCACGGCCCAGCCGTGCTCCAGCACTTGTCTAAACACAGAGAGGTGGGAAGCAGCTGCCCAGCGGGGCAGCAGAACTCATTACCCGGGAGCTCATCAGCTAATGAGACCCAGGAGGGGGCCTGGGAATGGGGGGAGCGGGGCCAGGGCAGCGCCGAGGGGCGCATGGGCAAGGGGCCGTGCCCCGGGCAGTGCCGTCGGGTGCAGAGCACCCCGCAGAGCACCCCGCCACGCTCCCGGGACCAGGCTGCCCCCGGACCCCCGCCACAGCCCCCGGCCCCGGGGATGGGCTCTGGGGCAGCGTCAGCCGTCTGAGCACCCAGCGCTGCGCTGCGGCACCGGGCTGGCACCGGCGCGGACCTTGGCCGGGGCAGCGGCTCGGCGCTTCCTCCGGTGAGAGGGCAGAGGGGGTGAACAGCAATCAGCTCGCGTGTTCCCGTGCCACGTCTGCGACGTCGGCGCGGAGATAACGGCCGGTTTGGATGCCAGCATCCTCCTGCAGCCTGGCAGGCGGGGTGGGTACCGGGAGCCGGGCTGCAGGCTGATGCCTCAGGGTGCCGGTGGCTCCCAGCAGCACCGGCGCTGGGTGCCAGGGCGTGCTTGGTGGCAGGAGGGGACCGTGGCAGGGGACCGCTTGGTCCCTGCGCTGCCAGCTGCCCAGGGCCCTGCAACACCCGCACACCGGGGCTTCGAAACGCTGGCGATGGCCCTGCCCAGGCTCCCCAGGGCCGGGGCTGCGGGGCTGCCACGGGCTGAGCAGCGTGCCCAGCGCCAGCGAGCGCGGCAGGAACGCTCGGCTGGTGCTGAGCAATAAACGGGATTTGCCTCGTCACATCTGTGCCACGCCAGTGCCAAGGAGAGCTGAACAAGCTTCATGTGACCGCTGGGACACACGAGTCGGTGAGCACTGGGGTGCTGGCTCACCCCGTGCCACCAGCACTTCCCTGGGAGGGGACGGCCCCGTACCCTGCTGCGCCCAGGGCCTGTGCCCGCTCCGTGCCCCACTGCTGGCTCCGTGCCCCACAGCCGGCTCTGGGGCTGGTGCCTGATACTGCAGAAGGGCTGTGCACACCCCGCACAGGGGGTCCCGTGCCCGCCACCGAGCCCTGGGGCTGTGCGCACCCCGCACAGGGGGTCCCATGCCCGCCACCGAGCCCCGGGGCTGTGCGCACCCCGCACAGGGGGTCCCGTGCCCGCCACCGAGCCCCGGGGCTGTGCACACCCCGCACGGGGGGTCCCGTGCCCGCCACCGAGCCCCGGGGCTGTACGGGGGATTTCCGTGCCCGCTGCCGAACCCTGGGGCTGTGTGCACCCCATACTGGGGGTCCCGTGCCCACCATCACACCCTGGGGCTGTGTGCACCCAGTCTGGGAGTCCCGTGCCCCCACCAAGCCCTGTGGCTGTGCACACCCCATATTGGGGGTCCCGTGCCCACTGCCGAGCCCCAGGGCTGTGTGTGCCTGGTCTGGGGGTCCCGTGCCCCCACCGAGCCCTGGGGCTTTGTGCATCCTGTATTGGGGGTTCCATGCCCACCATCACACCCCGGGGCTGTGTGCACCCAGTCTGGGGGTCCCGTGTCCCCGCCGAGCGCGGGGCTGTGTGCACCCCCTATTGGGGGTCCCACGCCCACCGCCGAGCCCCGGGGCTGTGCACAATGCCGTGTGGGGGTCCCGCACCCCGAGGCACCGCGGGCCCGTGCCGGTGCGGTGCGGTGCGGTGCCCCGGCCCCCCGCCCGCTCCCTGATGGATTTTCCTTCCCGCGGCGGGGCCGGGTTTCCCTGGAAACCTTCGCACCCGCCGGCACCGACACCTGCGGGGCCTGGGAACGCGGCGGGGGGGCCCCTCCCAGCCCGGCCCCCGCCCCCCGCCCGGGGGTCGCCGCGCCCGGGCCGCCCCTCGACGGCACCGCCGGCTCCGGCCCCGGCTCCGGCAGCGGCTCCGCGCCGGGGCTCGGCGGGCGGGCGGCTCGTTAGGAGCAGCGCGTGAAACGCCATTAGCGGTGGCTGCGGGGGACCCCCCCCCCCCCCCCTCCTCCCCCCCCGGCACCGGGCGCGGGGGTCGGCATCGCGCTGAGCCTCGGTGGGCACCGGGGATGCCCAGCTGGGGCCACGCGCTGTGCCGGGGGACGTGGGCACCCAGAGCTGGCAGCGCTGCAGCTGGCACCCCACCGCAGACCCCCCGCCGCAGACCTCCCCCCGCAGGCCTCCCCGCCGCAGACCCCCCCCACAGACCCCCCCCGCAGACCTCCCCCCGCAGATCCCGCCACAGACCCCCCCAACAGACCCCACCGCAGAATCCCCTGCAGACCCCTCTGCAGAACCCCCCCCCCAGACCCCCCCCCAGACCCCTCCACAGACCCCTCCCGCAGACCCCCCCCCAGAACCCACCACAGACCCCCCCGCAGACCGTGCCACAGACCCCCTCGCAGACCCCCCCCCCCGAGAACCCATCACAGACCCCCCCGCAGACCATGCCACAGACCCCCCTGCAGACCCCCCGCAGATCCTGCCACAGACCCCCCCCACAGACCCCGCTACAGATCCCCCCACAGACCACCCCCCCCCCGCAGACCCCATCACAGATGCCCCTACAGACCCCCCCCCCCCCGCAGACCCCGGTGAAGGCCCTGCTACAAACCCTGCTGCCAGCCTCGCTGCAGCCCCCACTGCAGCCCCCCCATTACAGTCCCACTGCAGCCCCCAATGCAGCCCCCCCATTACAGTCCCGCCGCAGCCCCCATGGGGACCAAGCCCCATCCTCAGGCCGGTGCCGGGGGGGGCGAGGGCTGGCAGGGGGGTGGGCAGCACCGAGCAGCCTGACACCGCCGGGGTAAAATTCGTCACCCGCGTGTTCAAAGCCGGCTGCCCCGGCCCCCCGGCCCCCCCGGCCTTTGAAGCGCCGCCGATGCCGGCCACGAAGGTGCCACTTCACACCTCGGGCCCCGCATAAAGCCAGGCTGGCCGGGGTCTCCGGCACACGGCCCCTCAGCCATGGCGCGCTCGGCAGCCCCCGGCCTCCCGCTCCCCACCGCCGCCCTGCTGCGGGACTGCGGCTGCCGCGGACCCCCGGACCCCGAGGGCTACAGCAGCAGCTCGCCCGCACCCTCGCCCGACTCCTGCGGCCTCTCGTCGCCCGCCGCCGCCCGGGGACCCTGCCACGGCCCCGCCGTCCCCCGCCCGCGGCGAGGCCCCGGCGGCAGAAAGGGGGTCCGGGCGGCAGTGGCGGGGGGGCCCGCGGCAGAGCGCCAGCGAGCGGGAGAAGCTGCGGATGCGGCGGCTGGCGCGGGCACTGCTGCGGCTGCGGCACTACCTGCCGCCCGCGCTGGCACCCGCCGGCCAGAGCCTCACCAAGATCGAGACCCTGCGCCTCGCCACCCGCTACATCGCCCACCTCTCGGCCCTGCTGGGGCTCGGCCAGGAGACCCCGGCCCGGCGGCGGGGGGCGGCCCCCCGGCACTGCCCGCTCTGCCCCCAGGGCCTGGGGTGCTGCCAGCCCCCGCACCCCCCACGGCACCCACCAGCCCCGGCCCCGCGGGACGCTTCGCCCGCCGGCACCGCGGGCTGGGGGTCACCTCCGACGGCGGGGACCCCCCTGGAGCTGCGTGGGGCTCCCGGCGTGGGGACGGAGGGCTGGGGGTCGCCCCCCTATAGCCCTGCTGTAGGGACCCCCCTGGAGGTGTTTGGGCTTCCTGGCATGGCGTTCGAGGCCTGGGGGTCACCCCCCTATGGTCCTGCAGCAGGGACCCCCCCAGACGTGCCTGAGATTCCCGACACGGGGATGGGGGCCTGGGGGTCACCCCCCTACTTCCCTGCAGCAGGGATCCCCCTGGAGATGTCTGGGGTTCCCGACATGGGGACGGGGGCCTGGGGGTCACCCCCATACCCCCCCGTGGCGGGGACCCCCCCGGAGCTGCACGGCGCTCTCGACTCCGAAGCGTCGTCCTGGCTGTCCCCTCCCGGCTGCGCAGGGGCCGGGGCCCCCCCGGACCTCCCCGGCGACCCCCTCCTGGACGCGGGGCTGATGCTGCCGGAGCTGCTGGATGCGGGGACGGTCACCCAGGTACGTGGCTGGCGGGGTCAGCGTGGGGTGGGCACGGGGCAAGGCGCAGCCCCCCGCTGCACTCGGAGCCCCCCACCCTTGGCTTGGGGCAGTGTGGGGGCTGGTTTTGGGGTGAGAACAGCCTTGTGTGGGGTCGGGAACGGAGAATTGTCCCCCCCCTCCTCCCTGCAGTGGGTGCATGTGGATCCCTCAGCCCCCACCGATCCCCCCGGTGCCACCGTCCCTTGTGGGCTCTGTCACCTCCCCTTCCTGCTCCCCCGAGACCCCAGCCCTGCCCTGGACCCCCACCCTGTCCTGTCACCGTCTCACCCACCCTCTGCCCCCCCCCAGGAGCTCTCTGCGGACCTGCTCTCGCTCTTGGAGGCTCTGCTCCCGCCGCAGCCCCAGGACTGACCCGGCCGAGCCCCCCGCTCCCCGCTGCCGGAGCCCCCGCTGCCGGAGCCCCCGCGAACGCCATCCGGATGCCTGCGGCTCGGGGACGCGTGGGACAGCTGGGGTGGGGGGACACCATGAGCTGGCTCTTGTGCGAGCCCGGAGCGGTGCTGGGGCGGTTGCGACTGTACAGAAATAAACCCTTGTCCCCCCGCGTGTCGACGCCTGGCTGCTCCCGTGGCAGGAGCGGGCTCGGGGTGGGTGCAGCGTGCCCGGGCCATCGCGTGGGCTCCAGGGGGGGGGACTTGGGGTCCGGAGAGGATGGCTGAGCCGGTGCAGACCCCGCTCTGCAGCAGGGCAGGTCGTGGACATCCCACCAGGCATGGGCAGGGGCTCTGGCATGGATCCGGCACCGCCTTGCCGGGCTGCAGGGGCTGGGGACCGCGGCCCCGGACCCCGCACAGTGCTGGGTCAGATGTGGGTGTTCGGGGTCCAGCAACAGCAGAAGGGCTCGGGCACGGGGTCCTTGGGGCTGGAGACCCCACAGCCAGAGGGTTGTGCGGGGGGCTGCAGACGGGGCTCCCTGCGGGGGGTGGGGGGGCTGGGGAGCCCCTCTCAGGGACCCTGGTGGGGCCTGACAGCCGGGTGCTAACGCGCCGGGGCTCCGGGGCAGGGGATCTGCAGGGCTAATGAGCCCCGCTTATCTGAGATGACTTGCTAATAATGTTAATTCCCGCTGCTGGGGGGGGGGCCAAGCCTTTGAGGTGCAAAGCAGCCCCCCACCCTCCCCCAGGCTGCAGCTCCCCCCAGCCGGGGCTCAGGGGACCTGGGGACATGCTCCGGCTGTGGGGACATGATCTGGCCATGGGGACATGATTTGGCCATGGGGACATGCTCCAGCTGTGGGGACATGCGCTGGCCATGGGGACACGCGCTGGCCATGGGGACACGCTCTGGCCGTGGGGACACGCGCTGGCCATGGGCACATGCTCTGGCCATGGGGACACTCTCCGGCTGTGGGGACACGCTCTGGCCGTGGGGACATGCCCTGGCTGTGGGGACATGATTTGGCCATGGGGACACGCTCCGGCTGTGGGGACACGCGCTGGCCATGGGCACATGCTCTGGCCATGGGGACACGCTCTGGCTGTGGGGACACGCTCTGGCCGTGGGGACACGCGCTGGCCATGGGGACATGCTCCGGCTGTGGGGACATGCTCCAGCTGTGGGGACACGCTCTGGCTGTGGGGACATGCTCTGGCCATGGGGACATGATTTGGCCATGGGGACACGCTCTGGCCATGGGGACACGCTCTGGCTGTGGGGACACGCGCTGGCCATGGGGACATGATTTGGCCATGGGGACACTCTCCGGTCGTGGGGACAGCAGCAGTCTGGGGCAGCCTGGCAGGGAGAAGGGACCGGTGGGTCTCTGGATCCCCCAAACGATGCACCCCAAAGCGAGGAGCCTTTGTGCACGCCGACGCCGGGCCCCAGCAGCAGCGGTCCCAGCCCCGGCAGGGCAGGGTGCAGCACCCAGGCGGGCTGGGGGCTGTGGGCTAGGGGCTGCGGGCTGGGGGCTGGTGCAGGTCCTTCCCCTGGGGCAGGCAGCCGCACAAGGTGCTCAGGGTGGGATTTGGGATGAGCCTGTGCAGCGGGAGCAGGAGAGGGGGCTCTGATCTCAGGGCACAGCCGTGCATGCGTGTGCATGCGTGTGCATGCGTGTGCATGCGTGTGCATCGGCAGGAACGCGCGTCTGAGCCTGCGCGTGTCTGCTCCTGTGTCTGCGTGGGTGGCGTGGGGCGAAGGACCAAGCCGTTCCAGGCGGGCTGGCTACGTCAAGGAGCAACCCGAGCTCCCAAGGGCATCCCACCGGCCCAGCGCGGAGGTGGCTGCAGGCACCGGCGCGACGGTGCTGCCCGCTCCGCTGCCCCGCTTTCCGCCGCCCCGCCGCTCGCTGCCGGGCACGGATGCAGGAGCCCTTGGCGGGGAGACCCGGCAGCGCCTGAGCAGCGGCCCCGCCATGGCTCGGCTGAGCGGTGCTGGGTGGGACGCCCTGGCTGGAGGTGAGGCGGCTGGGGGTCCCCCGGGGGCTCCGGCTCTGGGCTGGGAGGGTCTCTGTCCCCGTGTGGGACCACGGGGGATGCTCCGGGGTGGGGGGTGGATGGGCAGGAGGAATGGCCTGGGGTAGGGGGTGGGTTGGGGCAGCTGAGACCGTCTGCCAAGGACCCCCTGCAGCTTCGTGGGGACTGAGGGGGTCTCTGGGGGCTGGAAGAGCAGCAGGGATGCAAAGAGCACCCAAAGAGCAGACGGGGGTGGGGGTCCCGGTGCAGCACCGCAGCCCTGGGCAGGAGCAGGGCTCCCTGGGATGGGGCCTCCTGTGCTGAGCGTGACCTGTCCCCACCTTGAGCCCCCACCCCGGGGGCTGCCGCTGCCTGTCCGCCTGTCCCAGCAGGAGGGGGCCGGCCGGACCCGGACCCCGCGGTGGGGAACGCCAGCGCCGGCAGCCTGCCGCCCCCCGAGCAGGGCTGCGCCTGGAGCCCCCGGGCCGAGGGCGGCGAGGAGCCCCCGCCGCTGCCCACCTTCTCGCCCGCCGCCCAGGCCCGCGTCGCCGTCACCTTCGCCCTCTTCGCCGTCTCGGCTGGATGCAACCTGGCGGTGCTGCGGGCGGCGGGGGGCCGGCGGGGCGGCCGGCGGTCCCACATCCGCCTGCTGCTGCTGCACCTGGCCGCCGCCGACATGCTGGTGACGGTGGCGGTGATGCCGCTGGACGCCGTCTGGAACATCACGCTGCAATGGCGGGCGGGCGACCTGGCCTGCCGCCTCCTCATGTACGTCCGGCTCCTGGCCATGTACGCCTCCGCCTTCGTCACCGTCGTCATCAGCCTGGACCGGCAGGCCGCCATCCTGCGCCCGCTGGCCATCGCCCGCGCCCGCAGCAGGAACCGCATCATGCTCTACGTCGCCTGGCTCCTCAGCGCGGGGCTCTCGGTGCCGCAGGTACCCGTCCCCGGGGGTCCCCTCCAGCCCCGCGCCCCGCGCCCGGTGCCCACCCGGCTCCCGGGATGCCCAGCGCGCTGGCTGGGGTCGCTCCCAGGGCTGGTGCTGCCGCCCGCCCCGCGGGATGGGGATGGAGGGGGCTTGGAGGAGAGGCGGCCGAGCTGGGCAGCGCAGGAGGGGCTGTGGCAGCGTCCCCCTCCACCCCGCGCTGCCCCCCCACCCCGCCGCGTGCCCCGGCCCCCCGGGAGTGGGGAGCGGAGCCGGCGCAGGGGTGGCTGCGGGTCCCACTCCCATGGGCAGGATCAGACCCCGTGGCTCCGGTGGTCCCCTGCCCTTGGGAGGCGCGGGGTCCCCCGTCACCCCGCGGCCCCGGGGAGGAGGCTGCCATCCCACCGCCGCTCTGCCTCCAGCTCTTCCTCTTCCGCACGGTCACCCTCCGCCCCCCGCACAACTTCACCCAGTGCACCACGCGCGGCAGCTTCCCCCAGCGCTGGCACGAGACCCTCTACAACATGCTCGGCTTCGCCTGCCTCTTCCTCCTGCCGCTGCTGGTCATGGTCTGCTGCTACGCGCGCATCCTCCTGGAGATCTCCCGACGCATGGGCTCCAGCCTCTGTGAGTGCCCGGCACCCGGCTGCCGCGTCCCCGCGCCTGGGGGGCTCTGCGGGGACCCTGGGCAGGGGGGAGGGCTGGCCAGGGCTGTGCGGGGACCCCCCTGGCCCTCCCTGGGGCTGTGGGGTCCCCGTCCCGTCCGGGCAGCCGAGTGTCCCTTGCTCACGGTCGTGCCACCGCAGTCTCCTCGCAGGACGTGTCGCTGCGGTGCTCCAGGAACAACATCCCGCGGGCACGGCTGCGGATGCTGAAGATGAGCCTGGTCATCGTCTCCTCCTTCATCCTCTGCTGGACCCCCTACTACCTGCTGGGGCTGTGGTACTGGTTCTGCCCGCGGGTCATGGAGAAGAGGGTCTCACCGGCCCTCACCCACATCCTCTTCATCTTCGGCCTCTTCAACGCCTGCCTGGACCCCATCACCTACGGGCTCTTCACCATCCCCTTCCGGAGGGGCTGGGGCTGCCCCTGCAGGCAGGGCCCCGAGCCCCAGCCGCCGTCCCCAGCCACCGGCTCCTTCCGCTGCTCGGCCTCCTCGCTGCCGCCCAAGCGGGGCGTCCCGGGGGCACCGGGGCAGCGGGCGCCGGCCGCACCGGAGCTGCCCCCTGGTCCCAGCTCCTGCCAGAGCAGCTCCCTGTGAGGGCCCCGCGCCCACGGGGACATCCCGGGGTGCTCAGCAGGCACCCAGGCTGCGGGCAGGAGGGAACCGGTGGCAGGATGGCGAGGGCAGGGACGGGGTCACCGCTGCTCTTTCCGCGCCCCAAAGTGCCGCTGCGGGCAGCAGTGTGAGCCCCCCCCGGCCCCCCCTGGGCACAGCCGCTGGAGCAGAGCCCACCGCAGCAATAAATTGTCCCACGGCCACCTCCCGTCCTGCCTCTGTCCCCAGCCGTGAGCTGGGCTGGGGTCCCCAGAGCCAGTGCTGCTGGGCACGGGCTGGGTGGGACCCCGACCCGCTGGCCCTGGGGGTGGGTGGTCCGGAGCTGGTCCGGGCAGCTCCTGTCCCCGCCATGGGGGCCCTGGGCAGGCCCACGGGCTGGGTGCTGCCCTCCCCGCGGCACCGAGCCCGCAGCAGCCCCTGGGCGGGGGGATGCCAGGGCCATCCCTCGCACCCCCCGGCAGCTCCGCTCCCAACGGGAGCTCGGCTGCTGCCGAAGGCCGTCGCGAGGCGCGGGCGCCCGGCTGCTCGGCAGCCGCCCAAGGCCATCGCTACCGCGGGAGCTGGCGCAGCCGGGAGAGGCGGGGGAGCTGGGGAGGGGGCTGCAGCAGGGGCTGCGGGTGCCTGGGCCCCTCGCTCCCCCCCGCACCCCGGAGCAGCCGGTCTGAGCCCCCCCTGCGGTGCCGGGGTCAGCGTCGGGGCGAGGGATGGCTCCAGCGAATGGCCCTGCCGTCCCCCCCATTGGGGAAAGGTTACTGGGAGAACTGGGGTCACCAGCCCCCGTTGCCAGGGGGGACCCCAGACCGAGGGATTCGCCCATAGCCCCGGGGAAGCCCCCCCACGAGCTGGCCATGTCCGCGGGGGGACGGCTGGGAGAGCTGCTCCTGCTGCCGGGCTCTCCCCGGCTGCGGCATCTGGTCCGGCCGGCGGCACTGAGCCGGCGCGCGGCAGGGCTGCGGTAGCCGGCTGCACCAAACCAGCTCCGCTGGGGCAGGGGTCTGCCGAGGGCCGGGGGAGCGGTGGGCAGCACCCCGGTGGGCACTGAGCCCAGCTGCGGGGCGCTGAGGGGCCGGGAGCCCGACTGGGCGGCGGGAGCCGAGGGCAGCGCGCGCGGCGGTGGCCGTGCCCGGGTGCCCGTGCTGGGAGCGGTGCCCAATAACGGCAGCGCGAACCACGGTCGCAGGGGTTTATTACGAAGTGGCAGAGTAAACGGGCAGTGGTGCCGGTCTGGCTCCGGAGCAGCGATCCCGCGCCCGCTCAGCGGCTGGCGGCGGTGGCCGGTGCTGGTCTCCCGGGGGCTCTCGGAGGGGGGGGTCCCCCAGGGACGGGTCTCCATTTCGTGGGGCGCCAGGGACCAGGGCGGTGGTCCTAGGGGTGCGTGGGTTCCTCGCTGCTGCTGGGGTAGGGATGGGTGGAACGGAGCTGCGCCCGCTCCCGCTGCCTGCGGGACACGGTGGGACGCGTGGGTGGCCAAGCCGCAGCCACGGGCTCACGTAAGCGTGAAAACGGGGCACGCTGCTTGCTCCCGCGGCAGAGAGGGGCTGGGGAACGCTCCCCGGCGAGGATGGGGGCTTGCAACGCGATGGACACCACCAAGCAAGGAGCCCCTGCTGAAACCTCGCCCCCATTTCTGGGCCAGCGGCTCCCGGGACGCTGCCGCCGGCCTCGGCCCTGCTGCGGGGACGAGCCTGCCCGCTGCGGCACCCAGCGCGGCTGCGCCCACCCCTCCTCTGCCCGCCGCCCGCCGCGCAGCTCCCCTCCGGGAGAACGGCACGCGGGCTCAGGAGGTGGGCGCTGGGGGGGTCAGCGCTGCCCCAGCCCCTCGCCGGCCCCGGCAGAGCTCACCGGTGTGAGCGGGCAGCGCGTGGCCTTGCCGGACGCCCGGCTGCACCCTGCGGCCGCATCGGGCTCGCAAGGTGCACCGGGCATCGGGCAAGGGGCCGGAGGGGTGAGCCGAAGCCCAGCGAGCCCCCCCGCTTCCCGGGGAGGGGGCGAGCGGGCAGAGGGCCGCAGGGCAGGCGAGGGCAAAGCGGGAGGCGATGCTGGGGGGGGTGTGCCGGGGGGTGCCTGTTCGAAGGGGACGTGCAGGGGGTGCCCGTACTTGGGTGGCCGCTTTCCACCTGGCTCAGCAGCGTCTCGTCAGCCCCCGCTTCTCCCAGCCCCCTCCCCCCGGCAGCACCCTGCAGAAAACGGAGGTGCAGCGTGGCCCGGGCTGCCCGCCCGCTCCCCCCCGCAGTCCGGGCGCGGGGCGGCTGGGGCTCTAGGTGCCGGCCGCGCCGCTGCCGGGTCTCTTCTCGGTGAAGAAGCTTTTGAGCAGCATCACTTGCCCGATGCTGACCACGAAGAGGATGAGGGTTTCCCCAACCGACCAGTACGAGACCCGGCCGTTGAGGTCTTCGGCTCGGCTCCGGTCCTGCGCTTCCCGCAGGCGGTAGTGAGTCTGGGAGTCGATCACCGTGTTCAGAGCCTCGTGGATGGTGACGCAGGCGGACTCCATCTGCGGAGACAAGCACGCTCCGTCGCTCCTGCCTCGGCACAGCTCGGGCCGGGTGCTTGTGGCCGAGGACTGCGCTGGGGCACCCAAGAGCAGGCCAGCAGCACCCTGCCAGCCCTGACCCCAGAGCGGCTGGAGACCGCCCGGCGGAGGAGCCGGCTGCGAGCACCGTAGCACAACTGGGACCCCGGGGGCCAAGGGCAGGGTCTGGGTCCCAGCCCAGGGTGCGGCCACCCCCGTGAACTCACACCGAGGGGTGGAAAAGCCTTGCTGCACCCCCCTTGGGCGGGATGGAAACGGGGTGCTCGGGTGGGGGAGGTTCAGGCCCCGAGCAGCCCCCGCCGCCGCTCTCTGCCCGCGGTGCCGGGAGCAGGACGCAGCCCGCACGCAGCGGGGCGGTTGGCTGGCGGTTGGCACTTCTGCATTTGTGAGGGGGAGGGGGGTGAGCCCCCAACCCGTCCCGCGGGGCCATTTGGCCGCAGGCAGGAGCCGCGGCGGCACGCAGCGACCCACCTGCGTCAGGGCGGTGACGCGGTTGCTCATGTCGGGCAGGATGGGCGGCTCGTCGCCCACCTGGAAGTCGAAGTAGACGGTTTTGTGCGAGAAGGTGGAGAACTCGTTGCTGAAGCAGAAGGTGTAGACGCCGTGGACTTCGGCGCGGTGCGGGAAGCTGTCGTACTGCTTCTTGGTCTCCTTGTAGATCGTCCTGCCGTTGGGGTCCTCCACGTAGCAGTCCACGTCGTAGTGGCCGCCGGTGATCACCTGCGCAAGGAGACCCAGGTCCGCCCCGCAGACAGCAGCCCCGCCGGACCCCGTGCCCGCAGCGAGCAGGCACCGTGCCCACGGCTGCCCAGGCTGGGGGACCCCCGGGAAGCTGCACCCCACAGCGCCCGCAGCTCGGGTGGGTGCCCGGGCAGGGGGACAGCCCGGGCCAGCCGCCATGGCCGGGTTGGGGGCTCCTGAGGCCACATCCCGGTCCTGGCTCCGAGGCGGGCACCACTGGGACGGGGCCAGGGTTGGGGACGGCTGGGGGGAGCTGGGGGTGCGCGGGAGAGGTGGGGCTGCCGCCTGGCCGGGGGTCTGCGGGGCAGGGGGAGCAGGGTGGGGGGCACGGGGAGGGCAGGGGAAGCGGGGGTGGGGGGAGGGCAGGGGTGGGGGTGGCGGGCAGGGCAGTACCTGGTAGTCCAGCGTGAACTTGAGGCCGCGCTCCAGCTCCTGGTGGAAGCACTGCTTGTCGCTGTCGGGCAGCTCGAAGGTCAGCTCGGTGCCGCCGGCCCGCAGCGCGCACAGCAGCAGCAGCAGCAGCGCCCGCAGCCCGCACCGCGCCCGCAGCCCGCACCGCGCCATCCCGTCCGGCCCCGCCCACGCCCCGCCCACTCCTGACGTGGCGCCCGCCCGGCCCCGGCACCGCCAGGGGCGCCGCTTCCGCTGGGGGGCGGCCCCGGGCTGCGGCACCGCCCCGGGGGGCGGGGGGGCCCCGGAGGGGCGTGGCCGCAGCGGGGGGGCGTGGCCGCAGCGGGGGGCGTGGCCCCGCTCCGGCCAGCGCCCAGCCCTTCCTCGCCGCCGCCGTACCGCAAGCAGCCCGTCCTGCCGCATGACGTCACGCTCCGACACGGTGCTCCCCGCACCCGCGCCGCAGCGTTCCCGCACGGGCGCGCTGCCTGCCGCCGGCTGAGGGCCTCCGGCGCCGCTCAGCGACGGGCAATCGCCAGCCGCCGGACGGAGCAGGTGGACTGCGGGATTCGAAACCCCACGCGCTAACGTGTGAGACACGCCTGGTCATCACGGGGGAAATCCACCCGAAATTCGGCCTGCGGGAAGTGGAAACTTTGAGGCTGTGGAAACATAAGCCCAGCTGTGCCCTCGGTAGCTGTTTCAGTCTAAAACGCACTTCCGGCGAAGATTCCCGCGCCGCTTCGTGCGGGAGCTGTGCGGAGCTCGGCGGCAGCCCGGAGGCAGACGGCTGACGCCCTGGGCCACGCCGGAAGCAGCGACGGCAGCGTGCGCCGGGCCGAGCGAGGTGAGGGCAGAACCCGGCGGCAGCCGCGGCGGGGCGAGACTGCTCCCACGCGCTTCCCAGCGCGGTGCTGCCTGTGCCGTGGACACGGGGACTTCATCGCACAGACCCGCGGGAGCTGTTCGCGCTTGGGCTGGTCCGAGCGGCCGACACGACGTTCGGGTCCGAAACGCGCGCCGAGCCAGCGGCACAGGGGCGTGGGCCGGGTTCCTTGCGGTGGGTTTGGCAGCTGCGGCACGCATCCAGCCCCTGGTCCCTGCTGAGCGCGGGGCGAGGAGTGCTCGCCGCCGCTGGCCGGTGGCCGGCTGGGGCTGGGGCTGTGCGGGTGGGGATGGGAGCAGGTGGCAGCGCACGGTCTCGCTGCCCGGGTGCTGCAGACCTGCCACGTGCTGCTCTCGCAGGCCCAGTCCTGCAGCGGGGTGCGGTAGGGCTGGGTGCCCGGGGGTCCCTGTGTGGCAGGATGGAATGGCAGCCGCAGCCCCCCCTCCAGCCGTGCGGACACACGGCTGGCTCGACCTCGCGCTGTGCCAGGACGGTGATGTGCCTGTCCCGCCGCTGCTCCCCCCGCCTCTCGCTCAGCTCTGCTTTGGCCCCAGAGGACTGTCGCTGCGTGGGGTCAGCAGGAGAGCGGGGTCCTGGCTGCGGTGCTGTGCTGTGTGACGAAGCCCTGACGCTCACCACGAGCTCCCCCGTCCCACACGGACAGGCTGGGAGCTCCCTGCCCAGGAATCCGGTGCTCGGCGTTGCTCAGTGTGCTGGGAAACGCCCCTGAACCTTGGTTTGACGGAGACAAACCCGTTCCCGATCCCGGCCCGCTGCAGGCACCGGGCTGCAGCGGTGTCGGGGTTAGCTCAGCCTCTGGAGCTCCGCAGTGCCTGGAAGTCTCCGAGGCGGAGGATCGTCCTCCTCTGCAGTGCAGTGCGGGTACCGACGCACCCGGGGCTGGGGAGGGGTCTTTCTGCTCGTCCCACCTCGCGCAGCATCAAGCTCCTTCCCTTCCCGGTAGGCACTTCACAAACTCGTCAGCCCCGCGGCTCCCTGGCATGGGGCTCCAGGCGGGTTTCCGTGTCGGGACGAGCGGGGTGGAAGAGAAGCGGGTTGTAAGTAATTTATGGGGCCAGGCTCTTTGCAGTGGTGCCCAGCGACAGGACAAGGGGCAACGGGCACAAACTGGAGCAGAGGAAGCTCCAGCTGAACACAAGGAAGAACTTCTTCCCTCTGAGGGTGACGGAGCCCTGGCCCAGGCTGCCCAGGGAGGCTGTGGAGTCTCCTTCTCTGGAGATATTCCAGCCCCGCCTGGCCGCGGTGCTGTGCAGCCTGCTGTGGGTGACCCTGTTTGGGCAGGGGGTTGGGCTGGGTGACCCACAGAGGGCCCTTCCAGCCCCGACCATTCTGTGATTCTGTAACGAGGAGCAGGCGAAGCGCAGGCGGGAGCCTTCGTGCGCAGCCTGCTGATCCCGGCCGATCTGGGTCGGTCTCGCAGGCAGTCGCTCCTGGAGGAAGGTCCAGCAGTGAACGCAGAGCGCCAGAGACCCCGCGGCTGCCCGGGCTCCGTGCCCGGGCTCCCCTGACAGCTCCGGCGACGCAGGAGCAGGAACCTCCGGATTGAGCCCCTGGGCACGCGTCTGACCCCCGCAGCCCCCCGCGCTTCCCCGGTGCTGGGCGACCGCTCGGTGCGGGAACCGTCACGATTCTGCAGGGACAGCGCTGGCTTGGAGCCTTCCTGGGAAGCACGTGGTGACACGGCTACTGGGCCATCACTTCCTCGAAGTCGGAGAGCTGCCGCATCTGCTCCGCTTGCATGGAGTGTCTCCGGAGAAGCTTCCTTTTGGCTCTCAAGTCGCCCCGTCTGGGCGAGCTGGGCGCGACGGGGACCAGCACCTTCAGGCCAGCAGCAAGCGGGGAGGAGGATTTGCTGCTGGAGCCGATGTCGGGGATGGGGGGGTTGGGGTTCACGTTCAGGGGGGGCAGATATCCGGGCCTTGTCTGGGAGATGTGGTCCAGCAGCAGGGTCCCGGACCCGCGCCTCTCCAGCAAGCCGGGCGGCCGGCGCCGGACGGTCCCGGGCGACGTGCCGGCGATGCCATCCAGCGAGTCCCGCGAGCCACCCAGCAAGGCCAGGTGGGACCCACTGAGCTTCCTCCTCTCCGAGGGCACCTTCCCCGCCTCGGCCGGGCCGGGCGCGCCGGCGAGCGGCGCGTCGCAGTCGTAGTGCTCGGCACCCAGCCTCCTCCAGTGCAGCGCGTCCGCCGCCGCGGCCGAGCTCTCCGGCTCTTGGGGGACCGTGCTCCTCCGGGGCAGGCGCGGGTGGGCGGCCTGGCTCTTCTCGTAGGTGGCTTTCCTCGGAGCCTGCTCGTCCACCGGCGGGAAGAGAGAGGGGTCTTTGCTCTTGCCGCCGCCGCTGCCGCTCCGGGCGAGGGGAGCCTTTTTGGAGAGCGAGAGGTCGGCGATGGCCGTGACCACCTGGCCGTCCCCGCAGAGCCGCGTGTCGTCGCGGTGCGCGGGGGCTGCCAGCACCGAGGGCGCGATCAGACCCCACGGCTCCGAGCGCAGGCGCTTCAGCTGCGGCAGGCGGGCTCGCCTGGCCGCCGCGGCTCCCCGGCCCGGGGAGGGGGGCTCGCCGGCAGCCCTGGCAGAGGGGCTGTCCCCGGGCTGCGACGGCTGCGGGATGAAGACGCCGGTCTCCCTGTCGGCGGAGGAAGGTGCCGAGGCAGGAGTTTTCCGGTGGGCGCTGGCGGCTGCTGCGCACGCCTCGGGAGGGGCCCTCTCCTTGAACTCCAGTGAGGGGGGAACGTTCAGGTACTGCCTGGCGGTCTTGGTGCCAGCGGCCGACTTGTCCATGGTGATGATGATGACCTCCTTCCCCTTGGCCTTGCAGGCGTTCAGGAGGTGCTGCAGCACGTCCTTGTCGTCGGCGTTGATGGCGTGGACCAGAGCCGACGCTCCCGAGTGGTCCTCCAGGCTGGGGTCTGCCCCGTTCTCCAGCAGCAGGGACACCACGTCCCCCCCGGCGCCGCGCAGGCAGGCGTGCATGAGGGCTGTTTTCCCGGACTTGTCCTGGATGTTGGGGTCGGCTCTGTTGTCCAGCAGGTACTTCACCATCTTGGCCTTGCTGATGCTCTGCTGGTCGACGTGCTTGGTGATGCAGGCCACCATCAGGGCGGTCTCCCCTTTCTCGTTGCTCTCGTTGATGTAAGCCCCCCCCTCCAGCAGCAGCCGCGTCAGCCGGAGCCGGCCAAGCCACACTGCCTTCAGGAGGGAGTTCCCCCCCACCTCCAGCTCCGTCACCTCATCCATGGCACCGGCCGGCGCTCACCGGTGGGCAAAGACGGCGTCCGCCGGCCGCTGTGGAAGGAACCGTGAAGGAGACGTGAGGCTCGCTCCTCAGCGCTGCCCCTCGCCCCTGCCCTCCCCTCCCGGGGCTGTCGTGCCCTTGGCCCTGCTCCGCGTCCCGCCGCCTCTCTGACCACGGCCACCCCACGCCGCGGCACCAGGAGCCCCCCGCAGCCACCCCCCGCCCGCGTGCGGCACCGCAGCCCCTGCACACGGGGTCTGGGGGTGCCTGGGGGGGGTCTGGGGGTGCCCGTGGGCCGAGGCAGGCGAGCGGCAGCGGGGGGAAAGGCTGGCTCCCCTCGGGCACCTCCCGGGCAGGAGGAGCGGGTCTCTGCCGGCGGGGAGATGCCGCGGCGCTGCCTGCTCACGGCCGTGCCACGCGCTGGCATTGGGCCCCTCGCAGCGACCTCATCTTTAGGGTGCACTCATGGCCTCAAGCTGCGTCAGGGGAGGCTCAGGTCGGATATTTGGAAAAATTTCATCACTGAAAGAGCGGTCAGGCGTCGGCCCAGGCTGCCCAGGGCAGTGGGGGAGTCCCCATCCCTGGAGGGGTTCAAACGCCGTGTGGATGTGGCACCTGGGGACAGGGTTTAGCAGGCATGGGGGTGTTGGGGTGACGGCTGGACCTGATGATCTCAGAGGTCTTTTCCAACCTTAATAATTCTGTGATTCTACGGTATCTTTCTCTGTCAGCCTTCCTCTCTTCCAGGTGTGCCAGAAGACTTGGCCACCTGGCCCGCGTGTGCCAATTGCCCTGGATTGCCCTGACCAGCCCCACCTGAGACCCCCACCCCCCACCCCCCCGCCTCTATTTAAACGCTGGCCCAGCCCCCAGGCCCGGGTTGAGCTTTGCAGGTGCCTGAGGCTCCCTCCAGACCAGACCAGACCTGCACATTGGGCTTCGCTCATCGACCGGGACCCGGCTTGCCACCTTCCCCTGGCCTGAGGGCTGTTGGTGGGACCTGTCCCTGCCCTGCTGACGAGGTCTCGTCCCCGGCCTGCGCGGGGGCCACCCTCGGCTTACGGCTCGTCCCCCCTGGCAGAGCAGCGCTGCTCTCGTCGCTCCCCGGCGATGCTCCTCAGCTTGCCTCGCTCAGCTCCAGCCCCGCTTCGCCAGCGGCCGCGCCGACGTTTGCCTGGACGCAGCTCATTTCCGCGAGCGCCGGAGAACCCGCGGCGGTCGCGGTGCCGAGGTGGGTCCCGCCGCGTCGGGCTAGGGCTCTGGGGACGTAACGCCGAGCGTGCTGGGGACAGCGCGAGCATGTCCCATGGCTTCCTGGGCTCCGCGGGCTCCTCCGCTGCCTCGCTGCTGAAGGAGACGCCGAGCAGCCGCGGCCTCGCTGCCCGGAACCCCGCGCTGCGGGCGCAGCGTCCCTCGCAGTGCCCCGCAGCAGGGCTGCCGCGGGGGGACCCACCGGTGCCGCGGGGGGACCCACCGGTGCCGCGGGGGGACCCACCGGTGCCGCGGGGGGACCCACCGGTGCCGCGGGGGGACCCACCGGTGCCGCGGGGGGACCCACCGGTGCCGCGGGGCTCTGAGCCAGGCGAGGCTCCCAGCATCGCGGCCCCAGGGGCGTCACCAGACCCCGCAGCGCCAGCACCTGGGGGGGGCTCAAGGCCGTGCTGGGGGGACCCGCAGGTGCCCAGCGCCATGGGAACACTGCCCGGGCGCAGGGACGGACCAGGGGCCCGGCCACGCGCCTGCCCCCCGCTCCTGCTGTGCCCACCCCGCCCCTGAGCACCCCACCCGCGAGGGACCCCCCCCCCGAGCCCCCCATGCTTTGCCCCGAGTGCTCGGTGGCTCTCCCCCGGACCCCCCCCACGGTGGGGTCTGCAGGCTGCCCTGCCCTTCCCCGCCGGCCCCGGGCGCGTCGATCTGCGGTTCGGGGGCAGCTGTCGGTGCCCGCACCGGGGGCATCGCCCCCCGCCCACCCCCCCCAAGGCACAAGCGGCGTCGCCCCCCTCCCCGGGGCCGCGGCCCCCCCGCCGCTCGGCCCCGCGTCGCTCCCCCGACGGCTCTCACCTCCGTCCCCCGGTCCCGGTGCCGCCGGGGGGTCCCGGCCCCGCCCGTCGGGAGTGCGGGGGGGGGTGCGTGGTCCCCCCCGCGGGGCCGTCCCGCTGCCGCTGTCCGAGGTTCTGGGGGGGGGGGGACCCTGCCCCGGCACCCGCCGCCTGCTCCGCTCCGGTACCGGCAGCCGGGCCCCCCCCCCCCCGCCCGCGCGCTCCGGGCGGCTGCGTCACGCGCGGCCCGACCCGCGCGGGGGGGGGGGCGGCGCCTCCGCCCCCGGCCGGGTGCGGGGGGGGGGGTGCGGGGCTGTGTCCCTGCCCGCCCGCGGGGGCGCGTGTGCGGGGGCGGGTGGGGGGGTGTGGGTGTCCGGGCGGCGCCCACGTGTGCGGGGGGCCGGGGAGGGGGTGTCCGTGCGTGTGCAAGGTGCGTGTTCCTGCACGCGTGGGTGGCCGTCAGTCTGTGCGTGCGTGGGGGGGGTGGGCGTGGGTGCGCACCGTCGGGGGTGTCCGTGTCGCGGGGGTGCGCGTGTGTCCGTGCGTGTGCAAGGTGTGTTGCTGCGGGCGTGGAGCTGTGCCTGTGCGTGGGGGGTGCGCCGCGGGTGGGTGTCCCCGCACATGTGTGTTTGCCAGGGTGCCCGTGTCCATGTGTCCCCACACACATGTGTTTGCCTGTCTGCCCGTGTGCGGGGTGCCTGTGTCCATGTGTCCCCGCACACGTGTGTTTGCCTGTCTCCCTGTGTGCGGGGTGCCCGTGTCCATGTGTCCCCGCACACGTGTGTTTGCCAGGGTGCCTGTGTCCATGTGTCCCTGCACACGTGTGTTTGCCTGTCTGCCCGTGTGCAGGGTGCCCGTGTCCATGTGTCCCCGCACACGTGTGTTTGCCTGCCTGCCCGTGTGTCGGGTGCCCGTGTCACTGTGGGGCTCCATGCCCGGGGGGGGAGCTGAGCCACGCGTGTTCCCCGCTGCCTGCGTGTGCTGCCCGTGCCCGCTGCGTGCCCCGTGCTGTGACGCTGCTCAGCTCCCGCTGTGGGGAGCACCCAGCACCAGCGTGGGCACCCGGGGGGCTTTGCCCCCTCTGTCTGGAGGGTTTCCAGCCCCAGTGGGCCCAGCCATGAGCAAACTGGTCTCAGCCTGCAGCTGGTCCTGCTTGGAGCAGGGGGCGGCTTGGAGACCCCCCAGGTCCCCTCCAGTGCTTGTGACCCTGCAGCCCAAGTGTGCACCTGGGGTACCCGGGTGCGCTGTGTTGTGCACGGGGTGGCTGGGGTCCCCGCGTGTGCCCTCCGGGGCACGAAGCCCCCTTGACGTCGGTGAGGAGCTGCCGGGCCCCGTGCTCTCCCGCTGTCCCCGGGCAGACCTCTCCGGTCCCGCAGTCTCTCAGCCAGGCAGAAAACGGCTTTTCCGCAGAATCCGGCCCCTCTTACGCTGGGGCTGCTGAGAAGATCGGCGCTTTGGGAGCAGTCCCAGCAGAAACAGGCGATTGCGTGGAAGGGGGGAAATGGTCATAAACGTGCAATGAACAGAAGGTTCCACGCGGCTCCGTAATTCAGCAGACTGGCGCTGCCCGTAGCGATCGTTACCGTAGCACTCTTAGATTGGGTTCACATCGGGGGAAACTTCTCTTGTGGTCACTAAAACATTATCTAGATTTGCAGTCGTCTTTGGTAAAAGGTGATAATAACAATAATCAGAGCTAGCAGGGAAGTGAAGGAGGTCTTATTACAGCAGCAAGCACTTAGGAGAACCTGATGGCAGCTTCTTTGCTACCTCCGGTGAGGCAGAGACCGCTCGGCAGCTCGTGAAATTGGCCATATCAACTCTGAAAATGTGTCTGTTTGTCCATGCATCTTCAGGTGCGTGCACCAGATTATTTGTGGAAAAGCCCTACCTGAAAAAGCAAATTTAGAACCGGACGGGTTGCCCTGGCAGGGTGAGCACGGGCTCTGCGCGGGGTGGGGGTTTGCTCTGCAGCGACTGCAGCATCCCCGCGCCGACGGGGTGCTCGAGCCCGGTCAAGGGGGGAATCCCCCCACCCACCCCGGGGCTGGGGGACGCGTAAGGGACAGCCGCAACGAGGGAGGGAGCAGGGGGCAGAGGGGAGGTCCTGGGGTGTTGGAGACGTCGGGAGTGCCTGGACCTGACGGCTGTGCATGCAGCGGGGCTGGTGCTCCTGCAAACACGCGTTTGTCGTGTGGGATTACAGAAATGATCGACGGTTTATAAGTAATTTACGTGATACCAAAAAGCAGCATCTGCCCTGCTGTGCCTTGGGACTCACAGCTGGGTCACCAGGGACAAAAGCTGCCATCTCGGTGTGGGCACAGATGACAGAGAGGACCCCACACGGGTGGAAACCGGTGCTGCGGTCGAGCGGCTGTGCTCAGGGCCTGGGCTGGAGGGGCCACGTCTCCCACCCGAGGGTCCTCCCTGCGGTGCCCGGGCTGGCCCCATGCTGGAGCCGGGGGATCTGCCAGCAGCTGCGTTGGGAGGTTTGGGGGGGCTGACTCAAGGGAGGGGGTCGCTTGTTCCCAGCGAGCTGCTACACGGAGAGAGACGGCCGTGGCTGGGAGCAGAGGGCTGCGAGACGCTGTGAGTCACACAACCTTCTCCAGGCTGTCATTACCCCTCCTGGCAGCAATCCTCTCAATTAGCAGAGTGTCAGCAACAACTGACAGGAGCGGACACCCCCTCACCTGCCAGCGACCCCTCCTCTTCTGCCAGCCTCGCCGTCCCCAGTAGTTACGGTCCCCGTGCCGGGGCGCGGGCTGGCTCCCGGCTCCAGCGCCGGGCTGTCCCATGCGCTGCCGAGGCGGCTCCGGGGGCAGGAGGAACCCTTCCTTGCGGATGTTCGGACCTGAGAGTTCGCTTTCCTGCTCCGCCAGCCTGGCCTCACCAGCTCCCGGGGGTCCGTGGGGTGGGAGATGCCCCAGCCCTGCTCACAGCAGCGAGGGACGAGCACGGCGAGGCCGGCTCCATCTCCCCGTCGGCTGCGTGTCCGAGAGGAGCTGCCGTGGCAGGGCGGCCCGCGGCTCGCTCCGAACTCAGGGCTGGACACGGCGGCCCTCGTGCCGGCGGGGCAGAGCTCTGCTGGGGCTGCGTGCGGGGACTGTGGCCTGGGGGTGGCCATGGGACGTGGACAACCCACTGCGTTTCTACACAGCTCGGTTCTGTGCTTGCCTTCTGCTTCCTCTTTTGCTGAATAATTCATGATGAGTGATTAATGGAGATGCCCCCCCCTTCTATTCGCACATGATCACAGGTTGCATTTTTTCAGAGCCGCCAGTTATTCAGAACGATTTGCTGAGTAACGTCTGGGCTGCGGGCTGCTCCCTGCCGATTCACCGGGGGGGTTGGGGGCAGCTGCTCCTTCTCCCTGCCCAGGTACCAGAACCCTGGGCACTGCACGCCCGGTGCGGCTCCGAGTACAAGGTTCCGCTGCTGGGAATGAGAAGTGCTTAAAATGGGAGGTTTTGGTTAAATAGGAGATTTGGGCTGAATATCCCTGCTCCTCGCTTGGTTTGCTGGGAGCAGTGAACAGGGAGGGAGCTGGGCTGAACCCAAGGGACACGCAGAGATGCCTGGCAAATGTCACCTGTGTCATCTCAGCTTTAACCGCGCTGCTGTTCTGGGCTGAGCATCTCTGTCCTCCGCTGTGGGACCAGCACCAGCGTGCTCGCTCCTCGGTCTCGGTAGCGCGGATGTGAATCCGGGTACGGTCTGAGATCCGGCAGTGGGGCGCAGGGGCAGCCCTGGGGGCAGAGCCCTGGGCTCGTTTGCTGTTCATAACCCAGTGCGAGGCGTCCACAGGTGCCGATTTCTTCCCATGCCCTGGTAAGAGCTGCAGGGAGAGGAGAAGCTCTCCCAGCCGGCGTGCCAAGGGTCGGGGAGGGCAGCAGCAGAGCCCCGGGTACGGCGATGCCCGAGCTGTCAAGACCAGCTCAGCACCTTGTGCGGCTCCCTGCTGACGAGGCCAGCGAGCAATGGGTGCTCCAGCCACGGCTGCTGCCAGTTATCCCAGTGCTGGGACCTCCTGGGGATGGGGAACGGCCCCTGCCTGCTGCAAGGGATCCCCGGGTCCGCCCCAGCCCCATCCTGACTGTGCAGAGCCAACGTGTCCACCTACCTTCATCCTGCTCATCTTCCTCGCCAGCAGCCGTGCCATCCCTCAGGATGCCATGGCAACGGGGCCGGCTGCCGGAGGCGCAGCAGCTCCGGCGCCGGGGCTCTGAGCCCTGGCCGTGATCCTCAGCACGGCAGCAGTGCCCTGGGCAGGCTGGGGGGCTGCGGGGTGGTCTCCAGACCCAGCCAGTTTGGGGCAAGGCTGAGAGGTGGCTCTGTGGGTGCCCGGGGTGCCATCCTGTGGGTGCTCTGAGTCCTGCTCTGCCCCAGCAACCCCGGCAGGCTGCGGGGGGTGGGCACCGGCCCGGAGCTGCTGCTGGCGGGTGTGGGGATACTGGTACCCGGTACCCTGATCCCGGCAGAGGGGCTCCTTCCTCCCAGGCAGGGAGGGGCAGCGGTGACAACTGCGACACCGAAGAGATGAGCCGAGATGTGGGGTGCTTGGTTGGGCCATGCCAGCGTATCTCACCGCGGACGAGCTGGCGGGCAGTTCTCACCCGTCGATCAGAGCTTCCTGGGGTTGGAAGCGGAGCCTGGCCCAGCCCGGAGGAGGAAGGAGCTGCTTTCGGCTGCTTGCTGGGACCGTGGTGGGCCTGTCTGGTTTGCGTGTGTTGCGGCTGGGATCCCCGGGGCACTCGAGCAGGGGCTGCCGTGATGCCTCAGGAGGCTGCGGCCGTGGGTGCAGGCTCGGGGACGGGGCGGCGAGGGGCAAGCACGGCTCCGCAGGCTTCTGAAGGTCCAGAGAAGCTGCAGCATCTCAGCCCGTGGCTTGTCAGAGCCTGGCCCGTCTCCTGGGGAAGGGGCTTCTCCCCGGGGCGCAGCCCTCTGGCTCTGCCTGCCCTGGCTGAACAGGGACCGTCTCCCAGGGGCTGCGCCGCGCCGGTTCTATTTCGGGTGCTGCGCAGAGCAGCTGGCGATGGTCTCTTGGAGGGCGGCGCGCAGCTATTTCTGCCAGCTCGTCCACGCACGGCTGCTTTTTATAAACACGCTTCCCCGGGGGGGTGCGCGCCGGTGATGGGGAGCGCGCTCGGCGATGACGTTTTGGAGGGGACCACCAGCTCCGCTGCGGACGCTGTGACCCCATCCCAGGGATGCTGCGACCCCATGCCCTGGCTGCGGCACGGCCGGGGTCTCCCGACCCGCAGGGCACAGCGGGGCTGCCCTGGGCATGGGGGGTCTGCAGACCTGGCACGGGGCAGCCGGGGGTCCCAGCCCTTCGGTGTGCAGCCTGCGCTGTGGCCCCGCGGGGGGCTTGTGCCCGGCTCTGCTGCTGCGGGCGCGCGGTGCGGGTTCGCCATGGTGACAGGTTCATGAAGCTCGGGGTCCGGCCCGCGGACCTGCCGGCGCTCCCCTCCCGGGGGGGTGCAGCCCCGGGTCCCTGCCGTGCCCCATCCACGTGTGCAGCCCCCGCTGTGCCCCTCGGGGGGGTTTCCAGGGGTGAGGGGCAGCAGCCGTTCCCGCAGCGTCTGGACATTTTCCCCACAGACGGGCACGGGCTAAACCCTGCTGCGGGTCTGCGTCTGCTGTGATTCTGACCCTGATTTCTCCTGCTGGAAAAACTAAGCAAGCAGGTACCAGTATCCCAGGGTGTGATGGAGGCGAGTTAGCTGCTATCGGTGACGGCCTCGGCGAGCGGCAGCCCTGCCCCGACACCTCGTGTGGCCACGCAGTGCTGCGCCCGGGCGGTCGACGGCCGCTCTGTGTCCCCTCCTGTCCCCGGCTCGGCTGGCTGCGGTGCCGGGGCAGTGCTGGGACGCTCGGCCCTGGCATGGGGACGTTGCCTGGGCTGGGGGAGGCAGTGGGAGCGGTGGGGCGGGCGGCCGCTCGCTCCCCGTCCTGCGGCACGGCCGCTCGGCGGGGCTGGGGGAGCTGGCAAAGCTCTGGAGGGGCTGTCGGGGGGACCTGCACCCCACCCCTGCTCCCAGCACAGCCCTACCCGAGCCCTGCTCGTGTCTTCGGGAAGCTGCTGCCCCTGTAATTCTGGTCTGGGGGTTGTGGGTACGGCAGGGCTGGACACAGCAGGGATGGATCCTGCGCGTGTGCCCTCCCGGACCCCAAACCCTTCCTGGCGCTGCCTGTGTCGGGCAGCCGCCGCGTTCCCCTTCTCGCTTTTACGAGCACCCCAGGGCTGAGCCTCCCTGCGCAGGGGACAGCGAGTGGCAGGGCTGGGTGGGGAGGGCAGGGCGACGGGGGGGCTGCCAGGGCAGGCTCCTGGGGCTCCGACATGCCGCTGCCCTCCTCCCCCCGTACGTATCTGCCCCTCTCCCCTGGAGCCATCGCTTTCCCCAGGCCAGGCTGTCCTGTGGGGCTGGGACATCTCCTGCTGCGGGGGGGCTCTGCCCAGAGCCCCCTGCCCCGCGCCTTGCCGGAGGCAGCGGGTGATGCGGCGCTTCCGAAACTGCATCACCACGAGTGGGTCTGGAGTCTCTATAGCAACCGCGGGGTAAAAATAGTCCCGGAGCATTTCGGAGCCGCCGGGCCCTGGCGGGGAGGGAGCCTGGGATGCGGGGTGCTGGGGGAGCGGGGGTCTGCGGGGAGCAGGGGTCCGCGGGGAGCAGGGCTGGCCACGCTGCTGGGAGCTGCTGTCCCTGCCAGGGCCACGGCAGCACCGAACGCTGCCTGCCCCGCGGCGCTGGGCTCCCCCGGTCCTGGCTGAGGGCACGGTGACGGGCGTTGGCACGCAGGGCATGGCGCCGGTGGACACGCGCCGAGGGCTGGCTGTGCCCGCAGCCCGCGGGCACGGTCGCTGCCGCGGTGTTCGGCTGGGGTCCAGGGCTGCCCTCCCTGCCACCGTCCCGTGCTGGACCCGCGGCTCTGCAGCTGCCTCCACCACCACGGAGCTTCTGGGTGGCTGCACCTCGCCGTCCCCCTCCCCCCTCCCCACACCTCGCCGTCCCCCTCCCCGCGCCAGGGCTGCCCTGGCTCTGCAGCCAGCCGTGCCCCGGCTCCCAGCCCTGTACCCCGGGCAGGGGCTGTGGGTCCGACCCGTCGGGGCTCTGGGTGACGGCGTTTGCTGCCCGGTCCCGCAGACATCGGGGGCTTGCAAAGCTCCAGGAGCAGCCTGAATCCCACCCGAGGCCCCGGGGGACAGCGATTTTTGGGGCCAGCCTGAGGGCTCTGGGGGGGGTTTAGGTGCTCGACTCGAGGTGTCAGAGGCAGGGATCTCCAGCTGCCCCACAGCCAGCCTGGGCTCACCCCAGGTTTCGGGGCAGGTGTGGGGGGGGGCCATTCGCCACCCCCAGTGGTTTTGTGTAGGGGGGCACAGGAGAAGCGGGGCTTCGCTGCCGTGCCAGGGGTGCTGCTGTGGTGGCAGAGGCAGGGCTGTCTGCTGGCAGGGGTGGGCACTGCTGCTTCCCAGGACCCCCCACACCCTGGGGACCCTCGGTGGGCTGTTCCCCGGCAGCAGGGACACGTGGCAGGGGTGGGCACTGCTGCTTCCCAGGACCCCCCACACCCTGGGGACCCTCGGTGGTCCATTCCCCGGCAGTGGGGATGTGTGGCAGGTGGGGGCTCCATCCCGTCGGCGCAGACCCGCTCGCTCGGTGCCACGCGCTGCCGCGTGTGCCGGGGCTGTACCCGTCCCGTTGGCCCAGCTCCGCGCCGCAGTGGGAGCGATGCTCCGTGGGACAGGGCTGGGGGAGCGGGTGCAGCGTCCTCTGCGAGGGATGGCCCCGAGCCTTGGGGACCTCGGGGGCATTGGTGGCCTCCTCCACGTGCCGAGAGGGCAGCCTGGGCGGGGGCCAGCAGCTTCATGGCATCACTCCCTGCCGCAGAGCTGGGACCGCACGTGGAAATCCGCCTGCTCCCCTTTGCCAGCTCCCCCCCGGCAGCTGAGCCTGGCAGGACGTCATTTCCCACCCGCAAACCAAGCAGAAGTCGGCGCCTGTACAGAGAGAGAGGGAGCCTGGGGGTGAGCCCCTGCGCAACGCCAGCGCCTTGCCCTGCCCGGGGACTTCAGCGCCCATCTCCTCCTGATCCGCGTCTGAAGCGCGGACGAAGTCTAAAACCTTGCTGTAAGCGAGGAGCGGTGGAGCTGGGTGAGATCTGGGTCACTCTCCATGCTCTGCTCAGCAGCGTGCTGCATTAATTCGACTTTGACTCTAATAAGTTGTGTTAAGGTCTGAAAATAGAAATGCTGCTGCTGTGTGTCACTGAACAGCGAGTGCTGCTCCGTTTCTAATTACCGGTTGACGTTTTGCACAATTAACTCGGTGAGCTGCCCCTCGGACAGCGGCGGTTCCCGTCCCTGGGACCCTGACCAGGGAGCTGGGCTGCGGGACCAGGCGGGACGTGGGCTGGTGGGTGCGGGGGATGCTGCTGTGCCGGGAGCCCTCCTGCCTCGCTCGGAGCGGGGACGGGAGCTGCCCCGCTCGCTCCTGTCACCTGCCCAGGGCTTGCCATCCCCACCATCTCTGTCACCGGAGCCCCAGGAGAAGGTCTGCTTCAGAAAGACCTCCCTTTTCCCCTCTTCTCTCGCATGCGGCCCACAGGTGGGGTGGGAACGTGTTTTGGAAGCAGCTGGAGAAGCATTTTCATCCGCTCCCCTGTCCTGGCGGAGCAGCGTGCCGGGGAGTTGCGGCTGGTGGGGTGAGCCCTGCCGACGGCACAGCGCCTGGCCCAGCTCCGGGGAGCCCACCAGCCCCCAGACCCTGCTCCCCTCGGTCTCCTGCTCTCAGCCCGCAGTCGGGGGTTGTCTGGGCAGTGCATAGAAAGTTTTGGGTTGGAAGGGACCCCTGGAACTCATCTAGTCCAACCCCCCCGCAGCAAGCAGGGACACCGCTGAGATCAGGGTGCTCAGAGCCCTGTCCAACCTGGTCTGGAATGTTTCCAGGGATGGGGCCTCCACTGGAAATGTTCAAGACCAGGTTGGACAGGGCTCTGAGCAACCTGAGGTTGCTCCTGAGGAGCATCTCTCTCCCCACCCATTTTCATCCTTTTCCCTTTGTAATCTCTACGTTCTCAAACCCCCACGCTGGGTGTTTTTGGTCCTGGCTGTGCTCCGGGGCTCTGCAGAGAAGACCTTGGATCGAAGTGCAGGGAAACGCGCTCGGGGCCGGGCTGGAAAACCACGGATCCTGCTCCATCTCACCGTGGGAACGGTGTCCTGTGTCCTTCCAAAGCCACCGGCGGTCACGGCTGTGCCACCCACTCCCCGATGCCGTCACCACCCCGGGGTCTCCTGGGGCCGGGGCAGCCGGCGGGTCCCAGCGTTTGGGAGTCCGTGGGCAAGCCCGGGGCTGGAGCCCGTGAGGGAGAGAGGTTTCATCTGGGTGCCTTCAGACCCACCAGCTCCGGGAGTTAATAGGCAGGCGTAGGAGGAGCGGAGCGGCAATTCAATTTGCAATGATTATTTGCTAATTAACATGAGCACAAGCAGTGTCTGGGACAGGAGAAAATACAACACTTGGCCTGAGGACAGGGGTTGGAAAGGCGGAGGTGAAGCTGAGAGCGCAGACGCGAGCAGGGGAAGAGACGGGGCTGGTGACGCCGGCAGCCTGCGCCTGAGACGCGGCACGGCTGTGGCGATGCCCGGAGCTCGGGCCCCGCGCGCCGTCTCTCGCTGCCCGCTCTGCCTGCGTTGGGCAGGGGCACGAGCCCGCCGGGTGCTGCCGAGACGCCTGCACGGCGACGGGCCGTCACAGCATGGTGGGGGTTGGGAGGGCCCTCTGTGGTCCCCCAGCCCAACCCCCTGCCCAAGCAGGGTCAACCAGAGCAGGGGGCACAGCACCGCGGCCAGGCGGGGCTGGAATATCTCCAGAGAAGGAGACTCCACAGCCTCCCTGGGCAGCCTGGGCCAGGGCTCCGTCACCCTCAGAGGGAAGAAGTTCTTCCTCGGGTTCAGCTGGAGCTTCCTCTGCTCCAGTTTGTGCCCGTCGCGCTGGGGCTGGAGAGGTGTGCGGGCGCCCAGGGTGCCGGGACCTCGCCGTGGAGCGAGCTGCCAGAGGGGGGTTTTGTGGGTCCTGCTGGGGATTTTACCTGTTTCCAGGCTGGGGGTTCCCTGCTCCGGGCTCCTGGAGCCGATGCTGCAGCTCGGACCCTCGCAGGGTGTGCGCAGCCGCGGGGGCTCCGGGGTGGCTCTCGTTCAGGCGTTTTCTCGCCTGCGCTGCGCAGCGTGATGGGGACAGAGAGGTGCAGGCAGCAGTTCTCACCCAGAGCTCTGTTTTATTGTAGTCAATATCATTAACCTAGGTTTTATAAATATTCATGGCAGTGAAATCAATGCAAAAATATTCCATTCTCTCATTTTACTGGTTTAATTTTAGAAGCTCATTTAGCCTTGGGGAGTCATCGCAAGGCTCTTTGGGCTGTGTTTCCCTGCTGACCCTGGGAGGATCTCCGGACGTGGCAGGCCATGGACCATCGGCAGTGTCGGTGGTCCTGTGCTTCAGCCCCGGCGCTGGCAGAGGGGCCGGGCACGGGCGAAAGGTGAAACGCTGCAGCGCTTGAACCGCTTTCTGAGGAGGAAGAGGAGGAGAGCCCGTGGCTGTGCCGAGGGTCTGCGCAGGGCTGCCTGGGGACTGCATCTCCCCAGAGCACCGGTGGGACCCGGCAGTGCCTCGGGATCGGTGCCCCCCGGCACCACGAATGGGCACCCACCGGTGACACCGAGGGGGTGTTCCCTGGCACCCCTGCACCCGTCTGCCTGCTGCAGAGGGAAGGGTCAAGGAGCTAGGCCAGCTTCTTTAGCTTGCTGTGACCGTAACCACAGAACGAGCAGGATTTCCCCCCCCAGACCAATTTCCTGTTCGCGGCCGCGCTGCCCTGCGCCGGGGGCCGTGCCGAGCACGCGTGTCCGATGCGCCACGCTGATCCGCGGGGACCGAGGCCGTGAGCTGGCATCCACGTTGCATTGGGGTCCTCTGCCGAATTCCCATTCCAGACATTTTTTGCGCTCCCGGTGGAGCTGGCCCTGCCGTTCTGGCGCTCCTGCCTTACGCACGCAGCGCTGAGACCCGTCACGGCAAACCGATTTCCATCTAAAAATCATCTTGATTTAAGCTCATTTGTATAGAAAGTAATTTTGTTTTGACCTCATACCTATTCTGCCTGACGAAACCTTCGTTTCCACGAGTGTCTGCACAGGGCGGCTGGTGGCGGCCGGGAGGACGGGGCTGACGCTTTCGTGCAGGGCAGGATGGTGCTGCAGGAGCGAGCGGCCGGCGGTCCTGTGCTCCCCTCTCAGCTCTGGCGTGTGCCGGATGGGGCCTCTCCGTCACCCGCTGCCTCGGTGCCCGGGACGCAGGGGCCTCACGGAGCGGGGTTCGTGGTCTGGGAGGGGTTTGGGGTCCTTGCGCGCCGTACGCTGTGCACGTGTCACTGCTAAGGATTTCCTCTTGCTGTTTGTCCTTCCTCAAGCTCGCGTCCTTGTCCCTTGAGAGCAGACGACCCCCGCGCTGCTCTCCCCTCTCCGGATGGCATGTGCCCCCGGTTTGGGAACAGCCAGCTCCGGGGGCTCTGAACATCGTGTGCGGCGGGACCCCGAGCTGGTGGGCAGCCGTGGCTGAGGCAGGTGGGACAACCGCGGGTGCTGGGTGAGGCGCTGGGCACGCCGCTCCGGAGCGTCACCCCTCGGCGGCACAGGGCTCGCCGGGGCTGCCGGGGCTGCCACTCCGCCGAAGGGACCGGGCTGGCGGCGCGAGTCCCCGACCCCAGCGCCCGGACCCCACCCGAGGGTGGGGGACCTGGGGGCGAGCGGCTGGGTGGGCGTCTGGCAGCCGGCCATGCTCGACCGGCTGTGCATGGTCAGTCCGTCGGCGCGCAGGCACGCCGGCTTCGGAGACAAAGCCCGAGACCGGGGCGGTTTGTTCCTGACTCTGCTGAAGCGGAGGCCGTCGGGGACCAATTTTTCTCTTATTGCCTCAAAATGACTCTCCATGGGAGCGGAAGACAGACATCGCGTCCTCTGCCACCGCCGTGACACCATGCACATCGCGTCCTCTGCCACTGCCGTGACACCATGCACATCGCGTCCTCTGCCATCGTGGTGACACCATGCACGTCGCGTCCTCTGCCACCGCCGTGACACCATGCACATCGCATCCTCTGCATCGCGGTGACACCGTGCACATCGTGTCCCCTGCCACCACGGTGACACCATGCACATTGCGTCCCTTGCCATCGCGGTGACTTTTCCCGGCTCCTGGCAGGTGAGGAGAGGTGCTGGGTGGAGGAGGGAGATGATCTGAGTTTGCATTGCAGAGAGCGCTTGTCGGAAGCGAAGCGATCCGTGTTTAACGGCAGAGCTGTGTAATAACCCGCAATTACCTCGCGCGGGGCCCGTGGGGGCGGCTCGTTCCCCGGCACAGCGAGGGGGGTGAGCGCTCCGCACCGCGCCTGCTGCCGGCACGGACGCGGCTGCTCCCGGCGCGTGCCCTCGGCACGGTGCTGGCGGGGCCCGGGGCACGGCACCGCGCTTGGCGTGCGCCGGCACCGTCGGGTGCTGGGATGGGCGCTGGGACCGCCAGCTGGCAGGGCCGGGGCCGGTGGGCACGGGGCGGGTTGCAGAGGAGCAGCCATGGCCCAGGCAGCTGCAGCCCAGCCTCCATGCTCAGCCCCACCGTCACCAGTCCCGGGGGTGGCATCCCCCCATTTCCCAAGTGAAGCTGGGCACAGGGACCCCCAGCCAGGCACGTGCCGGGGGGCTCGGTGGCTGCTGCTCTTGCCTCCCGTGCCCGCAGGGTCCCCCCCCGAGCCCCACGGGGTCGGTGGCTGCGTGGCCGGTGCTTGTCCTCCTCCTTGGGGGATGGCCCTGACCCAGCGCTCCCCAAACTGGTGGGCTTTTCCAAAGGGGGGGGTCCTTGGCCTCTTGGTGATCAAAGGGATGTTTTTTGTCCGTGGGTGGAGGTGGGGAGCCTGGGGCAAACCAGCACCAGGCTCTTCCCCCCCCCAGAGCCCCCAGCTCCGCCTGGTGCAGACACCGGCCCCGCAGCCGGCAGCACGGGCACCGCCGGCACCGCCGTACCCCCTCAGCAGTGCCGGGGCAGCCGCCTGCCCTCGCCAGCTGCGTCCCCCCGGCTCCCACGACCGCCCGTGGACGTGCCGCCACGTTGGAAAGCGCGAGGAATCGTCACGATGCCCCATCGCCGGGGAAGCGAGTTACGCCAGCGGGCTTTGCTCTGGAAAGCGCGTGGGGTTTGCGAGCGGGGGGACGACGAGGGCATCAGCGCACGCCCAGCGCCGGCTCCGTCGAGCCGTGCCGGGGAAGACCCGCTCGCCCGTCTCGGCCCAGGCGCGGTGCCGCCTGCCAGGAGGACGCAGGGCTGGTGTGGGGTGGTGCGGGGCGTTGCGGGGTGGCCGGCGGCAGGGCGTTCCCCTCCGGGCCGGGGCAGCCCACCGGGCTCACCGGCAGCGTGGGGTCTCCCGCAGGCACCCGCCGGCTGCACCCGCTGCCCGCAGCGCGTCCTCCGGTGCGGGGGGATGCTCAGCTCCGCCTGCCCCGTCGCCCCGCGCCGCAGCGGCACTGCTGCTCTCTTCCCCGCAGCTGTGTCGGGAAAAGCCCCTTGGCCGTGCCGGTCCCTGCCCTCGCACCTCCGTTAGCAGCGCTCGGGGCTGCGCGGCTCACGCAGCCGACGCCGGCAGCAGCGTGCGGGGCTCGGCGCAGGCAGCCCAGCGGCACCAGCGCTGCCGGGGCTCGGCGCAGGGGAGGGGGTCTCGCTTCGGCAGCTGGGAGTGCCATGGGTGGGAGGCGATGCTTTCCCGGAGCTGCAGCCCGGCTCTGCTAAACCTGGGGTCACCGGTTGCGGAGAAACCAGCGGCCGTGGCCTGCCAGCGGGGAGCAGGGACGGGAGGGACGGTGAAACGCGGCTGCTGTGGCCAAGGAGCCGTGGCACGCGTGTCCCTGCAGCCAGCCCTCGTGCTGCGCCGGGCCCCGGGCGTGCGAGTGCTTTGCCACGGCTGGCTGAAGGGCTGCGGCAATTTTAATATCTCCGCTGAGTGAAATTTCCTGATTCGGCTTTCATGTCCGCTGGGATACTTATGAAATATCCGGATTCTGTTTTTTGTCTGAAGAAGTGGAATTTCCTATTTATGGATTTAATATAAGGGCTACGTGCTCTGGGAGGGAAGTGGCTGCACGGCGGCTGTGCCGGTGCTGGCTCAGCCGTCGCTCTCCCCCTGCACTGCTGCCCTGCGGCCGTGGCTGCCCCGGCTCGGCTCCCCGTCACCGGCGCTGGGCTGGGGCCGGCGCGGGGAATTCGGCTGCCTCAGTAGTTTTCCAGCCCGCACTAAGCCTGCTTTTCATGGCTGATCACACCAGCTGCCATGGGTGAAATCCGAATGCACACTGACAATTCGCTGGCGGCCGTGTTTGGAGAGGGATCAGATGCGGTCCCGTCCCACCGCCGAACCCCTCATGCAGAAGCGGCCGTGGGAACGCAGACGCTCGCGCCCGGTTCGTGGCTCCCGGCAGCTCTCGGCTCTCCCTGCGCTGCTGCGGGGCCGAGGGATGCCCAGAGCCCCCAGGGTCTGGTCCCCTGGACCAGCTCACGGGGGGATGCTGAGGAGGAACCTCCTCTGCCCCACTTCGATTTCAGGGCTCCTCGCCGCCTGCCCACCCCCGGGCGATGGGAGCTGCCCTGCCCGGCTGGGAAGCTGCAGGTGCCGTTTGCAGAGCAGCGCTCTGCCCCTCCGGCTCCCCGGCGGGCGGGTGGGCTCGTCCTGGGACCCCCAGCGCGCTGTGCCTGCTGGTGCCAGCCTGCTTGGGACGTCTGCCCGCTGCCAGCCCCGCACACCCGTCCCCTGCTCTGCAGAGCAGTGCTGCGGGGGGGCCCGATCCTGCCACCCTTTGCCAGGGTGCTGAGCCGAGGGGGGGTTGCACAGCGAGGTTATCATCTCACAGCTCTGGCGAGCTGTCACCCCCCTGTCATGGGAGGACGAGCCCGGGGGTCCAACCCCCCACGCTGGTGCTGCCCCTCGGACTCGCTGTCCGGGGCTGGGCCAGGTCTTGAGGGTCTGGATCAGGCCCAGGCTCTGGCAGAGGGGGGGTCTGGGCAGGAGGGTGCCTGAAGGGAGCACCCGGGTGTTGGGGGGGGTATCCCCTCCCCAGGCCAGCTGGGGACTGCGGTGTCCGACGTGGAGCTGCTTCGTCCACATCAGTCCCTGCCCCGACGCCCGTGCCTGGAAATTGAGGGGATTTGGGGCACCCACCCCTGGGCAGCTCCGGGACCCCCCCTCCAGCCTCTGCCAAGCCGAGGGGCGTGCAGGGAGCTGCGTGCAGGGACTGCGTGCGCTGGCATCACCCCTTCCCCGAGGTCTCGGTCCCTGGGGGGACGGTGACATGGCCGGGAGCCCCGGGGGCCGCGGTGGTCAGCGGCTGGGGGTGATCGTGCGGGACCAGGGCAGGGCTGTGCAGCCGATGGGGTTCAGCCAGGCCAGGCTGCCTCCCCCCTCCAAGAAACCCCCCCGGCGCCGGCTCCGTCCCCTCCGGCTGGCCGTGGGGTGAGCAGCCCGGAACGCCAGCGTGGGCTCTGCATCGCCACGCAGCCCTCCCCGGCACCCCGCTTCTGCGACGCGCTGCGGGGCGAGAGGGACGCGCTGGCAGGACAGCGGGAGACGGGCAAGACGGGGCTGGGAATGCGAAGCAAACCCTTAGAGCAGCGCTCTGTGAGGCGGGGGCAGCCCCGGCGGGACCCCCGGGGTCGGTGGGGACACGGGCTGTGCCCCAGCCTGGGCGCGGGGCTCTGCCGCCGGGCTCCGTGCTGGGCAAGGACCCCCTTACCTCCCGCTGCGGTCGCTGCCCCGCGTCCCGGCTGCGCTGCGGTGGCTCGCGGGGGGATCTGCTCTGCTGCCGTCAGGTCCCGTCGTCGCTGCGGGTCGAGCCGCGTCGCCAGCGCTCGCCTTTAAAATTACCTAAAAGTTTGGAATAAATAACTTCTAATGCAAAGAATCCCAGGCGCCTGCGAAGCAGAGGAGCTTTACGCTTACGCAACGCTGCTTTCTTATTTGTGTAATTGCTCTTTATACGCGCTCCGAAGAATTTCAGGCGAACTCCCCTGAAACAGGAGCAAACGCTAACGTGCTAAAGCAGCGCTCCAGGACCCCTCACGCAAGCGGTGTTTCGAGACCTTTTTAAAAAAAAGCATTTTCCTGCAGGAGACCTGGTGTAATGCCGAAAGAGAAAAAGCCTGAAACGACAGAACCTGCCAGCTCTTAGTGGAAAGAATTTGTTTCTTTAACCCTTGAGTTTGCTTTGCGTCGGCTTCACGTCGAGCCCGCATCTGCAGCACGCGCGGCACCGCCGCCGGGGGCCGGCGAGCCGGGACGGTCGCTCGCGCCGCTCGCACACCCTTATCAGTTCTCCGTCCAACAGTCGCAGTGCAGAAGCTGGGCTGGAAAAGTGATAAGGGGATGAGAACGGCCTCCGCAGGCGTCTGCCCCTAAAACTTCGGAAACCGAAACGCGAGAAGCAAGCCGGCGCGGCGACGCGCGCGACGCAGGCCGGGACGTCGCCGCTCGCCTCTTCTCTCCGGTCGGCCTCGTCTGCCGGGCGCGGGGCGGCGGCGGGGTTTTGTGGCGGGGAGGGCGGGAGGTGCGGCGCTGGGTCCTCGGGGCGCGGGTCGCCGCTGCCTGCGACGCGTGCCCGCGCCCCCGGGCTCGCTCTGCGCCAGCCCCCCGGACACTCCCCATCCACAAATTTCATAACCTCAGTCCCCTCCCTGCGGGGTGGGACCGCCGAGCCCGGCACCCCAGCCCGGCCGGGGCGCTGGGGACCTGCCCGCCGCCGGATTAAGCTGTGCAAATGGCGGGGGTTCAGCCGGGCGGATTCGTCTGACGCTGCAGAAAGGCACCGACAGCCGCCGCGCTCCCAGCCCGCCGTCGCGGCGGTGCCGGGGGACCGGGGCTGGGGCTGCCCCGCTCCCACAAGGCAAGAAGACCCCACGGCGGGCGGCTGGGAAGGGCCCGTGACCCCTGCCCGCCGCACCGGCTGCCCACGGCGGCTGTCTGAGCCCCGCCGTGCCGCCCACCCCATGCCCCAAGCCCCCGGTGTCACCGTGTCCCCACACCATCCTCTCTTCTGCTCTCGGGAGCGATTCCTCCCGCTCTGCACGCTCGAGGGCAACAGCCCAAGGAGAGCGGCCAAGCCCGCTCCGTCCCGCTGGGGGGTCAGCCGAGGGCTGAGCCTGCCGGGACGGCCGGGGGGCTGTGACCGGCCCCGGCTGCCGGCGGCTTCGCCCCGGAGCACCCCGATCCCTCCCGTCTGCAGGCTGGAGCCGAGGAATCCGGATCTCCGCTCCCCAGCTGCGGCTTGTGCGAGCTCGTTACAGCCGCGAGCGGCTCCGTCCGGCGTCGGCGGTGCCCGGGGGTCGGTCCCGCACCGGGCGCAGTGGGCGATGCCTGGGATAAACTGGAGAGCGGCAAGCGAGCCCCAGGACCCCGCCAGAGCCACCCGTGGGGCGATGCCGAGGGGCTGCTTCTGCCCCAACCGCCCCACGGCCGGGGTCCTCCTGCCCCTCGGCCGGGGCTCTGGGCACCCCCGGGGTGGGAGCGATGCCCCCCGCGGCGGGGGCAGCTCTGCGGGGCCGCGTCTGGCCCCGGCGATCGGCGGCAAGGCGGCGGGTTTGGCACGGCAGGCAATGGCGGCCACAGCCCTCAGCCTGGCAGCTGGGTGGTGGGTGCTCACCGCGGGGACGTTTTGGGGGGTCTCACACCCACCGGACCCTCGCCGGCTCTGGTGGCCCCACTGCGGTGGGCGGGGGGTGGCAGAGCCCTCGCGGTGCCCCGGGGCCGGCCTCGCTCTGCGCAGCCACCGCGAGCCGGGCTGGGAGGCAGCGGCGAGGACGGTTGGCAGGGCAGGGTGGGGTCGACAAAACAGACGTTTTAGGTGGAAATCGACATTTTTTTTCAAAATTAAAAGCTTTTGCCTCGTTCCTCTGTTGGTGAACAGGGAGCTGGGGGGGTTTAACACACGTGGTCTCTGCGACCGCCAGCTCGGGGCGGCTGCACCTTCGATCCGTTCTTGTCTGGGTCAGGTTTGTGGCTACCGCAACGGCCAGGGACGGTGACAGCGCCGGCGAGCTCCGCAAGCGCGACGTGCCGCCCCTCGCTGCCCGCCACGCTGCCGGGGGTCCGGGCTGTCGGGCCGGCCGCGCTCAGCGCCCGGCCGCGCTGGCAGGTACGCGCTGTCCCGCTGACAACGTCTGCGCGGAGGGGAGGGGGGGGACGCAGATGTCCCCGCGCTGTGCGAGGCTGGCAGCTCCGCGCGCTGCCGGGGACGCGGGGAGGAGCCCCCTCTGCCCCCCACGCCGGCCGCTTCGGCCGGGCCGCGTACACATCGCGAGGTGGGCACGGCTCGGCGCGCCGGGGGGCGGCCGTTGGGGTGCAGAGCGGGACCGGGGGCCCCGCTGGGCTGGACCGGGGTGAACGGGATCAGCAAAACCCCCGCAGGCATCCGTGTGCGGGTGCGAGAGTCTGCGCCCCGCAGCACAGAGACCCGGGGGGACGCCCCGTCCCCACGCTGTCCCCGGGGTATTTCCCGGACAAATGGGGGCTTGTGAGGAGCCCTCCCCCGGAACCAGCCTCAGGCTGTGTGCCCCCGTCCCTCGCCCCTCACCCCGGCTCTGCCTCGGGCTGTGGCCCCCTCCCCAGCCACTCGCCTTTCCCGGTGACGGTGATGGTGACAATCACGTCCCCACCGCTTGGGATGGTGGGGGAGGACGGGGGGTCCGGCAAACCCGTGGCAACACCAAGGGGCCGTAAGAGCCCCGCGCTGGCACGGGCGCCCCGCGAGCATCCCCTGCACGAGGCCGAGCGCGGCCGCAGCTTCTCCTCCCGCCCGCGGCGGCTCTCGGGCTGTTTCGGGGTTGGCGGGCGACTCGAGCGCCGTGCGGGAGCGGCTCGGGTCGCGCAGCATCGCCGGCTGCGCCCGTGGCTCTCGCGGTGCTCCCACCGCCCCGGCGCTGCCGAGCCTTGAGCGGGGCCACCGCCCCGGCGCGGTGGGAAAGCACGGCGGGCTGGGCCAGACAGAGCCCGCGGGACGGCTGCGGGCGGCCGGAGCCAAGGCTTTTATCTCCGTCAGCGGCCAGTGGGCAAGCACAAAGAGAGCGAGCGGCGCGGGTCCCGTGTTGGTTTGGGCGATTGTGGGGCTGAGCAGCTCCGAGCGGTGTGAGCATTCGTGTCAGAGTAAACAAGGCTCGCTCCCAAGGCGAGCACCTTTGCAGAAGCTGCTGGCTCACGACGCCGACGTGATGGCAGAGGGGCTGGTGCCCCAAAGGAGGGGCAGAACCAGGGCTGCGGTGCTGAGCAGCGCCGGGGGACCTGCTGCCCCCAGCTCCACCAAGTTGGATGTGCCCGGGGTGAGCACGGCCTCGGTGGGACGACAAGGGGGGCTCGGGCCGTGTCTGCTGAGACGTCGCGTGAATTCAGACAGCGCGGTGCTGACGCGCCGGTTCCTGCAGCCAAGAAGACGGCTGGGCTGCTTGTGGGGCTGGGGCACCCCATCGGGTCCTGGCTCTGCATCTGGGGTGTCCCATGGGTCCCGGCTCTGCAGGGCTGGGTCATCCCACCGGATCCCGGCTCTGCAGGGCTGGGGCATCCCACCGGATCCCGGCTCTGCAGGGCTGGGTCATCCCACCGGATCCTGGCTCTGCAGGGCTGGGGCATCCCACTGGATCCTGGCTCTGCAGGGCTGGGGCATCCCACTGGATCCCGGCTCTGCAGGGCTGGGTCATCCCACCGGATCCTGGCTCTGCAGGGCTGGGGCATCCCACTGGATCCCAGCTCTGCAGGGCTGAGGCATCCCACCGGATCCCGGCTCTGCAGGGCTGGGGTGTCCCACCGGATCCCGGCTCTGCAGGGCTGGGGCATCCCACTCATGCTGCAGCTGGTGCTGGCTGATGCCCACTGCAGTGGGACAGGACAGACCCCCGTTGGCAGCAGCACAGACCCCCGTTGGCAGCAGCACAGACCCCCTTTGGCAGCAGCACAGACCCCCGTTGGCAGCAGGGTGGCAAAGCTCAGGACACGCTTGCTGGGAGCGGGGCCTGGGCTGCCGTGGGGCGGAGGCGTGGGAGCCGTGGGGCCTGGGGCAGGGCTCACTGCAAGCCCCGGGGGCAAGGCGAGCGCTCATCTGTGGATTTATCGGTGCTGACTGGCCTCCCCGCCCATGCTTCTGTTATTAAAGCAGCTCTTGGAGGGAGAAGAAAAGCGAGCTTTCAGCTCCTGCCCTCTGGAGAGGGGGGAGAAACCCCCTGGGGTGGGGAGGAAATTACAAATACCTCCTCCTGCCCCCCCCCAGCAGCTCCTGTCTCCCGAGCAGGGGACCCACGGCTCCCCCCAGCCTGCCCTGGAGACTGCGCAGCCTCGTGCCCAGCGGGCACCGCGGGGTGACGTGCCAGACCCCGGGCTGGCAGCAGGCTAAGTTTCCCGAGGCTCCAGTTTAGGGCGGTCTTCCAACTGGTTTTCACTGGTCCTGACCTGGCATGGTGTCCTGGTTTCGGCTGGGATGGAGTTGATTGTCCACCCGGTGACTCCTGTGTTTTGGGTCTGGTACGAGCAGCGTGCTGATAGCACTGCCGTTTTTAGATCTTGCTGGGAAATCAAGGACTTTTTCCAGTTTCTCTGTTTCAGCCGAGGAGCCCGTGTGCGGGGGCTGGGGGGAGCACAGCAGGCTGGCAGCCAGGCTGGCCCGCGGACACGTTCCATGCCGTAGACGTCGTGCTCGGATTATGAATGTGGGTCGGCTGGGGGGCAGGAATCCTTTTTTTAAACCCTCTTTTCCGTGAGTTCGAATCCTCTCTTGTCTGGGAGTTTGAGCTTTTCTGGGAGTTCAGGTTTTTTTGGGAGGAGTTTTGCAAAGTTCATAAAACCCGTGAGTTCGGGTTCCGTGGTCGTGGTCGCTGCTCGGGGAGTGGCTGTGAATCGGTCATCGGGTGGTGACAGAATTGTATTGTGTACGGCTTGTTCTGCGCGTTCATCATTAGTATAATTAGCATTTCCTTTGTGGTCTTATTAAACGGCCTCCGTCTCCACCCGCGGTTTCACCCTCGGCCCGTCTGCCCCGTCCCGCGGGCAGGGGTGAGCGAGCGGCTGTCCGGTGCCCAGCCCGGGCACGGATGTCCCGCTGTCCCCAGCCCAGAGGCAGCCGGGGGTGCACGGCGGGGTCCCGCCTGCCGTGCCAGCCCCAGGCCCGGAGGGGGTCCCCAGCGGTGCGGGGTGGGCGGGGGCCAGGCCAGCTCGCCGGGGCGGAGCGGGGCTGTGCGGGTCTGTGCCCCCTCCAGCCCCTCCGAGCGGAGCGGGGCCGGGGTCGGGGGTGGGGGGGAGGTGGGGGGCTGCATCTCCTACCCGCAGCCGCTGGATGTCACCGGCGGCCCGGCCTGCGCGCGCCTCCCGCACGGCCGGGGGCTGCGGGCGCTCCGCAGCGACCACCCGGTCTGGGGGGGGCTCGGGGCGGGCCGGGGGAGCAGGGACCACCCGGTCTGGGGGGGGCGGGACGGGCCGGGGGAGCAGGGACCACCCGGTCTGGGGGGGGCTCGGGGCGGGCCGGGGGAGCCGGGACCACCCGGTCTGGGGGGGGGTCGGGGCGGGCCGGGGGAGCCGGGACCACCCGCCCAGCCCGGGGGTCCCGCACCCAGCGCTGCGGCACTCAGCCGGCGTCCCCCGGCACCCCGCGGCGTGGCACCGCGGGTCTCAGTGTGACCGTCCCCCATCACCCCGGGTCTCGGTGTGACCGTCCCCTGGCACCCCAGGTCTCAGTGTGACCGTCCCCCATCACCCCGCGGCATGGCACCCCGGGTCTTGGTGTGACCGACCCCCATCATCCTGCAGCGTGGCACCCTGGGTCTCAGTGTGACCATCCCCTGGCACCCCAGGTCTCGGTGTGACCGTTCCCCGGCACCCCGCAGCGTGGCACCCCGGGTTTCCATGTGGCCATCCCCCGGCACCCCGGGTCTCAGTGTGGCCGTCCCCGGGCACACCAGGTCCCGGTGTGACTGTCCCCCATCACCGCAGAGCATGGCACCCTGGTTTTCGATGTGACCATCCCCTGGCACCCTGGGTCTCGGTGTGACCGTTCCCCAGCACCCCGCAGTGTGGTACCCCGGGTCTCAGTGTGACCATCCCCCATCACTGCAGAGCGTGGCACCCTGGGTCTCGGTGTGACCGTCCCCTGGCACCCCGCAGCGTGGCACCCCGGGTCTCGCCCGCAGCACAGGGCACACGGCGCGGCGCTGGCCACGCGCAGCCTGGCCGTGGCGAGGGTGAAGAGCTGAGGGCAGAGCTGCAGGAGCCGCAGGCTGGCGGCTGGGGACAGCTGTCCTCGTGCCACCAAGGCAGGGAGGCTGGGGGTGACACACGGGACCTTCCTGTCCGGTGTCCTGGCCCTGGGAGGGTCGAGCCGTGACCGGAGCGGGACCGTGGCTCCCATGGGATGTGCCAGGCTGGTTTTGCCACGCCACGTCTCTCCGCTCAGCGCTCTGCCTGGAGCTGCCCCAGCCCCGTTCTGCTCGGCCCGGCTCGCCGCAGGCAACAGGTCCTTGTTAAAGATTAACGCATGACCAAAGCCTAATGAGGGCGTTCGTGGCGGACGCAGCACTTGTTAGCGTGATTTATCGATTTAAATGACGTGGCATAAACTGCGCCTTTTCTCACCTGGCTGCCCGCGTGCTCCCGCGGGCAGGGCGCTTGGCTGCGGGCAGCGAGCGGGGTCCCGTGGGAGCTGCGTCGAGGCTTTGGGTGCTCCCCAGGCCCGTCGCTGCGGGGTCAGCTGCTTTGGCAGCCGCCGGTTCTCAGCAGCCAAGGCCACTCATCCTGCTGGCCAGGGGGTCTGGGGACTGCCAGCATCCCCATCCCCATCCCCACCACTGTCCCCATCCTCATCCCCATCCCCATCCCTGTCCTCATCCCATCCCCATCCCTATCCCCATCCCATCCCCATCCACATCCCTGTCCCCATCCCATCCTCGTCCCTATCCCCATCCCCATCCCCATCCCCATCCCCATCCCCATCCCATCCCCATCCCATCCCATCCCTATTCCCATCTCTGTCCCCGTCCCCATCCCCATCCCCGTCCCCCATCCTCATCCCCATCCCATCCCATCCCCATCCCTGTCCTCATCCCATCCCCATCCCTATCCCCATCCCATCCCCATCCCTGTCCCCATCCCATCCCCATCCCATCCCATCCCATCCCATCCCTATTCCCATCCCCATCCCCATCCCTGTCCCCATCCCATCCTCGTCCCTATCCCCATCCCCATCCCCATCCCCATCCCTATCCCCATCCCATCCCCATCCCATCCCATCCCATCCCTATTCCCATCCCTGTCCCCGTCCCCATCCCCATCCCCGTCCCCCCTCCCTATCCCCATCCCCATCCCATCCCATCCCCATCCCCATCCCCATCCCCATCCCCATCCCCATCCCCATCCCCCTCCCCATCCCCATCCCTGTCCCCATCCCTGTCCCCATCCCTGTCCCCATCCCCGCCCCCTCCACCCGCTCGGTGGTCTGCAGATGGCACCTTGCCCTGCTCCCAGCTCTGCCTGAGCCCGCAGCCCAGCCCCCCGCTTCGGCCTGGCAGTGCCGGGGGTCTGGGGTCCCCCCTTTGGGGGTCCCGGCAGGGTGCCCAGGCAGTGCACAGCGGCAGGCGGGGGCTCGCTGCCTGCCCGGACAGGGCAGCCCTGGGGTGCTCTGCGTGGCTGCTCGGGACGTCGACACCCCGAGAGCAGCACGTGGGTGCTGGGTGCGTGTCCTGCACCCACACGGCCCGTCCTGAGCACGGCTTTACCCCGTCCCGGAGCAGCCACCGCACGCTCCGAGGTCTCTGTCCCGTGCTCCCGGCACGCACCGGGCAGTCCCTCGCCGCTCCCTCACCCCGACATGCCCGAGCAGCACAGCCCACGGCCGGTGTCTTCGCTCAGAGCCCCGCGGGCACCCCCAAAGAGCCGTGGTTGTGCCTCCAGCTCCGGCCCCAGCTGGGTGCACCCCAGTGCCGGTGCGACGGGCGCAGACCCCTGCGGTGCTCTGCACCATCCAGGGCTGCTGCGCCTGGTGGGCCCGGGCTGGCCTGCGAAGCCAAACCCTTCTCCAGGAATAAATATCCTGGGAAAAGCTGCGTCGTGGCCGTGCCGCTGAGCGCATTTAGCCCAGCTGGTACCCCCAGCACTGCGGGGCACACGGGGTGCCCACACGCGGGAACCCCAATGCCAATGGTCACCTCCGCGCAGCCCGAGCCACCACCCCGCCAGCCCAGGGCGGCTCTGTCGGGGTCCGGCGGTGCTGCTGCCCCGCTCCGACACCCCCGCCTCGCTCGCCTGCCTGCACCGGACCCGATGGCGGGGCTCGCACCCTGCCCGCGGCGCTGCCGGAGACCCGCGGCTTCGCCCCGCGAGCGCCCGGGCCGGGGGTCCCGCAGAGCCGCATCGGGTGCTGAGCTGAGCCCCGGCTCCCCCCTGTAATGTGCAGGGGGGGAAAAAAAGAGGGAAAAGGAAAAAACCTAGGCCAGCGAGAGATGAGGATTCGCTCGGCGCTTACCCGTCCCCAGAGCCCGGCTCTGCTGCGCCGTCCCCAGGGCTCTTCCCTCTCCGCTGCTGTTGACACCTCCACGCTCGGCTTCCCCGGGCTTGGCTCCCGTTCCGCTGCTCCCGGCTCGTTATTCCCCCTCCGCTCCCGTCGACACCCCGACCTTCGGTTTGCCGACTGGGGGTCCCGGCAGCCGGCTGCCGGCCCCCCGAGCAGGGGGGTTGTGGTCCAGGGGGCTTGGGAGCCTTCCCGGGCGCTGGCGGGAGGCTGCTCGGGAGGGCTGCGTTCATGGGGGGCTGGGAGGCACCACAAAATCACTGCATCTGTGATGACATGACTGCAGGTACAACACGCTTCCAGTCGGCATTTTTTTTCCCCTAGAGAGCAAATTATTCGTTATTAAGTTTCATTTTCACATCCACATTGTTCTGCTGTTGTGGGATACGTCCTTGTAATGTCTGAGATTAGGAACTGGAAGAGCTGCATGCGAAACTGTTTTCGGCGTGGATTCTGCGCCGAGGCGCTTCTGTAAAGCCCCCCAAGCCAGCCCCGGGGGGCAGAGGGCACCTCACGGCGCTGCTGTTGTGGAAGGGCCTGATCCTGCAGCCGCCGAGCCCCCCCCCCCCGCCTGGCACCAGCGGCAGACACGGGTCCAAGGCTGGCCTGAATTTCACGGTCGTGCTTGCTGAGAAGCCGTGTCCCTGAGTGCCACTGGTTCGTGGCAGCGGGGCCAGCCGCGGTCCCACCGCCCCAGCCTGTCTGCCCCCAGATCCCTGCCCTCCTGCCCCCCCGACCTGCCCACACCCTATCTGCCCCCAGATCCCTGCCCTCCTGCCCCCCCGACCTGCCCGCACCCCGTCTGCCCCCAGATCCCTGCCCTCTTGACCCCCCTGACCTGCCCGCACCCCATCTGCCCCCAGATCCCTGCCCTCCTGCACCCCCCGACCTGCCCACACCCCGTCTGCCCCCAGATCCCTGCCCTCTTGACCCCCCTGACCTGCCCGCAGCCCGTCTGCCCCCAGATCCCTGCCCTCCTGCCCCCCGACCTGCCCGCAGCCCGTCTGCCCCCAGATCCCTGCCCTCCTGCCCCCCCCTGACCTGCCCGCACCCCGTCTGCCCCCAGATCCCTGCCCTCCTGCCCCCCCGACCTGCCCGCACCCCGTCTGCCCCCAGATCCCTGCCCTCCTGCCCCCCCCCCGACCTGCCCCATCTACCAGCACCCGTCCCTGCCATCGCGATCCAAGGTCACTCCTTCCCCCAGAGTCCCCCGTCTCCAGCGGGTGACAGCCCGGGGGTCACCCCGACCTGCCCCACGGGGCAGAGCTGACGCACCCCCCGACACCGTCGCTGCTCCTGGCTCTTCACCAGCGACCAAGCCGCTCACGCCAGCGCTGCCTCCCAGCATCTTCCTCGCCCCTACGGCAGCCGCCACGTCTTGACCCCGAGCCCCAGCGCAGCCCTTCCCCGCGAAGCCCACGCGCTGCTGGCGCGCGCCTGCGTAGGCGCCGGTTTGGGAACGAGCCCCCCAAAAGCGGTTCGACACCAAAAAGCGGGAGCAAAGCTGTGCTCCCGGAGGGTTTCCAGCACGACCGAGGAAAAAATGCTGACTAAACACAGCCGGGGATTTTCTGCGGCGCAGCGCGAGCCCGCGGTTGCGGCTGGCGGGGTCGCGGGCCGCGGCGTGGGAAACGCCGCGCTGCGGGGAGCCCCTCGCCAGGGCCGTTCGCGGAGCGATGCGTGACGCAAGGGAGCGGCGCGCGAAGCCGGCACCGCAGCCGCGTTCCCACCGCGGGGAGAAAACCGGCGCTGGGTGCTGCGGGGCGCTGAGCTGCGCAGCCGGGCGCGGGCGCAGCCGGAGCCAAGCGCTGCAGCGGGAAGCGCCGGGGATTTGGGAAAAGACATTTTTTGCGTTTTTGGCTGTTTCAGGAGGAGGGAGCCGAGCCGCCGCTCGCCGCTGGGTCCCTGGCGCCGGGGAGCGGAGCCCAGCCCGCCCACCGCGGCCCAGCCGGGGGGGGATGCTCCGCTCCCGTGGCAGCCGGAGAGCGGGGGCTGCGGAGGGGTCAGCTCCTGCGACGTCCAGCGAACACGGGAAAACCACCCTCGGCTCTCGAGCCCCCTCCCCAACACAACAGCCCGGCCGCTGTTTGTTCCCGGCAGGCAGCCCCCCTGCCGCTGGCAGCCCCCTCCCTGGCGGAGAGCGTCAGGGCCCCCTCTTTGTGTCCTGGCTTTCCACGAGAATGAAAATCGAATAAAAGATCAAAGTTCAGTGAACAAGAGCGCAGAATATTTCTGGAAAGCCCGCGAGCACCCATTGCTTACAGCCCAGCGCACACGGCGGGCGCCGGCCGGGAGCAGCTCGGTGGGCGGCGGGAGGGGGGACGTGGGGCTGCCCCACGCCGCGGTGGGCGACTGGCGGGGACAGAGCTGCCCCACGCGGGGATCATCCCTGGCGATGGTAGCATAGCACCCGGCAGACGGCGTGGGGCCGCGGGCGAGGGCAGGGGTCCGCTGCGGCTCGGGCAGGGACCGCGGTGTTGCAGGGAGCCTGCCGGGCCAGCGCGGCTGCTCGGGGCGCTGGAGCAGAATCCGCCGCTGTGAGCGGGGACGCAGGGGGCCGTCGGTTTTCGCCTCTCCGTGGGAGCTCAGCGCGTCTGCAGACAGCAGAGCGGACGTGCACCAAGCGCTGCAGGTCGCTCTGCGGAGAGCGAGACGAGCAAGGGCTCCCTGCGCTCGTCTGGTCACAAACCGACCCGAAGTGGGGTCTGATATTTTATCGGGTAGAAGAACATCTCGGTGATGGGTCACAGCTATGAGAGCCGGCCGCAGGCGGAGGGTCCCTCTGCTGACTCAGCGTTTCAGCAACACCCTCCTCCCATTGGACGGAATTTCCTGGTGAAGGGCACCCTCGCCACCCTGCAGCGTAAACACAGCCGGACACGGCCGGTCCCTCCAGCCACGGGCCTCGCGCTTCACACCGCGCCGGGCTGACGCTGCTGCCCGCCGGCCGCTCCGGCCGTGGGCAGTGCTGATGTGTGACACCCACCCAGCCGCTCCGGCCGTGGGCAGTGCCGATGTGTGACACCCACCCAGCCGCTCTGGCGTGGGCAGTGCCGATGTGTGACACCCACCCAGCCGCTCCGGCCGTGGGCAGTGCTGATGTGTGACACCCACCCAGCCACTCTGGCGTGGGCAGTGCCGATGTGTGACACCCACCCAGCCGCTCCGGCCGTGGGCAGTGCCGATGTGTGACACCCACCCAGCCGCTCCGGCCGTGGGCAGTGCCGATGTGTGACACCCACCCAGCCGCTCCGGCCGTGGGCAGTGCCGATGTGTGACACCCACCCAGCCGCTCCGGCCGTGGGCAGTGCCGATGTGTGACACCCACCCAGCCGCTCCGGCCGTGGGCAGTGCCGATGTGTGACACCCACCCAGCCGCTCCGGCCGTGGGCAGTGCCGATGTGTGACACCCACCCAGCCGCTCCGGCCGTGGGCAGTGCCGATGTGTGACACCCACCCAGCCGCTCTGGCCGTGGGCAGTGCCGATGTGTGACACCCACCCAGCCGCTCCGGCCGTGGGCAGTGCCATTTTCTCCCACACTGGGAGGGCTCCGGCCGTGCCGGTGGCTGTTGGCTGCTGCCTGCGTGGCACGGGGCGATGCAGAGGCACTGGGTGCAGGCACGGGGTTTGGCAGGCGGTGTGGTGCAGGATGGGGTGACCGTGGGGCCAGCCCCCCGAGGTGACCCCCACCACACCCCGCTGTCAGCCCTCAGCCCCAGAGGCACCCGGGGGCACCGGCTGCTGAGTGGGCTCAGCCCCTGGGCACTCTCCTCGGCAGCTACGCTGGGGGACGGGCTCCTCCGCTTTCCTCATTCCCATTTATTTTTGGCTCCCAAGTTGTCATAAATGATTTGAGCTCAACAGTTTTTAAAATCTGAACTCCAAACAGCTATTTAAAGCCTTGACAGGATGCAGGAGTCTATTAAATCTTATTTTTAGACCCTTTCTTAGCACGAGAGGCTCTCTCGGCTGTGGTTCAGTCCCCCCTGCTTCCCTCTGACTGCCGCAGCCCAACCTGGGAATCCCACCGGGAGCCGCCGGGTGCGGGGCTGCGGCGTCCCGGGCGGGGGGCACAGCGGGACCCCCCGGATTCTCCGTGCCGACGGCTCCGGTCCCGCAGCCGGGGAGAGCCGAGCAGGCGCAGGGTGCGCGGCTACCGGCTTCTCTGGGGTCAGCAGCTGCACGGCAAAGTGGATTTGTTTCGAAGAGGTTTTGGATCGGCCAGTGTTCGAAGATGTTGTGATTAATACAGAAATTAATTAGCATGTTGCAGGTCTTAAAAATCCTGCTAATTAGACGCTCACGTTGCCAAGGATCCCAGTGCTCTGGGGTGGAGGCAGCTTTCCGAGCAGCACACTGCTTCTGGCGCGGGGGGCTTCAGCTCCCGGCGCCCAGCACTCCTGCTGGCCTCGCACGCGTTGCCCTCCGCGGCGGGTGGCTGTGGCTCTGATCCGGGGTGTTTCTTGGCCTGCACTTAATTAGTCATAATTCAGAGGTTTTCATAAGTCGCATACTGCACATGCTTAAGTGATAATGAGGTATTTCCATGCTGAATCACCACCTAATGACTTACAATGATCATTTTGTTATTAAATCTGCAACCCCTGGCTCCGGAGATCAGCGCTTGGGAGCAGCCTGTTTGCTAATACGCAGAGACAGCGGAATGCAAGCAGAAAATATTATGAACTCGTCATCCGAGCGCTGACATATTGATGTGGCACCTGCACCTGCCTGCAGGGTCTTCCAAAAAGCGCCAGGGCAGGCGCCTGACAGATTGGTTGTTTTCAGACTCGGGGTGCTTGTTGAACGCGCCGCAGCCGGGCCCGTTCCAGCGGCTGGCACAAGGAGCACGCGCCGGCCGCGGCAGCGGGAAGGGCATGGCGGGCGCTGGCTGCCTGCCCAGCCCGGACCCCCCGGTCCCGCAACGCATCGCCCGCCACGGCGGGGTTGCCAGGCCCGGTGGTACCGGCATGCGTCCCGCTCGTGCTGCCCCACGCCGTGTGTGCCGCGTGTGCCGCGTGTGCTGGGCTGCCCGTCCCAGCCCAGGCACAGGGCGAAATGCTCCCGCCAGCTTTTGGTCTGCGCCGGGGCAGCCGTCGCACCGCGGCGAGGTGCGGGGCTCAGCCGGGATGGTGGGGTGGGGAGGGGGGTCCCGCCGCCCTGGGGTCTGCGTGGTGGGGGCTGCATGGCCGGGGCTGCGTGGCCGGGGTCTGCATGGCCAGGGCTGCTGCCCAGCCCAGGGTCTGCGTGGCTGGGGTCTGCGTGGCCGGGGTCTGCGTGGCCGGGGCTGCGTGGCCGGGGTCTGCATGGCCAGGGCTGCTGCCCAGCCCGGGGTCTGTGTGGCCGGGGTCTGCGTGGCCGGGGTTGCGTGGCCAGGGTCTGTGTGGCCGGGGTCTGCGTGGCCGGGGCTGCATGGCCAGGGTCTGCGTGGCCAGGGTCTGTGTGGCCGGGGTCTGCATGGCCAGGGCTGCTGCCCAGCCCGGGGTCTGCGTGGCCAGGGTCTGCGTGGCCGGGGTCTGCGTGGCCAGGGCTGCATGGCCGGGGTCTGCGTAGCCGGGGTCTGCATGGCTGGGGTCTGCGTGGCCGGGGCCGCTGCCCAGCCCGGGGGCCGTGCGGGTGAGCGATGCTTCCCGGTGCCTGCCGGATGCCGCCGTGCGGGAGTGGCATCCCAGAAGCCGGGGTTTATTTCCCGCTAGCGACAGCGCGGAAACGATGCCACTTGTCTGTTCATCTTTTTCCTGTCGCTGCTGCTCCTTTCGCAGCCGAAGGCAGAGATCTGCTCCCAGGACGGGAGCCGGGAGCCGGGACAATTCGGTAGGCTTCAGCAAAGCTGATGCCTTGGTGAAATAATCTGAGCGCTCCCCGCTGCCGCTCTCCTTGAAAAGGTGAGCGAGATGGGATTTTTAAAAAATTCAGCAGGTTCTGTTCACATGCAGCAGCCCAGCAGTTTCTGTTTGTGGAAACATCTCCACGGGGGATCGGGGAAGCGATGCATTTAGAGGGTTTCCAGCAAGAAATTGCAAAAGTGCTTCCCCGGGGGCCCGCGTAAACCGTGCTGTTAGTGGTTGTGTTTATTCATGAGCAAAACTGGCCACGAAACGGCTGCTTTCCGCGAGCGCGCTGGGAGCGGCGCGGCGCGCTGGCCATCCCTTGGCCGCGAGGGCACGGCCCTCCCCCCGGGAGAAGACGAAGGGTGTCCCTGGGGTTCCGCAGGCTGTGCCAGCGCGGCGGGGTGGCCGGCAGTGTCGGGAGCCGTCCGGATGCGGGAGCCGTTCGGGGTCGGGCGCAGCCTTGCCCGGGGGTGGACGCAGCAGGAGGGAGCAGGGTGAAGGGGCAGCGCCCGAGCCCGGGGCGGGTGCGGGACCCTCGCAAGCAGCAGCTGGCAGAGGGTGCGAGGAGCGTGGCCGGGGCAGGCTGGAGCGGAGAGGGCAGGTGGGAGCTGCTTGGGAATCCATCACAAGCCGAGTTTCCAAACGCGACTCTGCAAGTAGCGCTCCCGATGAGCAGGGCTGCTGCTCCCACCCGATCTTGCAGCGTCTGCCAGGAGCGGAAATGCCTCAGCAGAAACTGGTGCAATGCCTAAGGCACCCCAAGGCCTGCACAGCGATGGCCCCTGGGGGGGGAAGCGGCACAGGAGCGCATCGTGACCTGCTCCTGGCCAGCCTGTTTAAAAACGCTGCGTTGGCTTTGGCCTGGCTGGCTTTGCCATCTTCAGACCTCTCGGTGGTGAAGGCTGGTTCCTACCTGCTGACCTGGAGGTACTGGGGCAACCAGAGCGATGCCACGCTGTACCAGTAACGCCGGTTATATCCAAGTGCCCCAGGATGTTTTCCCCCCTCTCACCCAAGACCAACTTTTCCCCCAGATAACGCTGCTGAGCACTGCGAGATTCAAAGCAGGGGATGCAGCCCCGATGCCCCGTCACTGCCCCGCGTGCCCGTGGTGGCCGTCACCGTGAGGTCTGGGACGCAGGGGCTTTGCACGGCGTTTGCTGCGCCGACGGTGGGGACAGGGGTACCAGCTCAGGCGCCGGGGGTGAGAAGTGCCTGGCGTGTGGCGAACGGAGCGGGATATTGCACCGGCCGCAGGCTGAGGCAGCGGTTCGGCATCGCCCGGAGGTGCTGTGAGCGGCCGTGACGTCTGCGTCTCCTGGCAAAACACATCGGTGGTCGCTGCTACCTGGAGGCAGCCGGTGGTGGGACCCGGGGCGAGCGGCAGTGGCTCTGGGGACGGGGCTCCACTGGCTCGGGGTGCCTGAACCCCATCTCGGCAGCCTCGGTGGCTGGGCTGCGCTGGCACCGCGCACGCCGCCGGCTCGGGCTGCTGCGGCCGGGCGAGCGGGACGCGGAATGCGGAACGAGATGAGGTTTGACAGCCCCTCTTCCTGGGAACATCGCTGTAATCTGCAGCGAAACGAGATCAGCCAGCTGGAATCGCCACTCCGCTACCGCTGAAGCACAGCACAAGTCTTGTGCCGGGGTCACCCCGCGATGGGTCGGGGGCCGCGGGCTGCCGGTACCCCCGTGGGAGCGGGACGTTGTGCCAGCCCTCGCTGCGACCGAGGGTGGAAGGCGCAGGGGTGCGACCGCGGCGTGGGGGCTGCCGGCCGGTGGCGTCTGGGCTCCTTTCACGCGCGAAAGTGGGACGGGTGGTGCCAGGGAGAGAAGGGCTGAGCCAGACTGCCCAGGCGAGACTTGGGGGTCTGCTGCTCCCCCACCATCACTGCGGGGCAGGCAGAGGGGCAGGCAGTGGGGCTGGCAGAGGGGCTGGCAGAGGGGCTGGCAGAGGGGCAGGCAGAGGGACAGGCAGAGGGGCTGGCAGCGGATCTGGCAGAGGGGCTGGCAGAGGGGCAGGCAGAGAGGAAGGCAGCAGGACAGGCAGTGGGGCAGGCAGGGGGGCAGGCAGAGGGGCTGGCAGAGGGGAAGGCAAAGGGGCAGGCAGAGGGGCAGGCAGCAGATCTGGCAGGGGGGCAGGCAGAGGGGCAGGCAGAGAGGAAGGCAGCAGGACAGGCAGTGGGGCAGGCAGAGGGGCAGGCAGAGGGGCAGGCAGAAGGGCAGGCAGCGGGGCAGGCAGAGGGGCAGGCAGCGGGGCTGGTAGAGGGGCAGGCAGAGGGGCAGGCAGCGGGGCAGGCAGAAGGGCAGGCAGCGGGGCTGGTAGAGGGGCAGGCAGAAGGGCAGGCAGCAGGGCAGGCAGAAGGGCAGGCAGCGGGGCTGGCTCTGCCTGCAGGGCTGTGCTGCCTGGGCATCGCTCCCGAGCCTGGAGCCTGGCATGGGGCTCCTCCGGGCGCTATCCTGTCGGGGCAGGGCCTGGAGCTGGGCACCCTCCCAGTGCATCTGCCCACGGTTTTGCCTTTTGCGGGGTTTTTGAGAGGCGGCACCATTCTGGCTGAGCAGAAATCCAAAATGCGGGGACTGTAAGGACGTTTCTGTGAGGACAGGCGGTGGGGGATGACCCGGATCTGTTCTCAGCAGCGTTTGCTCCCTGTCACGTTTCCCTGAAGAGCGTTGTCCTGTTTCTGTGTTCGGTGGGGTTTCAGCCAGGTGTCCTGGGGACAGGAGGGATGGGCACTGCCCGTCCATCTGTCCCCTCTGCGTGGGGGCTGAGGGCGCTGCGGGCTGGCCGGGGCCGGGGGGAAGCAGGGGGACGGGCTGTGGGTCGCAGGGGCACAGCCAGCCCAGCTCCTTCTGCAGCCCACGGAACGATTCCGCGTTTTCTCCGTGGGCGCAGACCCCACTGTCCGGCAGAGACCGGCAGCGACGCAGCCCGCAAAGGGTTACGGGGTTCCTTGAGGATATTCCATTTCTAACGCTCGTCCCCTGCTGCGGCCAATGAGAAATGCAAATTTGCATTGCTTTACATTTTGCTGTATCTTTTAAAAACTTTATCTGACGCCTAAAGGGTGCAATTAAATCCCTGTCTGAGCCGCGGCTCCTGCAGCACACGGAGGTACTGGGTTTACTGTAGATGCTGTTTCATGTCCTACTTGTTAGGGCTAATTTTGTCAGCAGAAACAATCCCTCCTCGAACGCGCCAAGGCCGTGCGCAAACCCGCTAATGAGCCGGGGAAAACGCAGCGCCGTGGGTGCAGCCGAACCAGGCTGCTCCGGTGCTCGGAGCGTAACGGTGCGCTGGGAACACAAAGAAATACCCCGAGAAACAGCGAGTGCCTGGAGAAAGAATCTCGTGTGCCACTAAAGGCGAGGCAGCAAGCGTGTTCCAGTCTGTGGTTGGTGTCGTGGGGGGTCGGTGTGAGCCATCGGGCTCTTCCGCACCGCCCTGGGCGTTGAAGGCAGAGCTGGACCCTGGGCACGGTGGGTGCTGGTCCAGCCCGGCCGGGGTCCCGCTCCAGCGGGGCCGGAAGCAGGCGCCGGTGGAGCAGCAAGACCGGGGCAGGCTTGGGAGACGCTGTCCCAGCCCCGTCCGTGCCCCTCGGGGTGTAACGCTGGAGTGGGGCTGTGTCGGGGGGTCTGGGGGGTCCTGCCCTGCGGCTGCGGGGGGAAGCCCTTCCCTCAGTCCCCCCACGCTGTCGCTGCCTTTCTGCAACGCTTGCGGTCGTTGCGGGGTGCGTGGGGAGGGAGCTCGGCAGCTCCAGAAACACCGGGTGTGGGGGCTGGGGGGGCCGGAGCCGGCTGTGCAGGAGCGACAGCGACGGAGCCGGGATCGCTGCCATCGCCTCCTGGCCACGCAAGCCACGGACGCGGGCCGGGGTGGCTGCGAGCTGTCCGCAGTCCAGGGGGATGATCTGAAGACCCGGCGCTCCCCACGCTGCGGAGAACCCGGCTGCGAAATGTTGGACGTGAGAAGCTGGGCTGGACGGTGAGCACGAACCCTGGCTCTGCGCTGGGGCACGATCCTCGTCCCGGTCTCAGGGCTCCCCGCCGAGCCCTGCCCGCGGCGCGCGGCCGACGGGGCGAGGGGTCTGCTCTGCCCGCGGCGCGGGGCCACGGCGACACGAGGAGATCCCCTCGGTGCTCCTCACGCGCCCGGCACGGCGGGCAGCGGGGCTTCCCCCGGCGCCGGAGCCGCGGTGGGCGGGCAGGCTGGGAAGCCTCTGGACGATGGAGGCAACCGCTTGTCGCGCTGGGCTGAATGTGACGGGGACTTCGTGGGGCGTCACCGTGGCGGGGACGCTCGGGTGGAAGCAGGGAAGCAGCCCGGGGAGGCGGCAGGAGGGGGCCGTGTCGGAGCCGAGCCCCGTTCCACGTGACGCCGAGGCATCGCACGAAGGCGCAGACGCCGGCTCCCGGCTTGGTCTGCGCTGGCTCCGCGCGGAGAGCGCGGCGTCGGGCAGGGACGGGGCGAAGCGGGGGATCTCGAGAGGCGCAGGCAGCGCTGGGGCAGGCGGCAGGGCTGCACCCACGGCCGCTGCTCCGGGCAGCCCCTGGCCGCGGGGCACCCGTGGGCCGGAGCGGCTGCTGCCCGGAGGCTGCCGTGGCGTTTCGCGGTGCCAGGGACAGGGTCGGTGGGGCTGGGGGGTCCCTCTGCCCGGGGGGATGCTGCCGTGGCTGCCAGGGGGGCCGGGCCGGGGTCTGGGGGCTGTCGGGCACCGGGCCCACCGCCCGCCGCCTCGCGGGAGAGAAAAGGATTCGCACAGCGGCTGGGAGGCCAATGTCAGTCACCATGGCAACCGGGCACGGAAACATCACCAAAATGTGTCAAATGAGGGGAATTAAAAAAGATAAAACCACAGCCTGGTGTCAATAAACATTTTGGTTTAACGTTGCTGCTGTTGACAGCATCTCAGCTGCATCCTCGTGCCGCTTGTCGCATGGCTCCCGTCCCGGAGGTCCCTGCGGGCGCGGGGCAGAGCCCCGTCCTGTCCCCAGGTCACCGGGAGGGTCTCGGTCTGCGGAGGAGCCGGTGCCGCCCCGCGCCCCGCTGCGCCCTCCGCGCTGGTGGGAAGCAGCTCCCGGGGTCCCTCCCGCGGGTCCCCGCGCTGCAGCCAGGGACGCGGCGCTGACCCCGTCGATGGTGCGAGGACGGCGCTGCCCGGCAGTGCCGCGGCCGGTGCGGGCTGCGCCCTCGCTGCGGGTGCTCCGTGCCCTGCGCGGCCGCCCGGCTCCCTCCGGCTCGCCCGGGCGCTCACCGGCTCCGGCGCCTTCGCCCGCGGCGCGGACTCGCATCCCGGGTTTACGGCTGCAGCAAAGAACCCGCCACACGCGAGCACGTGCGTCGCCTCGGCGGCCCGCGCTGTCGTAACCTTTGTGTGAGATCTTCCCGCTATGACTAATTAATTTTTAATAATATGCAGCATGCTTGTTTTCAAAAAAAGTAAATTAATTTGTAAACCATTTGCGCTATTTTATCTGTCACTTAAGCTTCTGGGATTTGCAATTTTAATGCACTACATCAGTTAATCAAAATTCTCTTCCAGCAACAGTTTTAATTAAACCCACTTTCACTTTTTTTTTTTTTTTGCTAATTCAATGCTGTAGCTGAAGGCTGCTAATTAGATCATGATTTCTTTTTCTTTTTTTTATTTTACATCCACCACTTGTGTTGCAAAACTGGAGGAAGGGGTGGAGGTGGCAGTGGGAGCCGCGCGGCAGAGCCGGGGCTGCCCGCCCGGTGCCACGGCGGCTGCGCGGGCGCGATGGCACGGCGCGGGCGCTTCGCCGCGGCCGGGGCTCCTGCCACGCGCTGCCGGCTGCCCTGCCCGCGCCGTGCCCGGCTCCCCGGCTTTCCGCAGAGGGGGTCTGCGGACCTGGGGGTGATGCCACGGTGCCAGGGGGTCCCGAACCCGAGGAGAGGTGTTTCCGGGGGCTGCGGGATGTTGGCTAAAGGAAACCCGGGAGAAGGGGGAGTTAAAAACCAAAGCATCAATTTTAAACATATAAAAGGTTTTTTGAAACAGTTAACTCCGCAGAGAATAAATATTTAAGGCAAAGGAGCTGACTCTGTCCCGGCTGTGAGGGATGAGCCGTGGGCGCAGCTGTCCGGCTCCCCGCGCGTCTGGTGCCCCGGTCAGGTCAGGCCCCGCTGCCGGCGGCGGGCAGGGCTCGGCGCGTTCTCTGGCCTCTTCCCCGGCACAGGTCCCTCAGGCAGCAACGAGATTTTACCCGTGGAATACACGGGAGGCTGGGCAGCGGCAGCGGGAGGAAGGCTGCTCCTGGCGTCCGCAGCTCCGCGTCCTTGGCAGGGCACCGGCGAGAAGACCCCCCCCCCCACGCACGGACACTGCGCCCACGGTCACGCTGGGCTTGGGGCTCTCTCCAGCTTGGGGCCGTTCCTCCAGGGAGCAGCCCGTGAGCTGGCCGTGCCGGGGTTCCACGTTGGCAGTGCCGACAGCCCGGGGCAGCGCCGAGCCGTGCCGGGGTCAGAGCCCAGTGCTGGTGGCCAGGATGGGGTCCCGCTCCAGCGGGAGCCACTGGACGGGGCTCGTCCTTCCGCTCCCACCAGCACATCCTCACCCCCTGCCCTCCTCCTCGTTACGGGCACTGCCAGCTCCCTCCCGCCCACGTGCCCACCTCGGCGAGGCCCTGGGAAATGTTACCGCACTGAATCACGCCGGTCTGACTTCGAGCCAAGTCCCGCGCCGGCTGTGCTGCTCCTCGGGAAGAGAGGAGTCGGGGCAGGATGCGTCCCGGGGTCTGAGACGGGGGGCTGGGGCTGGAGGGGATGGGGCTGGGGTCCGGGTCCCACCTCCACCTCCGCTCGCAGCCGGCTGCAGAGCCCTGGGGAGCAGCGGGGATGCTGCCGGGTGCTGGGCTTGCTCCGGGGAACACCGTTCCCCGCGGCCGCGCCGAGCCCACCCGTCCCAGCACCCATCCTGCGCCGTTCGGTTCTGCCTTCGGGGAAGCAGCATCTCCTCTCCTCGCCTCTGCGCTCCCCTGCCCCAGCACTGTGCCTTGTCCCCCGCTGCGGGGAAGGGGCTGCCCCCCCATCTCCCCTTCTCGCCTCTCCATTGCGGGGGCCCACACCGCCATCACCCCCCCACCACCCCCGCTGCCCCCGCTCCTCGCTGCGGGGGGTCCCGAGGCCCCGGCGATGGCTTTCACCCAGCTCTGGCTCTGGTGCTGCCGCGGCCCCCCGGGAGCTCTGCGCGTGGGGCTCCTGGGGAGAAACCCAGCAGCACAACGAGGGGCTCTGCTGAGCCTCGCTGACGGCGTGCGGGGTCAGAGACCCCCGGCCGCGCCCCGTGCCGGCGGGAAGAGCCTCCAGCCCCATGGTTTCCTGGCTGATCTCTGAGCGAGCAGCCAGCGGAGACCCAGCAGCATCTGCCGTTTCGCGGTATGGTTGCCCTGGATGCTGGTGTTCCACGCAACCACGAAAGCAGGAGCAGCTTTGTCAAATTATGTGCTGTAATTGCAAAAACCTGACGGAGAGCCGACACCGTTCTATTCTTGTTACAGACACGGCTCCTTCTCTTTCAGCTGAATTTCTAAATCCGTCCCCAAAGCAAACAGCTCGGCAGCAATCGACACCTGATCTGTTATTCAGATTCACCAGCGATATCTGCTCTGACAACTTGCTAACAAGCTTCCACGCCAACAGTCAACAGTCGGAGATAAACGGCTCTGACAGGCCGCTGCTAAATTAGCAAACGTAGATGCAGCCCCAGCCGCCGCTCTGGAGCTGCCTTTTTGAGGCAGAGAGAAGCTGAATATGATATTGCCTTTGCAAGCGGCGGCGTGTGTCTGCAGCATCTTCGGGGCTCTCCAACCCCGCAGGTACCCGGTCCCCGCGGCTGCCGGGTGCCTGCGGCTGCGGCACTGCCGGGTGCCCCGCACCGCGGCTCCCCGTGGGTCCACAGCCCGGGGCTGCGCCCAGCTCGGCCCCCCAGCCCCCTGCTCCCGGTACGGAGCCGCCCAGAGCGGACCCCAGCAGACCAGACCGTGCCCTGCCCGCGGCGCGTGGCGAAGGACGTGTGGGGCTGCCCCATCCCTCGGCCACCCCGCGTGGCTGCCGAGAGGGGCTCCCACCCCCAAGAAGAGCCCCGAGGCTGCTGTGGGGCAGGCAGGGTCCCTTCGAGCCCCACGCGGAGCCCGCTGCCCCTCCATCTGCGCTTCGGGCCGGGGGTGATGGGAGCCCCGTGCCCGCAGCGTGTCTGTGGGACAGCAGCAGCAGCCCGGGGGGACACGCGGGGGTCCTGGCTGCGTCCCCTCCCCATGAGAGCTGGGCTTGGCCCCGGCTGCCACCCGCAATCTCAGCACGTCCTGGGGTCCCCTCACCCTGTGCTCGCTGGATGGCTGCCCTCCTCCCAGACCCCCTTTCCCAGGAGATGTTTTCTTTGCTCAACTCTTGGCCAGTCAGTTTGGGTTTTCTTTGCTTTTATTTCTTTTTTTTTTTTTTCTAAAATGCATTTTAATTAGCCAAGGTGCAGAAATGCAGGGGTCATATTTACACCTCCCTCGGTTCTGTTCCAGCCCTGTTGCTCCTGCCAATTGTGTGTACACACGGAGATCGCTCCAACGCGTGGCATTTGGCATCCTGCAGATTTTTAACTTAGAAAATGGAAAAAAACCTAAAATGATGACAAGCTTATTTATTTCTGCAGCCAGTGCTGCCAATTGCTGTATTTTAGTGGCATTTTTTGCCATTTACTGAAGTCAGTTGGAACAGGGAGACAAAATCCAACGTTTGTGACATCTCAGACAGCTTGGAAGGGCTCCTTCGCATGCAGCAGAACTCCGCAGGCTTGACATTTGAAGCTCACTTCCTTCACTGCCAGGCAGAACCTGGAGCCTTTATACTGCATTTCTCCTGCTGTTCCTCAGCACAGGAATTCCTACTTTTTCTGGTTTCATACCACTATGAACGGACCAGCTCGGGGAAAAAAAAAAAAATCTCTGCTGTAATAATAAAATTGGCTTTGAAATAGCAGAAATCTGGCTCGTCCGTGTGGTTCCAGGCTCAGGGGGAGCTCTCGATGCCCACACGCCTGCTTTGTTCCTCAGCCGTCTTCGCCCGCCGTGGGGGTGCGTGCAGTCATTATATCACTGTTCTGAGCACCTAAACCGCACGAAATATGAAATTTTAAAAGATTGTTTGGTGCTTGGCTTTGTAGAATTAATTCACGTACTAAATAATCATCTCTGAAGTGCTGCCGCGTGCGCTCACGGAAAACCTTTCCCCTGGCGCGGCGAGAAGCCGTGCTTCGGGCGCTCGCGGGCTCGTGGGCTGCTGCTGTCCGAGACCTCCGGCCGAAGGGAGCAGAGCGATGCGGTTCGAGAGCGAGAGGTGCTGGGAGCAGCCTGCGGCCCCACCGCCAGCCCCCCGCCCCCGGCCCCCTCTGCGTCCCCTTCCCCTCCATCGCGCGCTGCCCGCGGCGTCGCCTGCCCCTGCCGCTTCTCCCCAGCGGGTGCTGGGCTGGATCCCGCACCCCGGCCGGTGGGACCTCCCGGCCTGCCCGGACCCCAGAGCTGCCCGCGGGCTCCCGCCTGCTGGGAGCATCCAGGTTCGTCTGTGGACGAGCGAACGCCGGTCTTTGGCCGCGGCTGTGGAAAAGGATCGTGAAACGGGCGGGGGAGGCAGCCACCTGCCCTCCTGCCTGGCTTCAGGGGGACGTTTCTCGGGTTAACGTGGCTGCGCCGGCGATGAGCCAAGCGCCGGGTGCCCCAGGAGCGGGGCCGGGGCTGAGCTGGCTTCCCACTGGGACCCCCAGGTCTTCGGAAAGGGCCCGATCCCGGGGAGAGCACCCCACAGCCCCCCCTCAGTGATCAGCGGGTCTGGGTCCCACGGGAGCTAGGAAACCCCGGGGTGGGGGTCCAGCAGCTCCCAGCAGCTCCCACAGCTCCTTGGGAAGCCACAGGGTGGAGGCTGAGGCTAATTAGCCCTCATTAGCACTTGGCTCCCAGGTGCATTGAGTGGCACACAAGGGAGGCACAGGCAGCGCAGGTGTGGGTGGGTCTGGGTCATTTTTTCAGAATAAAAGGGGGAAAACGCTGCTTGCTCAGTGCTGGTGGGGTGGCTGTGGGTCCAGTGGGGTGGCTGTGGGGCTGTGCAGGGACCCCATGGGCCAAGCACTGGTGACTCCCCTGGGATCCTCTCCCTGCAGCTGAGGTTTCAGCCGTGTCTGCAGGATGAACAAGGAAAACACCGAATTTCTCTCTGAGGTGACTCCTGGTCTGCCGAGGTGGCCTTGCCGGCGCGGGGCGATGGCGGAGCTGCGATGCCGGCACAGGATGCTGCTGCTGGGTAAGGTGATGCGTGAGGGCAGCCTAAAACGTGCTGCCCACCGATGCCAGCGCTGGGTGGGAGCTGCTGCCCGGAGGCAGCGTCTGCTGCGGGAGCAGCCGGGTTCAATCCCTCTCTTTTTTTTTTTAATGAGCAGTTTAGAGGGAAACAACTCCTGGCTGCTGAAGTTCCTGGGTTATGCAAACGCTGGTGGGGTGACCCGGGTTGCACAACAGCCCGGCTTGTTTGAACACGTGTTGTGGTTTGGAGGAGCACGAAGGCAGGCGCCTGGAAACCAAGCTGCCTCGACGGCGGGCTGTGCGGGGACCCCGGGGCTGCGGGTGCTGCGGCTGGGGAGGGCTGAGGCCGCCCTGCGTGTGGCAGAGGCAGGGGAGGACCAAGCCTGGGGGCTATCGTTGGAAAGCAGGTCCAATCTGATGTGCCTCTGCCCCGGCAAGGATGCCCGTGAGCAGGGAGGGATCTGGGACAGGGTCATGGAAACCTCCTGAAGCTGGAAACCCCCTGGGCAGGCCAGCGCAGGTGTCCCCGCGCCTTGCCCTGGGGACAGGCGTCTGTGGCCCCGTGAAGAAGGCGGAGAGCATCTTGCCCCAGGGCTGGAGACCAGCCCCTGGCTCGGGCAGGAGGGGGGGGGTTTGCTGGGGTGGGTCCGGCACCCCAGGCTGGGGACATGTGGGTGCTGTCATACCCCATCCCTGTGGCGTGGTGGCAGAGGGACCCGGGGTGCCTGTGGGACTGGCTGTGGGTCCTGGGGGGAGGGAGGGATGGGTGCCTCGGGCTCTGTCGGGTTCAAGGCAGGCTTTGCTCCTCTCCCAGATCTGCACCTCGCCGCTGTTGGTGGTAACTGGGTCATGCAGGACGAGCCGTACCTGTCCCCGCAGCGGGCTTGGCGAGCTGTCGGCACAGCGCTGGTGACAGTGGCAGGGGACAGGGACTCTGAGGGTGATGGAGCACTGGAACAGGCTGCCCAGGGAGGCTGTGGAGTCTCCTTCTCTGGAGATATTCCAGACCCGCCTGGACAAGGTCTTCTAAAGCCTACTGTAGGTGACCCTGCTTCGGCAGGGGGTTGGACTGGGTGACCCACAGAGGTCCCTTCCAACCCCTACTATTCTGTGATTCTGTGACTCATGTGGGCCCAAGCATCCTCGAGGACAGGGGCTGGGAGCGCGGGGGGCAGCTGCCTGTGCTGGGGGCCATGCTCTGCGTGAGCCGTGCACCCCGCTCGCGCAGCGAAGCCGGCGAGGATGTCCGCTCGCCCTGACGTGGGCAGACCCTCAGGACCCCGGGCAAAGCCTTTGGCCACAGGGGCTGGGATGGTGGCGGACAGCCCCGAGCCCATGGCTGGAGCCAAGATGCTGCAGCAGTTACTGCGGGGGGTTCCGTGCTCTTCGCTGGCTGGTGCCATGGTGTTGGGACTCGTTAAATGGTGCCTGGTGTGATCCCAGGCAGGAGAATCACCCAGCGTGGGAGCTGCCTCTGGTCCATCCCCCGGCCCCTGGTCGAGGCAGGACAGCCCCGGGTGGGACCCGGGCTCAGGTCAGGCTTCACGGGGCCTCCTGCGGCTGGGGGGGATGCGGCTCCCCCAGCATCCCAGCTCCTGACCACCCCGTGGTCTCCTCGGGATGGCTCTCGCAGCCGGTGCCCGCTGTCCCTCGTCCTCTGCAGGGAGCCTGTGCTGCGGCTGCCCCGACAGCACGCAGATCCCCTTCAGCCTTCTCCTAGGACGGAGCAATGCTCTTGCTAAAAAGAGGAATTCAAGTATTTTAAATGCCAGCTTGCCGTATGATTCAGCGTCTGCTCAGGCAGAGCGAGGTGGGAGGGATGCCGGTCTCCAGCCCTTATCCTAGGAGGAAAACTCTTCCCTCCGTGCCGGCTCTCCTAGCGAGGGTGATGCTGCGAGCCCGGTGGGACGCGGCTGGCGAGGGGCAGGGGTGGGAGCACCTCACCAAACTCCCTTGGCCAACGGCCCATCTGTCTGTAAGCCCTCAGTGCCCCTGCAGCTCCGACAGCTTTCCGTACCGCCGCAGATGGAACTTTCCTGCTGTGTTTTTGTCCTGTTGCTGCCTGTCCTCGCCCCACGTCTTCCGTGCGTGCTCCTCCGGCCGGGAGGTGAAGGTGCCTGGGAGCCCATGGTGGGGTGCACCAGCCCCAGGCCCTGCCACCCGCGCTCCGTGTCCTGGGGACAAACCATCGCTCCGGCTGCTGCCGCAGCTCCTGTGTGGAGAATGCCACCGGGAGCAATAGGATTTGGTAGAAAATTCCCTCTTTCAGATGCAATTGATTTGGGTTCCCCCGCGGTCCTGGTTTCCAGGCACCAGTGGCTGCTGGAAACGCTCTCCTGGCGACAGAAAATCTATGGGAAAGCAGGCAGCTTGATGAAGTATTCATGGGGATTTTTATCCTCAGTTTTCACCCGCTGCAAAAAAGCAATCTTTATTTTTAGTGAGCTATGGATACAGCAGTAACTTAGGAAAAATGCTCTGTTTCTCTTCGAGCCTGCACACGTGACAATCCGGGGCTGCGGGGTGCTTGGAGAGGGCTGATTTTGGGGGGGTGTGAGCGAGCAGGGGCTGCTGGGCCCTGCGGACCCGCACCCCGCTGACAGCGGCGATGTCCTGCAGCGTCCCGGCGGGAGCTCCTGCAGCGAAGTGCATCGGTGTGACTCGATGTTCTGGTGTCTTTGGCCCAAGACAGTGGAAATGGTCACTAAAAGCCCTTTTTGAGCATATATATTTGAGTTTGCTCGTTGGCAATGTTCATGAGTTGCTACGGGGCCACCAGGCACCGTCCTGGGGAGCGAGGTGTGGAGGACGTGTGCCCGGCCAGGCGAGGGGGATGAAGGCTGCGTGCTGACGGTGGAGACGTGAAAGTGGCCACCGGGGTTAAAAAGGCCGGGTGAGTGAAATGTGCAGATACTCTGAAAAACTGATCAGTGAAATATATTAAAATTAATTAGGCACCGTCTTTGAGATGAGGTGTGCTGGTGCTGAGCGGTGCCAGGTTGGCACGGGAGCCAGCGCGCCCCGCGGTGCTGCCACCCGGCTTGGCTGAAGATGGGGCTTTGGCAGGTGATGGGCACCAGCCTGGCATCGGGCAGTGAGCTTGGGGAGTGGGGGTCCAGAAAATAAACCCGAAACGCTCCCTGCCTCTCCCAGGGGAGCAGGAGGGGATGCGTGCCGGCATCGGCTCCCTGGCTGCGGGTAAACACCTCATTAATCTTCGGCAGAAGCTGGACGAGGCTGTTCAGGCTGAGAGAAGTGGTGAGTGACATCGTTACCGCTGAGCGGTTCGTTAATCTGTCTTCCTGGGTCAGGGGGTGCCCTGGTTGGGGCTGCTGGCACAGAGATGCTCGTGGAGCCTGGCACTGGGCGTGCAGAGCACCGGTGACAAATTCACTCCCTGCGACCTGCTCAGCCGTGCCCCGTGGAGGTCAGGGAAGACGCACATGGCTCCTGGTCCCTGCACAGGAGGTGCTTTGGGTTTTTTTAAGGGTGTAAAAGTGCAGGTGATTCATTTTCCACGAGGCTCTGGTGCGACGCCTTTCACCGGGGCTTCGATCGCTGAAGCAACGCAGCCCCGCTCGCTCGCTGTGCTGACGGCCGGCTCACGTCATCGCTTCCAAGCCCAGCAGGACAGGCTGACCTGCTGCGAGCCGGCTTTTGGCTGGGGTGTTTCGCTGGCTCATCCCTCCGGCAGGCCGTCCCCTCGGCGGCTGCAGTGGGAGCAGAGGGGAGGAGCGGGGCTGGGAGAACCCCTGCACCCCACAGAAGGCGATGGATGGGCCCTGGGGAGCTGCACCCCAAGCTGAGCCGTGGCGGGGCCGGCAGTGGGGTGTGCTCAGCACCCGTGCCAGCAGCACCGAGTCCGGCCGGGCTCCTGGTGCTGCCGTCAGCCCGGCCCGAGGCTCAGCAGTAGCTGGTAGCAGACTCGGTTAATCAAACATTAGAAGAGGGTGGTTAAGGTCAATGGAGTTCCTTCTCTGGCAGCTGGATCTGGTGGGGCTGGTGGTGGTGGTGGGGCTGGTGGGGATGGGAGCTGGAGCTGGCACAGCGCTGTGGGCTCCGGTGCAGCAGTCAGCAGCTCGGGTACCGGGGAGGCTGCAGGCACCGGCGCGTACGGAAAATGGCTTGAAGTGACGGGTGGGCCAGCGCTGAATGTGACTGGAACCGGGGACCCCGCTGGAACAGGGTGGTGGGGGCTTTGGGCTTGCGTTATCGAACACGTCTTGCCAATGACCTGAAAGAAGATGGAAAACCACTGCTGCGAGTGTTTGCAGGCAGCCTGGCGGATGGGTTTGAGGAGTAGAAAAGTAGGTTCGGGCAAACCGTTGGCACTTGGGTTGTGCAGATACCAGCTCCTGCTGACAGAGGGGACAGGAGCCGCTCACCGGGTCCCCGTCCCGGCGTGCGCTGCCTCGGAGCGGGGCTGGGGCTCGCAGGGGCCGGCAGCGCAGAGGGAGCCCGAGGCGTTGCCGTGTCCCGCAGCGCTGGAGCAGCCTCTGTGTGTGCTGGGACAGCTCACGGTGTCACGGAGACCGTCACCGCTGCGCGCTGCTGCCAGCCCCCCCAGCCCAGCGTCTCCCTGGGGTCTGCACGCGCAGAAGGATGCTGCGGACTTGGGGACGGCTTGGGGAAGGGTCTGAGTCTGGTTTAAGGGAGCAAAGTTGGAGCCTTGGGTCTATTTACTCTGACAAGTGTGGGTCGAGCTGCTCGGAGAGAAAGTCTTGGCTGCGGGCACCTCTTCGCCTGCGCTGGCCAGGACAGGAGAGGGCTGGTGCCTGGAAATGGGAATTAAACAGACCGACCCCAGAGTGCTTCCTGGTGAATTCTGGATTCAGCAGGACAACTGAACAAGCCTGTAACTGAGTCTCTGCTGCCAGCACTGCTGGAACCTGCCCCGGTGCTGCAGCCCAGCCGGCCCCGAGGCAGGAGAGCCTTCGGGCAGCTCGCGTGATCGCAGCGTTCCCGTCCGGCTCGCTAATCCCCCGATCTGCCGCTGTCCCGCAGAGAAAGCATGAGAGTGAATCACCTCTGATTAATTTGCCTCATCCAGCAGAATCTCCCTGCATTAGCAAATGTTTTGTTTTATTTGTTTCTACAGCCAACATGAAAACATCCTACAGAGCCTGGCATCTGCATCCGTGGTGGTGCCAGCCCGGAGCAGGGTGCAGCGAGCGGGGCCAGGGCAAGCCCGGTGCTGGCCAAGCCCTGATGGGACACTGGCATCTGGTGTGAAATGATCTCAAAACACACTTGAGCCGGCCGAGCTCGCTCGTTGCCTTCGCTGGTGCTTTCCTGCGATGTTCCCCCCGTGGGCACCGCTCGCTGGGACGCCTGCCCGGGCTGTGCAGAGATGTGCTCTGTCAGCAGCAGGTGCTTAATCTGATTAAAAGTAAATCTGTCACTCTTCCGTGACCGATGGGAATCTGCTACGGCGAATCCCATCGCAATGTGGAGCTGAGGAGCGTGTGCTGAACTTTGGCACTTTCTCCCCAGTGAGCTCTGGGGAAGGTTCTGGGTCCCTTTGCCGCGGGTCTGGGGGCAGCTCTGGGGGCTCACTGCTCTCCGCACGTGTTACTGCCCATTTCCTGACCCAGCTGCAAGTACCGTCCCGCGAGGACAAGGGGACCTGGGGCCTCTTGCTCTGCCTGTGACTCCCAGTAGGACCTTGGGCAGATCACGTTGCCCTCTGTGCACCTGCAGTGCAAGGTGAGGATGATGATGAGGATACACCTGTGCCAACCGACATAGAACACGTGAGGGGGGTCCCTCATGTGTGAGCCAGCTCCGTCCAGCAGCCAGAACCACCCCAGCAGTGCTGCTGAGGGACGGTGACAGCGAGTAAAGCTTCACCCCTGCTGAGACGAGGGCCCGTGGCCAGGCGTGGTGGCTCAGGCGTGAGGAAGGTGGTGCAGATGGGAGCAGGGCGATGGGGGGAACACAAGCACTGCTGCAAAGGCACCATAGATGTGGGTGGCATCTCCATGTGATGGCCCCAAGGCACGGCTGCTAGGTGAACTAGGGTGCAGAGGGGGTCTCTGGCCTCTGCCTAGTGGGTAACAGGCTAATTAAACCGCCTGGATGATGGAGATGTGTTTGAGGTTGTTTCTTTCCCAGGAACTGGGAGCAGTGAAATGTCCCAGTTCAAGGGGAAAGTGCAGCAAAGCCTCCATCCCTGCTGCTGTGCCGTGGGGGTGCGACCCTGGGGGTCCTGCCTGCTGGGACATGGGGTTCCCACCTCCCTCGGGCTGGGCTGGGGTGGGGCTGGCATATTTCTGCTCCTGGGATCCGGTGGGCTCCTGGAAACACTCAAATTCCTTTTTCCAGGGTGGTGGTGAGCCCCTGCACCGCTGCTAGCAGGAGCAGCCCTTGGCCCCGCTGGTGCTGGCGCAGGGGCAGCGAGACCGGTGCTGCGGTGGGTGCCGGGACCAGCACCCGCGGCAGAGTCCCTGGGCTCCGTCCCCAGCTCGCACCCGGGAGCGGGCAGCAGACGCGGCGTGTCGCTGACGCTTTGCAGAGGCAGCCACGGCCGCCGGCAGCGTGGGGCCAGCGTGGGTCAGCCCCGGGGAGGGGAGCCGGCCAGCGGGCTGGGGTGCCTGGGGACGCGGGCGCCTTTCGCTGTGCCGGCTGTGGCTGCCGCTCGGTCTGCTCGGAAAAGCGCTGCAGGGAGAGCCCGTGCCATGGGATATATGGCCAGAACCCCGGGGTCTGCTTCCTGCAGCCCCTGGGGCTGAGCGGCACTGGGCTTGGCCCCAGCAGCCCAGGGGGGTCACTGCTGGGCAGGGGGTTGGCTCTGTACTGGGAAACTGAATTGCCCCCTCTCCGCAGCACAGGGGAGCGAGACCCCCTGCAGCCTGCTGGGCTCCCCGCTCGCTGGGGGTGATGCTGCCTGACCCGGGGATGCTTCCCTGGCTGCCCTGACCCTCCCTTCTCCGGAGCTGCAGCTCCCGCAGCGATGTGAGCAACCCCTGTCCCCGGGATGTCCCCCTGCCCTGGCTGCTGCGAGGAGGGGGATTTGCTGCTCCCCCCGGGGCTGCACAAAGCGCCTGGCAGGACTCTGGCCCCAGCTGCTGGACCTCTCCATCCCGGGGCTGTGCGTGCCCCAGCGTCCTGCCATGGGGCACGGTCTGTCCCTCCAGCCCGCCCGGGCAGCTGGGGGCTGGCCGGCTCCCTGCCCCGCGCGTGGCCGGGGTGCTGGGGCAAAGCCCTGCGTCTCGCAGCGCTAATCACGCAGCGGCGTAATTACCCCGGCCGGCTGCCCGTGCCCGGGGCAGCGGGGCACTCGGCCTGCCCGCCGTGCGCAGACAACCCGTGCCGGTTTGCGGAGCCCTGGCTGCGGCGTTGCGAGGGCTGCGGGAGGACGGCGGCGTGGCCGGGGCATCGCCTCGTGCCCTTGGTGGGGATGATCCCTCCCGCCCGCGTAAGCGGCTAACGCGGAGCTGATCGGTGGGCGATCGTGGAGCGTTTGCCACGCGGCCAGTGGGGAGCTGACCGGGTTAGTGGGGGACACCCGTGTCCTGCCCACGCTTCTGGTGTATTTATAGCTCTGTCCGCGCGTGGGGCTTGTTGCCCCCACCCAAACCAAGTCCTGTGGCTCCTGCACCTCCCTGAACCATCGCCTCTTAGCAGATACTGGAGAGCTTTGTTGTCTTCTGAATTTGCTGGTAGGGAGACAGGGAGAAATGATTTCTCCGTGACAAGAAGTAATTAATTGCTTCCAGAGGTTTGGTTATTAAATTCTTAATTAGAGATGGGCTGAAGCGTATGATAACGTCAGCCAGCAGCTCCCCGGCGCAGGGCTGTTCCCGGGAGCACCGGCAGCAGCAGCCCCAGCGTGCTGGCCTTGCTCTCCTGGGCTAATCCCGGCGGCCCTGGGGATCACGCGCCCGGGCACGGTGTGTCCAGCCGCGGGACGGATGGTCCAAGGTGATCCAGCCATGCTGCCCGGCGCCTTCTGCACCAGCACGCACGCACGTCCAGCTCGGAGCGACCCGGCTCAGCGCTGCCGACCTCAGAGCTGCTCCCTGGTACCCGGCTGCTGAAATCACAGAATCAGAATCACAGACCCACAGCATGGTGGGGGTTGGCAGGGCCCTCTGGGGTCACCCAGCCCAACTCCCTGCCCAAGCAGGGTCACCCAGAGCAGGGGGCACAGCACCGTGTCCAGGTGGGGCTGGAATATCTCCAGAGAAGGAGACTCCACAGCCTCCCTGGGCAGCCTGGGCCAGGGCTCCGTCACCCTCAGAGGGAAGAAGTTCTTCCTCGGGTTCAGACGGATCATGAAAGTCCCCCGTGGCGTTGATGCCGCTTGTCCATCCCGGGCTCGGTGGCGGCTGGAAAATCCCGGTCTTGATTTTCGGGTGTCTGCAGTGGAGCGCGAGGAGCTGCGCTCCAAAGGGGCTGCAGCAGCCTGCAAACGCTGCCTGGGCCGGGTCAGGCTGCAGGAACGGGCATGGGCAGGAGCCCAGACCCCAGCTCCTGGCTGCGGCCCCTCCATGTCCTTGGGCCCCTCCACGTCCAAGCGCGGGCTCTGAGCCCCGGCCCTGCCCCGTGGCCATGTCCAGAGGGAGGCTGCTGGGGCCCTGCTCTGCCCCTCACCCCTGCGCCCCGTACCCCGCGGGGACCCCGAGCCCTCCCGCTCGGGTCTGGGCCGGTCGCGGGCAGAGCGTCGCTGCTCCGTGCCCTCCCGGCTGGGCGAGCGGAGCGCGGGTTTCCGCAGCGTCCAGGGGGATGTCAGACATAGGCCTGGCCAGATCTGCTCTCAGCGTTGCTGAACAAAGGTCTGGCGTGCTCTCGAGAGACGGGTGGGAGGAGCGGAGCCCTCTTCAGCCTTTTCAGAAAGCAGTGAACTGGAAAAAAAGCCCTTTTCTGTGCATAGACACAAACCTCTTCCGGGGATGCGCGTGAGCCTGCTGGGGCTGCAGGGATGCTCTGCATCCGAGCCGTGCCAGACCCTCCCCCCGGGGCAGCCCCCCCTCTCTGCCTGCTGCTCAGACCGGGCCGTGGGCTTTCCACACACGTGCCCACACGTGTGCACGTACACGCATGCACACGCGTGGCTCTGGGGCTGCCCCACGCCTGCCCTGCCCACAGAGCCTGGCGCTTTGATTCAGCTCCTTCCCTCTTCCTGCCTGTGTCCCATTTCACACCCCATCAACTCCCGAATTGTTTGTTTACTCGTTCTCCCCTAGTAAGATGCGATATTAATTTAATTAGAGAACAGAAAGTAGCACACTGCTCCTTTGGAGGCCCAGGGTCAGGGAAGGGTTTGAAGCTGGGTTTATCCCCTGCGCTCCCGCCTCAGCCGACCCCCGCCCCGTGGAAGATGCTTGGTGCTGGGACCCCCGGGTGGGTGCGGGCCACCAGCGCCGGGCTCGGGCAGCGGAGCCGTGCGAGTCAGGGGGTTGGGGACCGCGGCTCTGCTTTGCATTTCAGCTGTGGCAGCAGCTCAGAGTAGCACGAGCCCTTCACCCAGGTGTGGTGTTGACTCTGAAGCCTAATAAGGGAAAATATGCCGAGTTATTCCATCTGCAGATGTCACGGTCCTGCGTGCTCAGGGGGGGAAATGCGCAGCTTCAGCCTTGATCTGCAGGATGGCGAGAGCTGCCCTGCATGCACCCACGGGGAGACCGGGAATTCTGCTGGGAACGGGCTCCCACGCTGCCGAGAGCAGTGGCAGCCGGGCAGGCGCGAAGGAGGCCCACGGGCACCTCGAAGGGGACCAGCGCTCACTACAGACCCGAAGGGAAAAAATGAACCCGAGCCAGGCCATTTGGAGTCGGTATTATTAAGAAGTGCTTCCACTTCTTCTGTCCGTTCTGCACCCCGGGGCGATGCCAGGTGCATCCCGCAGCTCGAGGCTGCCCGTTCTCCCTCCCGCTCCCCCCTGCCTCTCCAGCAGGTCCCACGGGCACTGGCGTGCGAAGGAGCCTGCAGGCTCCCGCAGACGACGCGACAGAATCACAGAATCACAGAATCACAGAATAGTAGGGGTTGGAAGGGACCTCTGTGGGTCACCCAGCCCAACCCCCTGCCCAAGCAGGGTCACCCAGAGCAGGGGGCACAGCACCGCGTCCAGGCGGGGCTGGAACATCTCCAGAGAAGGAGACTCCACAGCCTCCCTGGGCAGCCTGGGCCAGGGCTCCATCACCCTCAGAGGGAAGAAGTTCTTCCTCATGTTCAGACGGAACTTCCTGTGCCTCAGTTTGTGCCCATTGCCCCTTGTCCTGTCACTGGGCACCACTGAAAAGAGCTTGGCCCCATCCTCCTGACCCCCACCCTTCAGATATTTGTAGGCATTTATAAGGTCCCCTCGCAGCCTTCTCTTCTCCAGGCTGAACAAGCCCAGCTCCCTCAGCCTCTCCTCGTAGCAGAGATGCTCCAGTCCCCTCCTCATCCTCGCAGCCCTGCGCTGGACTCTCTCCAGTAGCTCTTCATCTTTCTTGAACTGGGGAGCCCAGAACTGGACACAGGACTCCAGATGGGGCCTCCCCAGGGCAGAGCAGAGGGGAAGGAGAACCTCCCTCGTCCTGCTGGCCACACTCTTCTTGATGCACCCCAGGATCCCATTGGCTTTCTTGGCGACTCTTCAGTCCTCTTTCTGCGGGAGGTTGGACAGGGGCTCAGCGCTGCTGCGGCACCCGGGTGGGCCAGGAGGGAGCGAGGAGAACGTCGAGGAGGTCGCTGCAAGGTCCCCCTCCCTGGCCACAGCCGGGGGGCTGGGGTTTGCCTGCTTTGTGCCCCTGCTCTGTGCCAGCACCGCAGCCATCCCCGCCGTGCCGGCGGGCACCGGAGCTCGGCAGAGCTTTAGGACGAGGCGGTGGAAAGCTCCTCGCCCGCCTCGGCGTGGGCCTGCGCCGTGCTCGCCCCGGGTGGGCAGCTGCCTGCGAAAGCTGCCACCACCCAACACCCCTCGGTCCTGGGGCCGGGGGGCCGTGTCCCCCGTGTCCCTCCTGCCCAGCCCCAAAGCCACGGCTGGGGCTGCTCTCTGCCCAGCCACCCCAGGCTGGCACGTGGGGGTGCTCCCCTGCAAGGTGGGGTGCTCCCCTGGGGATGCAGGGTGCTCCCTTAGGGATGCAGGGTGCTTTCCTGGGGGTGCAGGGTGCTCCCCTGGGATACGGGGTGCTCCCTTAGGGATGTGGGGTGCTCCCTTAGGGATGCAGGGTGCTCCCCTGGGATACGGGGTGCTCCCCTACAACGTGGGGTGCTTCCCTGGCATGCATGGTGGTCCCGTAGGGATGCAGTGTGCTTTCCTGGGGATGCGGGGTGCTCCCCTGGGATGCGGGGTGCTCCCTTAGGGATGCGGGGTGCTTTCCTGAGGGTGCAGGGTGCTCCCCTGGGATGTGGGGTGCTCCCTTAGGGATGCAGGGTGCTTCTCTGGTGATGTGGGGTGCTCCACTGGGGATGTGGGGTGCTCCCCTGGGATGCAGGGTGCTCCCCTGGGGATGCGGGATGCTTTCCTGGGGATGTGGGGTGCACCCCTGGGGATGCCTAGGGCACTGGTGCGGGGCTGGGGTGCTGTGCCTGCGGCTGGGCGCCCGCAGCACAGCCCAGGTCCTGCTCTGGCCGCTCGGCAGCGGCTGGCAGGGCTGCGAGCTGCAGCCTGCAGCCTGCCAGTCAGACGCAGAGCAATAAAATCAGGCACAGGGTGAGCGGGGAGGTCTGTACCCAAAAATAGTTCGTACCTGTAGGGACGGGAAACGTCTCTAAAAGTCTGCAGCTGCGATGCTCAGGGGCGGTTCCAGCGCTGCTGTGTCTGTCACGCAGGGAATATTGTACGTGGCAGCAGGGACCCCTGGCCTGCGAGGCACAGGATGGCACAGAGGTATAAACTCCATTTTAGCTGTAACACATTCAGAGAGGCTTGTAAAGCATGACGGTTTGTCTCAGAAATGCCTAAAAATAGCATTCGGTTACCAAATCATGGCTGTATGTGCGTGGAGCGAGCGGCTCGGGACGCCCGGCGCGGTGCGGCTCTTGGCACGAAGCAGCAGCAGAGCCCCGGTCCCCGCAGCGGCTCCCCGGAGCTCGGGCGCCCGGTGCCGTACGTGGTGCTGGCAGCCCCGAACCCCCCGGGGACGCAGCCCCCGCCGCGGCGGCCGCACGCTCCCTCGGGAGCTCTCCATGGAGATAGCAATGATTCCCGTTACGATTGCCGAGCTCCGGCTCCTGCCACCGGTCAGGCCCGGGGTGCGAGGGGCACCTCGTCCCTCATGGAGCTCAGCACCCTTCCAGGGTGACAGCGAGGTGTCCCCACGGCACGGGAGCCAGCCCAGAGCCAGCGCACCGTCCAGCACGCTGTGAGAGGGCTCCAGGCTGGCAGGGCTTGGACAGGGAGAGCTGCGGCTTCACCGGCTCCGCTCGGGGAAGGAAACACGAAAGCGGAGCCTGGGAGCTGGAGGGAGAGGCTATGGCCGAAGGCTCTGGGATCACCGATCTCCTGAGTCCGTTTACCCCACCTCCCCGCTCCCCCGGGCAACTGGGACCAGTGGGGCTCAGTCTGGGAGAGCGATCTCTGCGCCCCGGTGAGCCCCACGCACCACCAGCACCGTGCCCTGGCCAGGACTGTGCCCAGGCTGCAGGTTTGTGCCACCTCCCTGGCATCCCTCCTGCCCCAGCCCCTGCCCCTGACCCCATCCCTGCCCCTGCCCCTGTCCCTGCCCCAGCCCCTGTCCCCGTCCCAGCCCCAGCCCCTGCCCCTGCCCCTGTCCCTGGTTCAGTGTGCGGCGGTGGGGACGGGAACCCGGCCTGCCAAAACGAAGCGCAGGATGGGGCCAATTAGCAGAGATCCGTGCGGCGAAGTGCTGAGTCCAGCTCTCCTGGCGCTGGCGTGTCGGAGAGGGCACGGCTGCCCAGGCGGGAGCGTGACCTGCGGTGTGAGCACAGCAGACAGCTGCTCCTGCTCTGAAGATCTCTTCCCTGTCCTGCCCCTGCCCTGGCAGCATTCCGGAGAGCACAAAGGAGAGCGCATCGGAGCGCTGCTGGGGAATGGGGTAAAGATCAAGGGCACACTGGAGAGCAGCTCTAAGCGAGGGTACCCGTCGAGCTGGGTCGCTGTGTCCTGCCCGCGGACGGTCTGGTGCAGCATCAGCTCTGCCACGGCACCGGGCTGCCTCGGAATTAGACACGAAGCTGCTGCTCCTGCTCCTGCGCAGTCTGCGGCGAAGAACGCAAAAACCTGGCTTTTGCGCTAGAGCCCCGTGGGTTTTGTCTCTCGGCCACCAGCGAGCCGAGCCCCCGGCCTGCAGCGCTGCTCCGAAACCTGCTCGGCCCCGCTCAGCCCTGCGCCGGGACGTGGGCACGGCCGGTGGGATCAGCTCAACCCCCGGAGCGGGGAGCACGGGGAGCACAGGGACAGAGCTCAAACCCCCGGAGCGGGGAGCACGGGGAGCACAGGGACAGAGCTTGAACCCCCGGAGCGGGGAGCACGGGGAGCACAGGGACAGAGCTCAAACCCCCCGGAGTGGGGAGCACAGGGAGCATGGGGACAGAGCTCAAACCCCCAGAGTGGGGAGCGCAGGGAGCGCAGGGAGCACAGGGAGCACAGGGACAGAGCTCAAACCCCTGGAGTGGGGAGCGCGGGGAGCACAGGGACAGAGCTCAAACCCCTGGAGTGGGGAGCACAGGGACAGAGCTCAAACCCCTGGAGTGGGGAGCACAGGGACAGAGCTCAAACCCCTGGAGTGGGGAGCGCGGGGACAGCGCACCCACCGGCATCTGCTGCAGCGGAATCTTTAGCCCAGGTCTCACTTGCTGGCGTGGTTTGGGAGCCCAAGCCCGTGGACCTGACTTTGGCTGCAGCTTGTGCCGATTCCTCTTGGAAAGCGCAGTCTGGGCAGCGCCAAGGCGCTTTGCGTGCCGAAGCACGCTGTACCCTGCTGCACACCGCAGGGGAGCTCGGGGGGCACGAAGCGAGCACCCACGCGCGGAACGGAAACTGAGCGTGCGCCTGGCTGCCAGCAGCCGGGAACGGCGCGGTGTCCTGGGCAAACACGTTTGATGCCACAAACGTCAGCGCCTGCCCTGTCGGTGCCTCGGCCCCGGGCTGGTGCCTCTGAGCCTGACCGGATAAAAATGCCCATTTTACTCCCGGCTCCAAGTGAGGGAAACCTCCCGTTGCTGGTCCCGGCGGTGTGGGGCTGGGAGCTCCTCGCGCGGCGTCCGGGCTGCCTGCCCGCTCTCCCCGCTGCCGGCAGCTCCCCGTGGGCGGCAGCCGAGCCCGGCCTTTACCGGCGAGGCCGAGCGGGAGCTGGGGGAGCCGCCGATAAATACCAGCGCCCACATTGCCCGGCAGCACGTGGGGAGTCGGGAAGGCTGCGGTTTTTTCCGTTGTGCACGTGTTTAGCGTCAGCATCCTCCGCCTGCAGCTCGGCCAGCGAGATGCGCTCGGCAGCCTGCGAGGCCAGCGAGCATCCGAAATCCGGGGCGAAGGGGGACACGGGTGCGACAGGCAGCAAGTCTGAGCCTCCCACGAGCCTTGTAACGCCCGGGGGAGCGGGGCTGTGCCCCCAGAGCACTGCCGCAGGGAACCCCCGCCCCGGCAGCCCGGTGCGGCGGGTGCCGAGAGCCAGCCCTGCGGGGAGCATCTGCACGCAGAGGTGGGGACGCGTCCGTGCTGCGGGGCAGGGCTGTCAGCCGCGCACGGCGAGCCGTCGGCACCCGGCCGGTGCCACGCCGGAGCTGGGTGTGCGGAGCGGCAAACCGGGCTGGAAGGAGGGAGGAGACTTTGGGATCCGAACTGGCGAGGTGGCTGCTGGCGTATAAAAGCGCCTGCCGCCAGCCGAGCCGACGAGAGCCACGCTCAGGCAAGAGGCTGAGGCACAGGCGGAGCGCGGCGAGGGCCGTGTTTTCCACCGCTGGTTGTTCTGGCGTGGAAATCACAGGACGCGTGTCGCGAGCAGTCGGTGCGCAGCAAGGGGCTCTGCACCTGCCCAGATAACAGCGGCAGCACGCGGGGACCGGCAAATCCCAGCGCCGCGGTGCGGGATGAGCAGGCAGCCTGCCGGAGACCCGTCCCGTGCTGAGACCCTTCCCGTGCCGAGACCGGTCCCGTGCCGAGACCCATCCTGTGCCGAGACCCGTCCCGTGCCGAGACCCGTCCTGTGCCGAGACCCGTCCCGTGCTGAGACCCTTCCCGTGCCGAGACCCGTCCTGTGCCGAGACCCGTCCTGTGCCGAGACCCATCCCGTGCTGAGACCCGTCCCGTGCCGAGACCCGTCCTGTGCCGAGACCCGTCCTGTGCCGAGACCCGTCCTGTGCCGAGACCCATCCCGTGCTGAGACCCGTCCCGTGCCGAGACCCATCCTGTGCTGAGACCCGTCCCGTGCCGAGACCCGTCCTGTGCCGAGACCCGTCCTGTGCCGAGACCCATCCTGTGCCGAGACCCGTCCCGTGCTGAGACCCGTCCCGTGCCGGAGACCCTTCCCGTGCCGAGACCCGTCCTGTGCCGAGACCCATCCTGTGCCGAGACCCGTCCTGTGCCGAGACCCATCCCGTGCTGAGACCCGTCCCGTGCCGAGACCCATCCCATGCTGAGACCCGTCCCGTGCCGAGACTCGTCCTGTGCCGAGACCCGTCCTGTGCCGAGACCCGTCCTGTGCCGAGACCCATCCCATGCTGAGACCTGTCCCGTGCCGAGACCCGTCCTGTGCCGAGACCCATCCTGTGCCGAGACCCGTCCTGTGCCGAGACCTGTCCCATGCCGAGACCCGTCCCGTGCCGAGACCCATCCCGTGCCGAGACCCGTCCCGTGCCGAGACCCGTCCTGTGCCGAGACCCATCCTGTTCTGCACTGGTGGGTCAGGGCTCAGCCTGCGGCTGCACATGCAGATCCCCACCGAGCCCCCGACCAGCCACCCTGCAGTCATGGGTGCCGTCACCCTGCGTCCTTCGCCTGTTGCACCCTGGCTCAGCGGATGCCCTGCCCTGCTCCCCAGACCCCGTCACAGCGTGCCTGGAGCTGCTGGGAGCAGCCGGTCTCTGCTGGGGGCTGTCCCACTCCCGGAGCTCCCCTGCGCCCGGTGCCCCCCCGCCGTCCCCCTGCCCGCTGCCCCCCAGCAGCGTCCCTGGCCCCCGGCTCTGCCACGCGAGCCAGCCCTGTGCCCTCAGTGCCGCTGCCGGAACTGCTCCCACCGCCTGCGACCCTGCCGGGGCTCGAGCCTCGGCTTTGTGCAGGATGCCCACGGGGCCGCTTCGGTGTTTATTAAACACTTCAGTGAAGAGAGAGGAAACCACTGCAGTTAAAACACTCGGAGACCCTGGGAAATCTTCACTCCAGACAAACTCGCTGCCCCAGCGCGGCCCGCAGCGGCAGGTCTGGGCGTTCTGTGCGGCGACGCTGGGGGAAGGGACGGAGGCTTCGCCTCTGCTTTGCCAGAGCAGCAGGGGCACGCTGCAAACGCCTTAGAAATCACAGAAATCACAGAATCACAGAAATAGTAGGGGTTGGCAGGGCCCTCTGTGGGTCACCCAGCCCAACCCCCTGCCCAAGCAGGGTCACCCACAGCAGGCTGCACAGCACCGCGGCCAGGCGGGGCTGGAATATCTCCAGAGAAGGAGACTCCACAGCCTCCCTGGGCAGCCTGGGCCAGGGCTCCGTCACCCTCAGAGGGAAGAAGTTCTTCCTCGGGTTCAGCTGGAGCTTCCTCTGCTCCAGTTTGTGCCCGTTGCCCCTTGTCCTGTCGCTGGGCACCACTGGAAAGAGTCTGGCCCCGTCCTCCTGACCCCCACCCTGCAGATATTTAGAGGCATTTCGAAGGTCCCCTCTCAGCCTTCTCTTCTCCAGGCTGAACAAGCCCAGCTCCCTCAGCTTCTCCTCGTAGGAGAGATGCTCCAGTCCCCTCCTCATTCTCGCAGCCTGAGGGCCCTGCCAGCCCCTGCCATGCTGGGATTCGGTGGATCGGGCCGGGAAAACGGGAAAGGGGAGAGCCCTGGCCGAGGCGGAGGGCGAGCCATGCCGGTGGGGAACGCCGAGAGCCAGACACCGGCTGGCAATCTGGGTACCAGCGGGCGCGCATCCCCGTCCCAGCCAGCACCCAGGCCGAGCAGATCCATCCTGGAAACGCCTGCACCCTTCCCAATCCCAGCCCGTTCCCTCCTGTTGCCGTGGCAACCCGTGACCTCACTGAATTCCTTGGAGATCCGCCAGCATTTTCCGCGGAAACGAACCTAATTAACAGGGTTTTCCTGATGCCCTCCCTGCCCGCAGGGGCTCGGCCACACTCGGGCCGGGGTCGGTTCCTCTGCCGCCGCCTCGCAGCCACCCCGGGTGTCGCGTCGCCCATCGCCGCGGCGGCTGACCGGCCCGGGGCCCCGGCCGCGGGGAGACCCCGGGATGTGGGGAGACCTCGGGATGCGGGGAGCACCCCGGGATGTGGGGAGCACCCCGGGATGCGGAGAGCACCCAGGGATGCGGAGAGACCCCGGGATGTGGGGAGCACCCCGGGATGCGGGGAGCACCCCGGGATGCGGGGAGACCCCAGGATGCAGGGAGCACCCCGGGATGCGGGGAGACTCCGGGATGTGGGGAGCACCCCGGGATGCGGGGAGACCCCGGGATGCGGGGAGCACCCCGGGATGCGGGGAGACCCCAGGATGCAGGGAGCACCCCGGGATGCGGGGAGACTCCGGGATGCGGGGAGCACCCCGGGATGCAGGGAGACCCCGGGATGCAGGGAGCACCCCGGGATGCAGAGAGACCCCGGGATGTGGGGAGCACCCCGGGATGCGGGGAGACCCCGGGATGCGGGGAGCACCCCGGGATGCGCCCAGTTCCGCCCCGCTCAGTGCAGCACTGGAGGCCGGGACGGAGCAGAGGGAGCACGGACTGAGATGAACGGAAATAAATGGAGAAACGGGGTCCTCTTCTGCCCCACGTGTGACACCGGGGAGCGGCCGCGCCGTTACCGAGCACCCTGACGAGAGCGGGAGGGTGGGAAGGGAGAGGGTGGTTCTGGGGGGTGCCGACAGCGGGACCACCCGGGCCGGGGGAAGCAGCGTGCGGGGTCTGGGTTGGCGTCACGCTGCTGGGTGGGGGGCTGCAGGCTGTGCGTGGGTCCCACAGGGTGAAGGCCACCAGTGGGGATGTCCCACGGTCACGGGCTGGACGCGGGGGGACCTTCTGGGGGTCAGCGGGGGAGTGGGCGCCCGAGGTGGGTGCCCGGGGTGGGCACCCAGCCGAGCACACCCCCACGCTGCGCTAGCGCAGGCTGGGGGTCCCACCGGGCCTGGGGGTCCTGCTCGGTCTGAAGCTCGTGGCAAGCCAGGGCTTGTCCCAGCCCTGCGTTGGTCTCAGAGTGGGGGTGTCCTCTCAGCCCGGGGGTCCTGCCTCACCCGGGGGTCCCTGTCTGCAGAGGGTCCTCATCTGCCAGGGGTCCCTTTTGTCCCAAGGCACTTCCTGCCCTGAGGGTCCCTTTTGGCCTGGGGTCCCGCTGCGCCCAGGGCTCCCATCTGTCCTGGTGGTCCCTCTTGGTGCGACGCTGCAGCTGTGGGCAGGGGTCCATGCTGGCCGGGGGTGCCTCCTGGCCCGGGGCTGTGGCTGTGGGCAGGGGTCCATGCTGGCTGGGGGTCCCATCTACCCTGGTCATCCCTCTCAGCTTGGGGCTCTGTGCTGGTGTGGAGGTCCCGCTGGCTCGGGGGTCTGTGGGTGGGGGTCCGTGCTGGCCCAGGGGTCCCGCCTGCCGGGGCTCTGGCTGCGGGTGGGGATCCGTGCTGGCCCAGGGGTCCCGCCTGCTAGGGGTCCGGCTGTGGGTGGGGGTCCGTGCCTGCATGGGGGTCCCATCTGTCCCGGTCATCCTTCTTGGCCTGGCGGTCCGTGCTGGCCCGGGGGTCCTGCTTGTGGGGGGTCTGGCTGCGTGTGGAGGTCTGTGCCGGCCTGGGGGTCCTGCCTGCTGGGGGTCCGGCTGCGGGTGGGGGTCCTGCCTGCCAGGGTCCAGCTGCGTGTGGGGGTCTGTGCCCCCCCAGGGGTCCTGCCTGCCGTGGTCCGGCTGCGGGTGGGGGTCCCACCTGCCAGGGGTCCTGCTTGCTGGGGGTCCGTGCCCTCCCGGGGGTCCCACTGGCCTCGGGGTCCGGCTGTGGGTGGGGGTCCGTGCCCCCCCGGGGGTCCCACCCGCCGGGGGTCTGGCTGCGGGTGGGGGTCCCGCCCGCCGTGGTCCGGTGCCGGCCGTGCTGGCGGCGGGCGGGGCGGGGGCCCGGCATCCCGCACCCGGGGGGCGGCCCCGGGCAGCGCGGCGCGGCCGCCCCCGCAGCCGGCGGCCCCCTTTGGGTGGGGGGGGGGCAGGGCCAGCCCGGCTCGGCTCGGCCCGGCCCGGCCCGGCGCTGACGGGCTCCCGGTGCGGCCGCCGGCCCCGGCGTCACACGCCCCGCCCGCCTGCGGGAGCCGCGGCTGCGGGACGCGGCGCTGCCCGGGCGGAGGAGCCGGCGGGGCCGGGGGCAGCGGGGCCGGCGGGGGGGCCATGTGAGCAGCCGGCGGCCGCCATGCAGAAGGGGATGCGGCTGAATGACGGGCACGTCGCCTACCTGGGGCTGCTGGCCAAGAAGGACGGCGCCCGGCGGGGCTACCTGAGCAAGCGGAGCTCCGACAACACAAAATGGCACACCAGGTGGTTCGCGCTGCTGCACAACATGCTCTTCTACTTCGAGAGCGACTCCAGCTCCCGGCCCTCGGGGCTCTACCTGCTCGAGGGCTGCGTCTGCGACCGGGCGCCCTCCCCCAAGCCCTCCCTCTCGGCCAAGGACTCCCTGGAGAAGCAGGTGGGCGCGGGGGGGGGGGGGGGGGTGTCGGGGCCGGAGACCCCCCGGGACCGGCCGCTGGCCGAGCGAGGGGATGCCCCGGGGCCGCCCCTGCCCGCCGCGGGGGTCTCGGCCCCGCACGCAGCCCCGCTCCCCGGGGTCCCGCCGCTCGGAGCGGACCGGCCCCACGCGTGACCGGGGCGGGGGATGGGGAGGGGGGGATGGGGTGGGGGGGATGCTCCCAGTGGTTGCGGTACCGGCTCCGCGGCCAGCGCGCCCCGGGGCAGCGGGTGGGTCCATCACGGGGGTGTCGGGCTCTGGCTGGGACCCCCCCCTTCCATTCCCCCCCCCCCCCGCAGCTAATTAACCGCCGGTAATTGGCGCGGGGCTGCGTTGCGGGGCGCCCCCCGGCGGCCGCGGGCCGCGCTTTGCGCAGCGGAGCCCCACGCGTGTCCGCGGCCCATCCCCCCGCCCCGGCCGTGGCTCTGGGGCCGTGGGGGGTCCCCGGCTCCCGTGGGGCTGCTCCGTGGGCTCCCCCGGGGTTTGCCAACGCGGGGAGGGGTGCGCGGTGCTCGGCGTGGGGGGGGGGGGCACCACGCACCCCCGTCCCGCGCGTGGGGAGCCGCGGGGCCGGGCCCTCCCATGGCCCCTGCCAGGTGCCGCTGCTGACGGTGGGGCCGTGGGAGAGCCCGGGCCCCCCCCGCGCTGCCCCGGGGACCCACCCGTGGGGACGGCACCCCCGGTGGGCCTGGGTCCCTGTGTGCCTGTCCCGGGTGGGCAGGGGTCCCCGAGCAGCGCGGCCCGCGACGCCAGCAACCTTCGCCGGAGCTCGGCGTGTGTCCGGGCAGGGGGGGGCTTGGGGGGCTCGGACCCCTGGCCGCCAGCCCGGGGGTGCCCGTCCCAGTCCATCATCCCCAAACCACCCCGGTCCCCTGAGCGCGGGCGGGAGGTTGGGGGGTCGGACCCCCCCCCCGGACCGCTGTGTGCGGGGTGTGGGCGCAGGCCCCGCGCGTGCCCGCATCGCAGAGGGCACCGGGGACCCCCTCGCAGCGGGGCTGGTGGTCCCGGCGCTGGGTGCTTGCGGGAGGCTCCCGCCCGTTCGGGTCCAGCGCTGCAGCTCTTGCATAATTGCTGCTGGGGGGGCTGCGGGAGGGGGCGGTGGGCGCTGCGGGGCCCCGCCGGACCCAGGGGCCAGCCCCCGAGGAGAAGCCCCCCCCGACTGCCTCCGGCTCATCACGGCGTGCTCAGCACCCCGAAAAGCCCGGCCACAGGCGCGAGGCAGCACAGCACCGCGGCTCCTCGCTCCCGGCAGGGACCACGGGAATATTTCACCCTTTCAGATCAAAATATTTTCTATTTTCCTTTTTTTTTTTTTTTTTTCTTTTGCACCAGCCGTGCCCGCCTGGCCCTGGCGCGGGAGCAGCCCCCCGCGTGCTGCGCTGCCGGCCGCGAGGGCAGGGTCTGGCCGTGGCGGGGGGTCCGCTGCCGGCCTGTTTTCTGGGCTGGGGTCCTTTGGGCAGCGGCGGGGGAGATGTTGCTGCTTGTTCCGGGCTTGGCTTGGATCACGCGCGCTCGCCGGGTTCTGACCCCTCGTGTCTGCGCAGGGGGGGATTTTCCACCAGAACAACGCTGAGGGGGGGGTGTGTCACAGCCCCTTTCCATTTCAAAACGCCCCTGGGAGATTTATCCTCAGCGTAAACCGGGGGCCGCTGCCGCGGCGCAGCGCGATCCGGCCACGCCGAGCGTTCGCCAGGCCGCGGCTCCGCGCTGCTTTACCGCGGTTCAGCGCCTGGCTCGTGATTCTGTGCAATTCATTGGGGCAAATTCAAACGAAGGTGCTGAAGCGCTCGCGTGCCCGCCGCGTTGCGGGGCGATCAGTGGCACAGCGGATGAGACGAGCAGCGGGATGTGCCTGGCGCAGCCCCGCAGCGTGGTCCGTGCTGGCGGCTGAGGGCGGGCGAACGCGGCACGCAGCGCCCGCGGGTCCCCGAGAGGAAGGTGTCCGAGCGCTGCGGACCGGGGACGGCGTTCGCTCCCACCTCCCCCGCTCCCGAGCCGTGTCCAGCACCGCTGGATCTTCCTTTGGGAGGAAGGTGCCGTGGAAGTTTCTAGCATTGCCCGGGATGGCCGTTAATGGTGTTCCGGGGGTATCTGTCTGTCCGGGCGGTGAGGACGCTGTTCCCTGCGGCAGAGGAGCTTCAGGTTTAGATTCCTTCTCCACTGGAGTAAAGCCTGGAAGGTTTCAGGTTCTCCACGAAGGAGCAGCTCCTAGAGGTGGGGCTTTCACAACCCCCTCATGTTCGAGGTGCACGCGTTTCGCTGTGGTGGGGCAGGTTTTGCTGGGCGTGCGGTGCGTTTCCAGCACACACGCGTGTGAGCAGCAAGGAGCAAAGCAGCCTGAAGAACCGAAGCGCTGGAAAGGGCGTTTGGACACCTCTGGAAACTTTCATTTCTGTTTTCTCTACGTTTTTCCGCAAATGATATTTTCTTCAAACCAGTTTGGTTTGGAGGACGCTGTATTGTTGGGTGGGCTTCGGGCTGTGGCCCGGAGGAGGGGTCTGCGGGGTCCGCGTGCGCTGCCCCGCTCGGAGCGGGGTGCTGGCGTGGGGGCTGCTCGGGGCGGCGGTGCCGGCGGTGGGACGGGCGCGTGGCGCTGGGGCCGAGCCTGAGCCCTCCCTGCTGTCCCGCCATCCCCAGGGCCCCGCGGTCCCCGGCCCCCCGAGATGAGGATGAGGATGCTGGGACGCGCTTCCGCGTGGTCACATCTCCTGCCTCTTGGTGGAAGGGGCTGTGAGAGACCCCCGGGTCCGTGCTGCGTCGCAGGGGGGTGGGCAGGACGTGGGGTGCCCTGGGGGGTCTGCACGTGGTGGGAGGTCCCGGCGGGGGAGCGGGGCAGGCGCAGCGATCCGGAGCTGATCCCTCCCGGTGCTTGGGACCGGGCAGGCCGTGGCGCGGGGCGAAGGCTCTCCGTGGCGTGAGTCAGGCAGCGGGAGTCACGGCTGGGGTTGCACCGCGGGTCCAGCCTGGAGCCGGCTCTGCAGACCCGTGCCCCGGTGCCGCACGTTGTTCTTCGCCAGCAGCCCTCGGCGTCGGAGACGGGAGCCAGCAGGACGCCGAGTCCAGTGGCAGCACGGTGCCAAGCCCTTGGCTTGGAACTCGGAAGCTCTCGGGAGCTGGGAGTGGTTTTTTATCTCCCAAAGCCTGGGCTGCTCCTGCGAACACACAGCCCACAGCTGGAGATCCCCCTCCCCTCCTCGAAGCGTCTGCCAGGGGTGGGTGCCCCGCGTGCTGTCTGCGCTGTCGGGGGGCAGGGGAGCCGCGAGGAAGCGTGCTGCGCCGTGATGCAAAGCCGGGGACGCGTGGGTGGGTGTGCGTGGCCGTGGTTTCCCACCCGGGTGGGAGAAGGCTTGTGGAAACGGTTCCCACCAGCGCGCTGGAGAAGGAGTTTGTCTCCCACCCCGCGTCCAGCCCCAGCCCTGCTCATTTCCCTGCACAGCTGAGGAGCGCACGAGACGGCCACGTCTCTTCTCAGCAGCAGCGGGTGCTGAGCAGAGACAGAGCTCGGTCACCAAGGGCACCCTGTGCCGTGGCACCCGTCCCTGAGACACTGGAAGAGCTGGAGGAAGCGGGGCTGGGGGATGCTTGGGTGCCTCGCGGGGCGTCGGGTACCTGCGGAGCCGAGCCCCAGGCCCCGATGTCAGCGTGGTCCCTGGCAGCGGGAGCGCTCGGGTGCTCTCCGAGGGCGCAGCAGCGGGGACCACGGGATCCTCGAGCACTGTCTTCAGTTTTGGGCCCCTCACTCCAAGCAGGACGTGGAGGGGCTGGAGCGTGTCCGGAGAAGGGCAGCGAGGCTGGGGAGGGGGCTGCAGAACAAGAACTGTGGGGAGCGGCTGGGGGAGCTGGGGCTGCTCAGGCTGGAGAAGAGGGGGCTGAGGGGAGACCTTCTCGCTCTCTGCAGCTCCCTGACAGGAGGGGGCAGGGAGGGGGGGTTGGGCTCTGCTCCCCAGGACCCAGCGACAGGACGAGAGGCGATGGCCTCAGGCTGCGTCAGGGGGGGTTCAGGTTGGATTTTGGGAAAAATGTCTTTCCTGCAAGAGTGGTCAGGGGTTGGGACAGGCTGCCCAGGGCAGTGGGGGAGTCCCCATCCCTGGAGGGGTTCAAACATCGTGTGGCTGTGGCACCTGGGGACAGGGTTTAGCAGGCGTGGGGGTGTTGGGGTGATGGTTGGACTGGATGATCTCAGAGATCTTTGCCAGCCTCCCTGATTCCGCGGCTCGGTGATCCAGCTGTGCCTGTCCATGCGCGGGGGGGTCGCTGGGCAGAACTCCCGGTGCCCGCCGGGGTGCTCGCTCCGCGGGTGGGACGGGTCCCTCTGACCAGCAGGGTGGCGATGGCCCTTCCCGAGCAGACCTTCCCCTCCAGCTTTCGCTGAGTGCCGCTGTCCCAGCCCCCATGGCGATGCCGAGCAGCGGGTGCCCCCCGGGACCCCCGGGTCCTTTCCAGCGACGGCCGGGGCAGCCGCAGAGGACGCGTTCCCCCCCCCGGGCCCCTCTGCTCAGTGCCCAGCGTGCCGGGGTTGTCCGGGCTGCGCAGGGGCAGAGGCCACGCCGGCGGCTTCGGACGTGGCCCGGGGAAGGGCTCAGAGCAGGGCGCAGGAGGGGACAGAGCCCGCGCGCAGAGCAGCTTCTCGCTGGGGCGAGCGGGGTGTCCATGGGCACCCCGAGCAGGGCTGCCCGCGGCCGGGGCACCCTCTGCTCGGCGGGTGCGGGGTGGAGGGAGCGAGGACGAGCCGGTGCGGGGTCCCAGCGGGAGCCCAGCACGAAGGCGGAGAAGCAGAATCATCCGGTTGGGGTGACAGCGAGCGGTCCCCGCGCCGCATGGAGATCCCGGTGCAGAGCGCGCGTCGCACGGGAGGGGAGCGCGCTTCTCGTCTGCGGGAAGAGTCTGGCTTCTCGGCGCGTGATCTGCCCGAGCGTGCCGCTGCCTGGGTGCCATCGCCCTGGCGATTCGGATGGGGCGTGCTCGGAGGACGGGGCGACGCGGCGTGGTCTGCGTGGCTGACGGCGAGGAAGCGGTCGCGGCTGAGTCTGAGCGCACGACACCGTGCCTCTGCGGGAGCTGGCGTTGTCACGGGGTGAAAAACCGCTCCCCAGGTTTGCCGTGTGAGTCCAAATAAGGCAATCTGGGGACAACGTGGCCCTCGTACAGATGTGCTGTGAGCAGAGGAGCTGAAGTCGTGGGATGAAGTGTTCCCCACGGCGTGAGTGGATGCTGGGCAGGTCGCAGCCGGGAGCCTCAACTGGGCAAACTGGTGTTTTTACAGTGCCCGTGAACCAAGCAGGGCGTGGACGTTGGACAAACCCATCCACTGGTGGTGGTGGTCGGGGCTGTGGGGTTTTCACCGCTTACAAATGGTTTTCCAAAAGGCCGAGAGCCACCGTAGCCGACAGCTGCCCTCCATGCGTGCCCCCGCGCAGCCCCGAGCCCGGGGACGGAGACCAGGGGCGTCGGGGTGTCGCCTCGGAAAGGTCTGCCCATCCCCAGCCCCCCGGGGTGTCAGACGCCTGCCCGAGGTTTTCCAGGTCCGGGGTTACGCTCGGCGTCGGTGTCTCGGGTCCCCGGGTCCGCAGCCGGGAGCTGGAGCGGCTGCCCCGCGGGGGAGTCCTGCGGGGACGCGTCCGTTGTGGGATGGTGGAGAAGAAGGGGGTGGTGCCTCCAAGCTGGAGCAGTGAAACAGGCGTTGGAAGGTTTTGGTGGCCAAAGGCTGGGAGTTGGTAGAGGTTGGTTTCTGGTAAAGCAAAAAAGGCCGAGAGCATTTTCATCCGTAAAACAACAAAAAAATCTGAAAAAGAAAATGGGATTAAGAAGTTTAAAAGGACATTTTTCAATGTGATTTTTTTTTTTTTAAAGTGTACGGCCCACTTCTGCTGAAGAGGTCTCCTTGCTGAAGCTGTTTGGCTCTTCCCATCAGCTTAATTCACCTGGATGTGCTCGCCTGGGCCTTTGCCATGACGATCCTGTTGGGTCGTCGTGTTGGATTTTTAGAAGCTTTAAACTAAAACCTGGCTAGACTTTTCCTCGGCTCGTGTACTTTTAGCCAGGCTTCCTGCACTGAGCTGAGCACCGCCGTAACTCACGCCAGCAGCACAGAAACTGAGATGTATTTACATGCCATCTGATTTTTGGAACAGAAATCGCAATTTGTGAACGTAAACCTGAACTACTCACAAATTTGCAGATTATCCTGCACATTTTTGTGTGATAAACGTGATGCCAGTCCGTCCCCTTTTTTCCCCGCGCTCGCATCCAGTGGATGCTGTTCAAGAAGCAGGAGGAGGGAGGAAGGACGCCTTCCCCCAGCCCAGTCCCACCAGCTCGGCAGCCTCAGCTGCCTGTGCACCGCTGGCAGATTTCCTGCAGACGCGAAGGCGCGGAGTCGTTACGGCGGTGGTGATATTCACGGGTGAAGCCTGGCCGAGGTGGCAATGCCCGATGCACCCAGGGTCAGGACTTTGGTGTGGCGCTGGTTTCTTCATGAATTGCTGTCCGGAGTGATGCCAAGGCTGTTTCCAGCCGCGGGCTGCTCGGGTGCCGGTGCCACGCAGGTGATGCCTGCCCGGTACCGGCGCTGCTTGCGTGCCCGTCTGCCAGCGTTGCTGAATAATGTGCCGGAGAGGGGGAAAAAAAAATCAATCTTTTGGTTTTTTTACAAATGTTTCTGCCCGAGACTTAGGGTGGGATTCACACGGGGTGAAGCCCCCTGCTGCCAAGGTTCCCCTGCCTGCTCTTTGCCCTGCTGGTGGGTGAAGCCCACCCAGCCCGGCTGATGCTCGGTTCTGGTGCCCGTGCCCGAGCATCCTGGTGGTCCATCCTGCAGCAGAGGACACATATTTCCTCTTCTGGGATTTTTTTCTTGTTGTCAGCAGGCAAAGGAGCTGCCCGGCCACCCATCTCCTCCGTCCCGGTCCGAGTCCTCTCTTCCCGGAGCACACGCTATGTAGGTCAGGGAGATTAAATGCTGCCGGTGGGTTTTTAGACTCATCCATCCAGAGCAGGAAAATTCTCCTCCCTTGCCCTTTATGTCAGCTGCAATAACCGTCAGCGCCGGGCATGGCGGCCGCGTACCTGCCTGCCGCGGGCGGATGGAGGGCAGGCGGGTCCCCGGCGCGGTGGGACGGCGAGGGGCACCTGCCGTGGGGCAGAAAGCCCCCCCGTCGTGGCACAACAAAACCGCCTCGTGCGGGGAAGGGTGACGGTCACCGCTTCTGCGCGGGCGGCGCTGCCGGGGGTGTCGGCGTCGCGGTGCCCTCGCTCTGCGCCGGCCGCTCGGCAGAGCCGGGCACGGCCGTGGGCAGCGCGGGTCCGCAGCAGCGCCCGGCCGCGCCGGTCAGGGCACCCAGCGCCGTCTGGCAGGGCGTCCGGGCTGGAAAACCCCCTGCTCCTAATCTTAAAAAGTTCTGGAGTACGTTGATTTTTCTGTTTTGGAAATCACGCATCATCTTAAAGCTTATTTGCATTTATTTATTGTTTGCGGAATAGAAGGCAAGAAGCAGAGTGAAACCCTTGCAGAGCTTCGGGGCAGCAGCAGCGGGTTTGCGGGCAGCAGGCCCGGCTCTGCCTTTGCTGCAACAAACTGGGAGATCTGCGGGTTTGTCCCCGTGCCGCGGAGAGACGCTGCTGCCGCGCGGCCGTGCCGTGAGCCCCCCGGCTCCCCGCCGACGTGGAGCCCCGTGGGAGCTCGCCGGCCGCCCTTGAGCATCCCTGCGGAAACACCACGTGGGACCCGGGGATTCCTGCCCCAGGGAGACCCCAGCGTGCGGACCCCCAAAGCCCAGCAGCCAGCGTGCTCTCGGTGATCATCTCCTTGGCTTTTGTCACAGAGTCACAGCACGGTCGGGGTTGGCAGGGCCCTCTGGGGTCACCCAGCCCAGCCCCCTGCCGAAGCAGGGTCACCCAGAGCAGGCTGCACAGGACCTTGTCCAGGCGGGTCTTGAATATCTCCAGAGAAGGAGACTCCACAACCTCCCTGGGCAGCCTGGGCCAGGGCTCCGTCACCCTCAGAGGGAAGAAGTTCTTCCTCATGTTCAGCTGGAGCTTCCTCTGCTCCAGTTTGTGCCCATTGCCCCTTGTCCTGTCGCTGGGCACCACTGGAAAGGATGTCAAGGATGTGGAGGATGGAGGAGCCCGAGTGTCCCAGCGGGTGGGAGCGGGCGTCAGATGGACGCAGATGTGGGGTTGGGCAGGGACCTGCACCTTGGGGTCTCTGGGGACGTGTGTGTGGGGCGGCAGGGACCCGCATCGGGGGGCACACGCGGGAGGGTCTGCGTCTCCAGCACGGGGCTCGGCAGGAGGGCAGAGCCACTGCTGCGCTGACCGTGCCAGCCCAGGGACGCCAGACGCGGGAGGACGTTTCTGGGGAGGCAGTCCTTGCAGATTAATCACTCGGGTAGTCTCCTTCATTAATTCAAAGTCGTTTGTGGAGGTTCTGGAAGCAGAAATAGCTCCTGAGCCGCATTTTGCTGTTGTGCTCTCCCCTCGGTAAAAATAGCCGGGCCGGCGCAGGGGGTTTTGTGCAGAAACAGCAACAGCGAGCGTGGAGTTTGGGGGGTGGGCTCAGGGGTCTGCAGGACGGATTCAGCTCCTGCCGGCTGCCGGGGCTGTGCCGTCTTCCCCCAGTGAAGAGCTCCAGGGCGGGAGCAGCCTGCGAGCGCTTGGTTTGCCGTGGCCTGCGTTCGGGTGGGACGGGGGAGAGGTCCCGGGGGTCCCTGGCATCACAGGCTGTGTCTCGTCGGGCGGGGGTCTCTGCACGTCGGGGGCCACAGAGCCTGCCCGCCGCGGGGTCCCGCACCGGCTGCCCTGCAGCAGGCAGAGCCGGGCAGCGGTCCCAGGGCTGTGCCTGGCCCCGGGCGGGTTTGTGACGTCCACTTTGTGACCTGCAATGCTCCCGTGTCGTTCTTCTGGGTGTCCCTGGGGGTTCCCCCAAGGAAAACCCCCGCAGCAGCGGGGCCGGGGGCCACGCGTCCCACAGCGGGTGCTCGGAGGCTCCGTGGACATGGGGGAGGCTGGAGGGCAGCGAGGCTGGGGAGGGGGCTGGAAAACAAGAACTGTGGGGAGCGGCTGAGGGAGCTGGGGCTGCTCAGGTTGGAGAAGAGGAGGCTGAGGGGAGACCTTCTCGCTCTCTGCAGCTCCCTGACAGGAGGGGGCAGGGAGGGGGGGTTGGGCTCTGCTCCCCAGGAACCAGCGACAGGACGAGAGGCGATGGCCTCAAGCTGCGTCGGGGGGGTTCGGGTTGGAGATTGGGGAAAATGTCTTTCCTGCAAGAGTGGTCAGGGGTTGGGACAGGCTGCCCAGGGCAGTGGGGGAGTCCCCATCCCTGGAGGGGTTCAAACACCGTGTGGATGTGGCACCTGGGGACGTGGTTTAGCAGGCGTGGGGGTGTTGGGGTGACGGTTGGACTTGATGATCTCAGAGGTCTTTTCCAACCTGTGGTTCTATGGAGAACGCCCCGTGTTGAGGAACCGCTGGAGGAATTGCCCCTGGTTCCTTTGCCGGGAGGCACAGCGAGAGGTGCTTCGGGCAGGGGTGTCGGTGCCCCACGGCAGCGAGTGCGTGGGGTCTGCGCGGGAGCAGCAAACGGGCGCGAGCAGCAGCCAAGGCGAGCTGCGGGCAGCGTGTGCCCGGCGCTGGGCAGCGCTGAGCACCCCGCGGGGCTGGGTGCGGGGTGATGCTCGCGGCGGGGGCTGGTCCCGCGTCCGTCCCGCCGCCGAGCCGCGGCCCCAGCGCGGTGAGCGCCGCTGGAACCGCTCCCGAGCTGTCGGGTTTGATGTGTCGCTGGGATAACAGAGAAGGATCATAATTTAGGCAGAGATAAAAGGTGGTGGGAGTTTTATTATTCAAATATAAAATAACTTCCTCCCTGCGAGCGCGCTGCACTTCCTGGGTATTGTAGAGGGATAAATCAGAGTGACACGGAGCTGCGGCACCGCTGCTCGCGGGAACCGGCTTTCCGTGGCGCGTGGACCGAACCCTCGCGCCCGCGGCCCCGCAGCGGCTGCCGGAGCTGCCCCGGCCGTGGCGGGGGGCTTTCGGCCCCTCACCGCCCCGCTGCGCTGCTGACCGCCTGGAAGCTGCCGTTTGCGAAAGCTCAAACGGGGCGAGCTGGAAGCCGCCTGACGAAGAGCTTTGGGCGCCGTGGGGTCGGGAGGTGCCTCGGTGGGCGAAGCAGCGGCAGCGTGGGCAGGGTGGACCCCGGTCCCCGGCCCCGCCGCGGGCTCTGCCACCCCTTCTTTTAAAACCCAGCAGGTCCCAAAGCTGTGCGAGGTGCTGCCTTCCCTGGGAGCTCTGGTGATGGTCGGGGTGCTGTAACCCGGCGCGATGCCCGGTGGGCTCCAGGCTCTGGGCGGTTCGCTCGCCCGTGGGTGGGCATCGTCCCCGGGGACCCGCAGTGCCCGGGAAGGGCAGCCCGGGGCTCGGCGTCCCGTCCCCTCGCGCCGGGCAGGCGCCGCGCTGGGGGAGCCCCGGGGGCATCTCCCCGTGTTGCTGGTGCCACGGGCGCTCCACCGAGCCCCGGCTGTCGGTGTCGGTGGAGCACGGCACGGTGAGCGCGCACACCGGGGCGGTTTGTCCCCGCGGCACCGGGAGCTCGCAGGGCATCGGGGCCGAGGAGGGGCTTTGCCACCCCTCGCATCCTGCGGGCAGGACACGGCGCTGGGGAGCGGGTGCTTGGCACTGCCCTGGCACGGCTGGTGATGTTCCTCTGTGGGGGTTTGCCGGGGAGGACTTCCAGGCGTGCCAGGCTGAGCTCTGTTTGATGCTGTGTGCAGGGGAAGGGCTGTGAGTGAGGTGGACACAAAGCAGGGGAGTGCAACTACTGCACAGTTTCAGAGACCCAAAATTTCTGGTGAATTTTCCATCAGAGATGTCTGGTTGCCCATAAAAGCCTTTGGGGGTGGGAGGGAGAAGGAAGGGGGTGAGAAGCGGAGGGCTATGGAGCGCTGCAGCCGTGGCCTGCAGGCAGAGGCGAGCTGCCAGCCCGGCTGCCCGAGCTCTCGCCGTCCTGGTGGGCTGGGGAAGGGGTGGGAGGCAGATGACGGCGTGTTTTACCGTGGGGAAGGCTCCGTAAGGAAAAGACTTGTCTGCAGGATCAGCCATGTAAAGGTACTGCACCGAAAGGATCCTGGGCAGAAGCGGAGGAGATGCGTCGTCACAGGAGCAAGCGGCTGCTCCCCGAAGGCGAAAGAGCTGCTTCGGAAGGGGGCTTCCTTGGCACCCCTGGGCCTGGTTAGGGACGGGAAGGGGACAAGAGAGATGGGATGCCCCAGGCACCAGTACAGGCTGGGGTGGACCTGCTGGAGAGCAGCTCTGTGGAGAGGGACCTGGGTGTCCTGGTGGACGACAGGGTGACCATGAGCCAGCAGCGTGCCCTGGCTGCCAAGAAGGCCAAGGGGACCCTGGGGTGCATGAGGAGGAGTGTGGGCAGCAGGACGAGGGAGGGTCTCCTCCCCCTCTGCTCTGCCCTGGGGAGGCCCCATCTGCAGTGCTGGGTCCAGTGCTGGGCTCCCCAGTTCCAGAAAGATGAGGAGCTACTGGAGAGAGTCCAGTGGAGGGCTGCGAGGATGAGGAGGGGACTGGAGCATCTCTCCTGCGAGGAGAGGCTGAGGGAGCTGGGCTTGTTCAGCCTGGAGAAGAGAAGGCTGAGAGGGGACCTTAGAAATGCCTCTAAATATCTGCAGGGTGGGGGTCAGGAGGACGGGGCCAGACTCTTTCCAGTGGTGCCCAGCGACAGGACAAGGGGCAACGGGCACAAACTGGAGCAGAGGAAGCTCCAGCTGAACCCGAGGAAGAACTTCTTCCCTCTGAGGGTGCCGGAGCCCTGGCCCAGGCTGCCCAGGGAGGCTGTGGAGTCTCCTTCTCTGGAGATATTCCAGCCCCCCTGGCCGCGGTGCTGTGCCCCCTGCTCTGGGTGACCCTGCTTGGGCAGGGGGCTGGGCTGGGTGACCCACAGAGGGCCCTGCCAACCCCACCATGCTGTGGGTCTGTGATTCTGTGAGGAGGAGAGGGAGAGCTGGGAGGGGTAGGGCTGAGGGACATGGCTCCGTTTTGGGGGTGCGGTGAGCAGTACCCCCGGTGTTCAGCGCAGGGCCGGTGATGGTGCTGGACCGGCCGGCCGTACCGGGTGAGTGCCGGCGCTGCCTGCAGCCCGCAGCTCCCACGCCAGCTCCTGCCTGCCCTGCGTGCCCGTCCGTGCCTTCATGGTGCCAGGGAGCAGGCGGCTGCTGCCCGGGGCGCTTGGGGTTGGTTTTTTATTTGCCACGGTGCCTGTTAATTCAGATCCCTCGTGAAACCTAACGGAGGAGCTGATAATGTCAGGCTGAGCTTTTTCTGGTGGGTTTCGTCTCAGCCCGGTTATTCCGGGCAGTGCGCGGCTTTGCAGCGTGGTGCCCGTTTCCTGGGAGACCACGGGAAAGCAGCGGAGCAGCGCAAGCCCCGGCCGCCGCGGCTGCCGCCGCGCGCAATTAGCACAAATACTGTAAATGTCAAGGGAGCCTAAATATAGCCCAGCGCTCGGTCCTGCCGCGCCGTCGCCCGTCGGAGCCTCCCGGCTCGAGCGGTGCCAGCGCCTGGGGCCGCGGCTCTGCCCGACGCCCAGCCCCGGGCGGCAGCGGGGCTGCCTGCGGGTGCCCGACGGTGCCGCTGCGGGCAGCCCGGGCCGGGTCCAGCGAAACGCCCTCGCTCGCCCACCCCTGACCCCGCGGCGATCGCCCGCAGCCCCCCGGCGCTCGCTGGGTTTGGGTTCCTCCGCAGCCCGGTCTGTGCCCGCCGGGATCTCCCCTCGGAGGCTGCTCGGCCCCGTCCTCGCCCGTGGCACGGCTGCGCGGCCGCGTTTCCCCGAGCGCTGAGGGCAGCACGTCCCGGCCGTGCTCCGGGTGTTTCAAAACGTTTTTTTTCACATTAAGCGACCTGTGGTGGACCATAAAGTGCTGTTCCAGGGGCCCTGTGCGAGCCAGCGGTAACCTCACCCTCCCGTTGCCCCCGCAGCACTACTTCACCGTTAATTTCAACCACGAGAACCAGAAGACCCTGGAGCTGAGGACCGAGGACGCCAAGGACTGCGACGAGTGGGTGGCAGCCATAGCTCACGCCAGGTATCGCGCTCCGCCGGCGCAGACCCGGCGACGGGGCTGTCGGAGGCGAAGCCGTGCCCGAGGGCGGCTGCGGGCAGGGAGCTGTTGAGCTGAGCGCCTTTGGTCCCCAGCCCCGTGTCGCGGACCCCCGTGCAGAGCAGGAGGCTGCGGTCAGGTGTCCCCCCCGGCTCTGCGCCTGCCCGTCCCCATCCCCGTCCCCGTCCCACGGCCGCTTCGGCAGGCTGGCACTGCCCGTCCCAGCCCGGCGCCGGAGGGATGCCCGCCTCGCCGTCCCCTTCAAAGACCGTCAGGAAGGGTTTCATCTGGAATAGCGGAAATGGGCCAAAGGCGGTTTTTTCCAAGCTCCCGCGTCTCTGCCGTGGGAGTGCTGGCGCAGCCGCGTGTCCGGCGAAGGAGGGTGCTGGGCTGGCAGCGAGAAGGGGGAGCACAGGAGCGTTGTGTGCGGGAGATGAGGGAAATGCCATCGGCTGCCGCACCTCCACGAGAGCAGATGTTCTTCAGAGCTTGTGCCACAAGTGTCCTCCTCGTTAAACTTGTGGGACATGATAGTTGAGAGCAGTTTGGCCATCGGTTTATTTTTTTTATGTTTCCAACCATTTCCTGAAAATTTCACAGAATCCCAGAATCCCAGCATAGTGGGGGTTGGAAGGGACCTCTGGGGTCACCCAGCCCAACCCCCTGCCCAAGCAGGGTCACCCAGAGCAGGCTGCACAGCACCGCGGCCAGGCGGGGCTGGAATATCTCCAGAGAAGGAGACTCCACAGCCTCCCTGGGCAGCCTGGGCCAGGGCTCCGGCACCCTCAGAGGGAAGAAGTTCTTCCTCGGGTTCAGCTGGAGCTTCCTCTGCTCCAGTTTGTGCCCATTGCCCCTTGTCCTGTCGCTGGGCACCACTGGAAAGAGTCTGGCCCCGTCCTCCTGACCCCCACCCTGCAGATATTTAGAGGCATTTCGAAGGTCCCCTCGCAGCCTTCTCTTCTCCAGGCTGAACAAGCCCAGCTCCCTCAGCCTCTCCTCGCAGGAGAGATGCTCCAGTCCCCTCCTCATCCTCACAGCCCTGTGCTGGACTCTCTCCAGTAGCTCCTCATCTTTCTTGAACTGGGGAGCCCAGCACTGGACCCAGCACTGCAGATGGGGCCTCCCCAGGGCAGAGCAGAGGGGGAGGAGACCCTCCCTCGCCCTGCTGCCCACACTCCTCCTCATGCACCCCAGGATCCCCCCGTTGACTTTCTTGGCACCCAGGGCACGCTGCGTTGCCTTTTCTGTTTGCACCCTCACAGTGAACCCAAGTCCTCTCCCAGCTCTGAGCAGCTGCATCCCAAACCCGAGAGCCGTCTCCAGTCCGTTCACCCTGTGGGTACCCTGAGCCGGAGGGGCCAGGGCAGCGCGTAGGCAGCCGGGCAGGGACCCCCCCACGGCAAACCGCAGCGTGCCCGCACCTCGCTTCGCTTGCGCGTCCCGGGGGTCCGCGGCGGCGGGTCCAGGGGGGGGGGCGAGGAGCTCACGGCCGCGTCTGCCTGCAGCTACAGGAACCTGGCGACGGAGCACGAGGCGCTGATGCAGAAGTACCTCCATCTCCTGCAGATCGTGGAGACGGAGAAGACCGTTGCCAAGCAACTCCGCCAGCAGATCGAGGACGGGGAGATCGAGATCGAGCGCCTGAAGGCCGAGGTGAGGAGCCCGGTGTCGCCCCGGGGGTGCACGGCCGCTGCCCAGGGCGACCCGCGGGCTGCGGGCGGGCGGGCGGGCGGGCGGCATCGCTGCGCTGGCGGGGACCGGGGACGCCGCAGCCGGGGTGTTTGGGCGTGTTTGAACGCCATCGGGCTGGCCCCTTCTGCAGAGAGGGGCGAGGGCTTCGCCTTCGCTGGGGGTTGCTCTGGCAGGAGCCGTGCGGCCGTGGCTGCGCCGTGCCGGCGCGGTGCCCACGGGATGCTGCCGCGGCGGGGAAGGGCTCGCGCCAGCTGCGAGCGCTGGGGCACGGGCTGGTGAGCCGGGCCCTTGGGTCAGGAGAAGGTGTTGGGGCGGGGATGGAGGCTCCGTACCGTAGCATTTCTCCTTCCTTTATTTAACCCTGGGTACCTTGGTCACAGAATCACAGAATCACAGAATAGTAGGGGTTGGCAGGGACCTCTGGGGGTCACCCAGCCCAACCCCCTGCCCAAGCAGGGTCACCCAGAGCAGGGGGCACAGCACCGCGGCCAGGTGGGGCTGGAATATCTCCAGAGAAGGAGACTCCACAGCCCCTCTGGGCAGCCTGGGCCAGGGCTCCATCACCCTCAGAGGGAAGAAGTTCTTCCTCGGGTTCAGCTGGAGCTTCCTCTGCTCCAGTTTGTGCCCGTTGCCCCTTGTCCTGTCGCTGGGCACCACTGAAAAGAGCTTGGCCCCATCCTCCTGACCCCCACCCTGCAGATATTTGTAGGCATTTCGAAGGTCCCCTCTCAGCCTTCTCTTCTTCAGGCTGAACAAGCCCAGTTCCCTCAACCTCTCCTCGTAGGGGAGATGCTCCAGTCCCCTCCTCATCCTCGTAGCCCTCCGCTGGACTCTCTCCAGTAGCTCCTCATCTTTCTTGAACTGGGGAGCCCAGCACTGGACACAGTCGGACCCCTCTGCGTGCTGCGTGCCTGGCGGTAGTGTCTGCCAGAGGGTGCAAAGCCAGCGGGGTAACGAAGACGGGGAACAGGGGTCTGTGGGCCCGGGGGGGACCCTCTGCCGGGTGCAAGCTGCAGCCGTCCTGATAGCCCGGGTACCTCAGGGCATTAATGTGCCCGGTGCCGTAAGTGACACGGACGCCTCGCCGAGAAGCGAGCGTCTCTGCAGTGAGGGCAGCCCCTAAAACCGGCCGCCCGTAGCTTGTCCCAGCAGCTCTCGCAGCCGCTCGCTGTGCAGCACTTTGCGGCGCTGGGTCATGGGAAGGGTGGCACGGCGCGGGTTGTGGCAGACGGCACCGGAACGCGGAGATGGCTCGGCAGACGGTGCCGGGGAAGCCGGTGTCTCGAAGGCAGATGCTTGGAGGCGTGGGTCTGTGTGGCTGCAGCCAGCCCAGGGACCCCCTCGGCGCCTGGGCTTTGGCTGCCGGCGGGTGTTGGTGCCGGTGCTGCCGCCGGACCCTGCTCGTGCCTGGCAGGGAGGGCCGGGCAGTGGCTTCATGGAGAAGGTGGCCGGGAGCGGGTCCTGCTGCCCGCTGGGCTGAGACCTCGACCCCGGTCAGCCCAGACCTCGGAACGGCCGCGGAGGAGGCAGCTGGGGAGGCGGCGAGGGCGGGAGCGGGTTGGTACCTCCTTAGGGTGGTGTTTTCCTTGTGTTTCTGATTTTTGAGTTAAAAAGCGCACATCAGTGGCAATCCCCGGCCCTGGGTCGGGGCGGGCAGGACGCTGAAGGCTGCCTTTAGTCTCGGGGAACCAGGATGCTGCCAGCCTTTCCCAGGAGCAGCTTCAACACCGCTGAATTTGTGCTCTCCAGTAGAACAGGATCAGCCCCAAAATGGGCCCGGCCGCAGCCCACGGCGCCCGCTCGGTGGGGGGGTTCTGCTGGGGCCCCAGCCCGGCGCCGGCCGGGAGCGCCTTGGCCCGGTCCAGCCTCCAAGCCGGGCTGGCTCCGCTCCCCCGGGAGCGTGGTCGGCGTAAGGGACAGCGGGGCGGCGAGCGGCGGGGCGTGGGAGATGTGTTGGGACCCCTGAAGCCAGCTGAAGGGTGAGGCTCAGCGACGCTGGGCAGAGCTGCAGCCCGTCCCCTCCCCTGTGCCCGGGTACCTTTGGTGTCACCGTGTGTCGGGCTTTGCTTTTCTACTCTTCCACGTGCTTTGAAGCAGAGATCAAATAATCGGCTTCTGCTTTAATGTGCAAATGTTGCTTACTCAATTTTAAAAAAAAGACACCAAAATAAAACCACGGCAGCGCAAACCCGCTCCGTGGGTCCCGGCCGCGATGCACCCGGAGCAGGCGCGGGGAACGGCTTCGGTGCGGAGGGGGTGCTGGGGATGTCTGGCGACGTGAAGCTCCCTAGGAAAGCACAGGGTGTGGAGAAAATCGCTGAAGTCTCTTCTAGAATCTAACCCCATGGAATAAAATGGGGGGAAGCCGATTGAGCTGCGTGGCAGCCGCGTTGGTGCCGGTGAGCCCGCGGCCGGTGCCTCCGGCGCGGTGCTGCTCCCGCGGCGGCCGGCGTGGCTGGGCGGCTGTGCTGGGCGCGCAGCGGTGGGGGGGTTGGGGCAGCCCCCGTCTGAGCCCCTCGAGAGCGGCCGGGTCGCACCAGTGACACGCGGGGCCAGGGCTCGGACTCATCCCCAGCCCTGTGCCGGGACCCAGCCCCGCCGTCACCCTCCCTGCCGGCACCGGGCGGTGGGAAGCCCCGGGGATGCCTCCACGCTGACCGCGGGACGGCCGGCTCTGGGGCAGAGCTCGACGCCGAGGGGCGTTGGTTCGGTGACCGCGTTGACCCCACAGCAGCTTTTAGCTTCTTACGGCATGGAAACGCGCAGCTCTTGGTTAGTTTGGGTTTTCTCACAGCCGTCTCCTCTTCCCGGGCGGGGACCGTGCACCCGGAGCCGCTTCTGCCCCCGTCCTGCTCCCCCGGCCGCCGGCTGCTCTTGTCCCTTGCTGCGCCTTCACAGAATCACAGAATCACAGAATAGTAGGGGCTGGAAGGGACCTCTGTGGGTCATCTAGTCCAACCCCCCTGCCGAAGCAGGGTCACCTACAGCAGGCTGCACAGGACCTTGTCCAGGTGGGGCTGGAATATCTCCAGAGAAGGAGACTCCACAGCCTCCCTGGGCAGCCTGGGCCAGGGCTCCGTCACCCTCAGAGGGAAGAAGTTCTTCCTCGGGTTCAGCTGGAGCTTCCTCTGCTTCAGTTTGTGCCCGTTGCCCCTTGTCCTGTCGCTGGGCACCACTGAAAAGAGCTTGGCCCCATCCTCCTGACCCCCACCCTGCAGATATTTGTAAGCATTTCTAAGGTCCCCTCGCAGCCTTCTCTTCTCCAGGCTGAACAAGCCCAGCTCCCTCAGCCTCTCCTCGTAGGGGAGATGCTCCAGTCCCCTCCTCATCCTCGCAGCCCTCCGCTGGACTCTCTCCAGCAGCTCCTCATCTTTCTTGAACTGGGGAGCCCAGAACTGGACACAGCACTGCAGATGAGGCCTCACTAGGGCAGTGTAGAGGGGAAGGAGAACCTCCCTCGTCCCTTCCTCCCTGGCAGCCCAGAGACGGCGAAGCAGCGCGTGCAGGGCGGGTGTCGCAGTGCCAGCGTCGCTGGGAGGGCTCCGGCTGAGACAGATCTCAGTGCCTTCCCCTCCAGAACTTTTTGGAAAGCACTCTCTGTGTTCTGGGTTTTAGTATTTTCTGTAAAACCAGAATTCAAATCACGTCTTTCCCAAGTCGCATTTTCTCAGTGGCACCGTTTCTGTTTCCCTGCCCTTTGCTGTAGCTTCACAAAGGGATGCGGCCGTGGGGCAGGGACGCGGCCGTGGGGCAGGGACGCGGCCGTGGGGCAGGGGCACAGCCGTGGGGCAGGGATGCGGCCGTGGGCAGAGGACTCAGAAAAAGTACAGGCGAGAAATGGTAAAAATTGAAATGCTTGGAGCTAGCGGGAGTCGATCGGGTTAGTGCTGGAAAGCTGTGACCGGATGGGAGTTTGTCCCTGTCTGCGAGTTTTAGGGTGCAAATGACTCGAGATTTTTCTGCCGTTTTCTCTCCAGCTCGTTTCTTAGCGGCTCGCCCGTGGAGGCTGTCCTGGGAATGGGGGATGCGGTTTGCACTGGGAGCCGGGCGGGATCCCCGGGTCCCTGTCTCGGTGCCGGGGTGCCGGGGGTGGGCGATGCCCCGACAGCTCTGCAGCGTTTCTTCACCTGCTTCATCCACCCATCTCCCGTCGAGACAGGATCCGCACAATGTGTCCCCGTAGCTGTGACTCCACGGGGACGCGCGCGGCGTTCCCCGGCGCTGCGTGGCAGCGGGGTTCGCCCTCGGCCCCCGGGACGCGCCGGGGCGGCCGCTGACGCCCGCCCTGTGCCCACAGATCGCCTCGCTGCTCAAGGACCACGAACGCATCCAGGCCGGCCAGACCAGCGCGCCCAGCGACGATGACAGCGACATCAAGAAAATCAAGAAGGTGGGGGGCGGCGGGGGGCGGCGCGGGGCCGGAGCTCGGCGGGGCTGGCACGCGTGGCAGCCCTGCGCCCGGGGCTGGCCACGCCGCTGGCCTGGGGACCCTTCTGAGGAGGTGCCTCTGCTAACGGGGAGGGGTTTTGAGGAGGAAAATGAGTTTTGTGGAACTGGAAGCCCTGCTGCTGGTTGCGTTTTCCCCTCGGGGGGCTCCCCGCTTTCCCCAGGCGAGCGAGGCGTCCCTGCCCGCGCTGGCTCACACACACACGGCCCCTCTCCGTCCCGCACGGCCGTGGTTACGTCTGTTATTTTTGCGAGGAAAAAGCCAAAGCCACCCCCCAGCAGCGTTCCTGCAGGGAGCAATAGACCCCGCGAGGAAATCTGCTCCGAATACAGGGCTGCCCGCAGCAGCAGACGCTGCTCGCCCCCCACCCCGCTCCCGTGGGCGATTCCCTGCGCCCGGCAAGCGCGGAGCTGCCTTGGCCACCCCGCAGAGCCGCAGAGGGGACCGGTGCTGCCGCCGCTCGGGGAGCGGGCCCTGCCCTCGCCTGACCCCCAGGAAAGCTCCTGCCAGCCCCGGGCGCTGCCCCGTGCAGGGATGTGGGGTTGGACCCCACGGCTTGGGGCGGCGGGCAGCAGCCGCACGCACGGACGGAGCTCTGGGCGCGGACTGGGAGGTGCTGCGGGTGCCGGTTACACGAGGAAGGGTCGGAAGCTTTTCTGGGTGTCTTAACGCGTCTCCGCATGTTTGGGTGCCCAGGGGGGCTTTGGTGCCCCGGTTCCTGGGGCGATCGGGGGGTACTGGGCAGGGCAGAGCACCGGCAGGCCGTGAGTCTCCGTGCCTGCCCAGTCCTGCTGCCAGGGAAGCGCTGGCGTTGTGTCCATGCCGGGGGAGCTCAGGGGAAGGGTAGGTTTAGACTGGATATAAGGAGAAATTTTTTTCCACTGAGGGTGGTGAAACACTGGAACAGCCTGGAGAGGTGGTGGATGCCCCATCCCTGGGACCATTCCCGGCCAGGCTGGACGGGGCTCTGAGCAATCTGACCTGGTTGGAGATGTCCCTGCTCTCTGCAGGGGGTGGGGCTGGGTGGCCTCTGAAAGTCCCTTCCCACCCAAACCTTTCCCTTTTTCCCTTTTTCCCTTTTTCCCTTTTTCCCTTTTTCCCCCTTTCCCTTTTCCCCCCTTTCCCTTTTTCCCCCCTTTCCCTTTTTCCCCCCTTTCCCTTTTTCCCCCCTTTCCCTTTTCCCCCCTTTCCCTTTTCCCCCCTTTCCCTTTCCCCCCCTTTCCCTTTTCCCCCCTTTCCCTTTTTCCCCTTTCCCTTTCCCTTTTTCCCTTTCCCTTTTTCCCTTTCCCTTTTTCCCTTTCCCTTTTTCCCTTTCCCTTTTTCCCTTTCCCTTTTTCCCTTTCCCTTTTTCCCTTTTCCCTTTTCCCTTTTTCCCTTTTCCCTTCCCTTCCCTTCCCTTCCCTTCCCTTCCCTTCCCTTCCCTTCCCTTCCCTTCCCTTCCCTTCCCTTCCCTTCCCTTCCCTTCCCTTCCCTTCCCTTCCCTTCCCTTTCCACTCTATTCTACTCTACTCTACTCTATCCCATCCCATCCCATCCCATCCCATCCCATCCCATCCCATCCCATCCCGTCCTTGCCTCTCGCAGGAGTCTTCCCTGCCTTTCTGTAGCAGGGACGAGGGGACGCTGTCTGTCTGCAGAGAGCGAGTGCATTTCGTGGAGTTGCCGTCCGGTCCCCAGCCGGGGGGCTCCAGGCAGCAGCAGCCCCCTCGGCACAGAGCCCGGGAGCCCCTGCCCCGTGCTGCGCGTGGGCTGCCCGCCCGGCTCGTCGCCCGGCGCCGCTGACGCGGGCGCTGCTCCCTGGCAGGTGCAGAGCTTCCTGCGGGGCTGGCTGTGCCGGAGGAAGTGGAAGACGATCATCCAGGACTACATCAGGTCCCCGCACGCCGACAGCATGCGCAAGAGGAACCAGGTCGTCTTCAGCATGCTGGAGGCGGAGGCCGAGTACGTCCAGCAGCTCCACATCCTGGTCAACAACTTCCTGCGGCCGCTGCGGATGGCCGCCAGCTCCAAGAAGCCTCCCATCACGCACGACGACGTCAGCAGCATATTCCTCAACAGGTGAGCGCCGTCCCGGGCTGCGACGCCTCGGTGGCACCCGGCAGAGCCGGCAGCCTCCGGGCGGGCGCTGGTGTCCGCAGCCCGCTGCCCTCCCCCGGGGATCACAGAATCACAGAATAGTAGGGGCTGGAAGGGACCTCTGTGGGTCATCTAGTCCAACCCCCTGCCCAAGCAGGGTCACCCAGAGCAGGGGGCACAGCACCGCGTCCAGGCGGGTCTTGAATATCTCCAGAGAAGGAGACTCCACAGCCTCCCTGGGCAGCCTGGGCCAGGGCTCCGTCACCCTCAGAGGGAAGAAGTTCTTCCTCGGGTTCAGCTGGAGCTTCCTCTGCTCCAGTTTGTGCCCGTTGCCCCTTGTCCTGTCGCTGGGCACCACTGGAAAGAGTCTGGCCCCATCCTCCTGACCCCCACCCTGCAGATATTTATAAGCATTTATAAGGTCCCCTCGCAGCCTTCTCTTCTCCAGGCTGAACAAGCCCAGTTCCCTCAGCCTCTCCTCGTAGGGGAGATGCTCCAGTCCCCTCCTCATCCTCGCAGCCCTCCGCTGGACTCTCTCCAGTAGCTCTTCATCTTTCTTGAACTGGGGAGCCCAGAACTGGACACAGTACTCCAGATGAGGCGTTGGGGTGCTGGGTGCCGGGGGGCTCGCTGGGAGCCTGCAGCCTGGCCCCCGAAGCCGTGCGGCCAAACTCGCCGTCCCCTGACGGGCTAGTTTTCGTCAGTTAAACCACCTTTGAATCTTTATTTTAATGTCTGGATGTCTAAAACTGTGCAGATGCTGCTGGTGCTGGTTGTCCCATACCCAGTCATCCCCTTAAGGACCCTTCTCTGTCCTGTGTTGCAACTGCTAGGACATCCCATGCTCTCTCAGATAAGCATTTGGGTCTTTCCGTGTGGCCCTAGAAAATTTAGAAAAAATACCAGGCCATCTCAATCCTCAGTCCTCCGTCCAGCTTTCCGAGGAAAAAGACAGGTCATTACTACAAAGTCCACATGTGAAGAAAACAATCAATCACCATCTTCTGGTGGAACGACAAAACCATAATGGTGAGGATGAGGTTGCCGCCATATGACTTGTGGTGGCTGGGATCCAAGCAATCGCCACATCTCGAGCAGGTCAAAAGGGACAGGCACCTTCAGCTACGTCTCCTGTCACCGTTCTTGTCGTAACTTCTTGTTACACCACCGAAATGACCGCATTTTAATTTCTCCTGTGTTACACGTTGCGAAGCACTGTGAGTAGAATTACTTCTTTTACCCAAGTGCTCTGAAAGGTTTTTGCTTGGGACCAAAGCGCTGAGTTTGTCACTGGGGTGCACTCGAAAATAGACTCTAACCGAAGCCGCCCGGCCAGCAGGCGACCTGCTGCATGGTGGCACTGCCGCGAGGAGCGGCCGCGGGGCTGGTGGGTTGGGGCCTCGGCAGCGGGTCGGGGCTGCGGGAGCCCGTCCCAGCGAGCTGCTGGCTCTGGCAGGGGGAGGACGGTGTCCTGTGACCGACGGCGGTGGCAGCGGGCAGGCAAAGCGGGAGGATGCAGCTCTCACGGGAGACGGCTCGGAGGGGCAGGCGTAGCCTCTCCTGCAGCTGCGACGCGGGGCTGCAGCCGCTGCTGTGTGCCCGGAGCCGCCGTGCCCGGGGGGCTGGCGGGGTGGGAGCTGGCCCTCGCTGGCTCCCGCCAGGCCGCGGTGATGCCGAGTGTGCCGGCAGCGTGTGCCAGGTCTGACGGCGGCCGCAACGGCTCCGTCCCGCGGGCGGTGCTGGCACCAGTGGCGCGTCCCGCCAGCCAGCGCTGCCAGCCCTGGAGGTGCCGGCCGCCGGCCCTCGCAGGGGGAGCAGCTCCGGGAGCCGCGCTTGCAGCTCCGGGCGGTCGCTCCTGGCCCTCTCCTCCGCCCTTGCCCGCGCTGCGCGGGGTGCCAGCCCGCGCTGGAAGCCGAGACGGACCCGCACTGCAGAACCCAAATTCCCGTTTTCCCGCACATCTGGGCTGGTGGGAAGCCGGTGCCTTGGCTGGGGCCGGCGCGGGCAGAGCGGGGGCTCCCAGGCCCCCTCCTCGGCACCATCTCATCCGAAGGAGGACCCTCACCGTGGGGTCTTGTGGAGGATGAGTGGTGGAGGACCCGGGGCCGGCTCAGAGCACCCTGTGCTGCCGAGGCTGGGGATGCCAGCAGCATCCCCACCAGCCCCGGCACCCAGCACCCCTGCCAGCTGGTGGGCAGCAGGGCAGGGCAGGGGTGCTGGGTGCCGGGGAGCTGGGGGTGCTTTCGCCCCCCGCCAGCTGCTGGAAGTGGGGTCTGGGCTTCCCGGGGTCACTTCCGAGGGGAGCTTCAGGCTGCGGGGTTCCTCCCTCTCCTCTGTCCCTGTCCACCATGCCCTGCGTGCCTCCGGGGACCCCCGCTGCCCCCCACCCTGCGCAGCCCCCACCCCAGCCAGTCCGAGTCCCGCTCCCCTCTGCGCTGGGCGTTTCGTCTCATTACTCGTTATTTGCTGCTTGCGCGTCTGCCTTTTCACCCCTGGGTTTGTCTTTCAGTGAAACAATCATGTTCTTGCACCAAATCTTCTACCAAGGCCTGAAGGCGAGGATTTCCAGCTGGCCGACGCTCGTGCTGGGTGAGCGCCAGCTGCCCCTCGCCGTCTCCTTCCCGCGCGCCGGCAGAGCCGAGCCCGCGCTGCTGCTCCCAGCGCAGCTCCGCGGGCGTTTTGCTCGCCCGACGGCAGCGGCGAAGCGCGTCGCGCCGCGCGTCGTTGCTTGTTCGTGTCGGTCGCGGAGGCGAGGACCAGAGCAAAGAACCCCAGAGAGACCCAGTTCCTGCGTCGCTGGTTCTGCTGGGTGGTGGGAGCGGGGCTGGACCGCGCAGAGGAGAGCTGGTGCTGAGGAGCGTCCGATGAGACCCTCAGCTGGCACTGCCGGGTGTCTTGGAAACCCAAACTGGGCAGACCCGGGGCTTGCACGAGCACCACGAGGCGCTGGGGGCTGCCCCGGGCGGGATCCGGGGCTGGGGAGGGTCGGGAGGGGGGGATGCAGTGCCGGGACCCCGGGGCGCGGGCTGGACCAGCACACCCACCTCCCCCCCGCCTCTCTGCCCGCAGCCGACCTGTTCGACATCCTGCTGCCCATGCTGAACATCTACCAGGAGTTCGTCAGGAACCACCAGTACAGCCTGCAGATCCTGGCGCACTGCAAGCAGAACCGCGACTTCGACAAGCTGCTCAAGCACTACGAGGCCAAGCCTGACTGCGAGGAGAGGACCCTGGAGACCTTCCTCACCTACCCCATGTTTCAGGTGACCGCTGGCGCGGGGGTCGGCCCCCGGGGATGCCACCACAGCGCGGTGGGGTGGGGTGGGCTGAGCGGTGCAAAGCCCAGCCCCACAGCGGGCGTCGGGTGGTGGGGAGGCAAAGCCCGGGTGAAGATGGCCTGGGGCTGGACCCTGCATGGTCCCACGCTGCTCCCGGGACCTGCCCAGGCCGTTGCTGGGCTCGTCGGTGCTGCGGGAGGACTGTCCCTGGGTGAGGCTGCCGGCTTCCCAGTTCCCCCACGCCACTGGGACCCGGGTGGGGCACAGCAGTGTCCTGGGCACAACCCCGCGCCGTTCCCCTCTGCGTTAAGTTTCAGCACAAAGAGCTTGGAAGCTCAGGGGGCCCATACGGCATGATGGCCCCGGCCGTGGCGGCTCGGGGAGCGGCGCAGGGTGGGCGCCCGCAGCCCCCCGTGCCCCTGCAGCCCCCCGTGCCCCCGCAGCCCGCCCGCTCCCCGCGCTGCGCCGCGGCTGACGCCCCGCTCCGGTCTGTCGTGCCGCAGATCCCGCGGTACATCCTGACGCTGCACGAGCTGCTGGCTCACACCCCGCACGAGCACGTGGAGAGGAACAGCCTGGATTACGCCAAGTCCAAGCTGGAAGAGCTGTCCAGGTCAGACCCCCGCGCTCTCGCGCCGGGCGGTTCGGGTGCCGGCGCGGTGTGCCGCCCTTGGGTGGGCAGCGTGGGGGGCTGGGGCAGACCCTGACCCGCAGGGTTTGGAGAGGGTGCGGTGCCGGTGGGACCAGCCCGGCCAGGGGTTTGTACAGCACCCGCGGCGTGCGGCCGGTGGAGGTGGTGACGCAGGGGCTGCGCTGTCCCGCTGCGGTGGGACGCGGGGCGAGCTCCGTCCTCGGTTCGCTCGGAGCCCGCCGGCCGTCCCTGGTGAGGGTGAGAGCGCTCGCGGGTTTTCATCCTCGCCAGGACCAAAGGGCTCGTTGGCAGAGGGAGATCTGCGGGCTCGTGCCGGGTGCTGTGCGCGGCGGCGCGGGGAGCTCACCCAGGACCCTCCGGCTGCGCGGGCACCGTGCCGGCAGCGAGCAAAGCCCCGCGCCCGAGGTGCCCTGCGCCAAGGCGCCCGGTGCTGCCGTAGCCAGGACCTGGCCTCCCATGGCCCTCGTCCCCAGACCTTCCAGTGCCTTCTCCCGCCCTCCGGTGCAGGTCGTCCCCGGGGCGGCTGGACGGGGGCCCAGCTGCCGCTGGCTGCACATGGCGTTTGCCAGGGCTCCTTGATGCCGGACTGATATAAACTTACAGATATCTGCAGGGTGGGGGTCAGGAGGATGGGGCCAAGCTCTGTTCAGTGGTGCCCAGCGACAGGACGAGGGGCAACGGGCACAAACGGAAGCAGAGGAAGCTCCAGCTGAACCCGAGGAAGAACTTCTTCCCTCTGAGGGTGACGGAGCCCTGGCCCAGGCTGCCCAGGGAGGTTGTGGAGTCTCCTTCTCTGGAGATATTCCAGCCCCGCCTGGCCGCGGTGCTGTGCCCCCTGCTCTGGGTGACCCTGCTTGGGCAGGGGGTTGGGCTGGGGGACCCACAGAGGTCCCTGCCAACCCCCACCGTGCTGTGGGTCTGTGATTCTGTGACTGCGGGTTTGGGAGGGCAGGGACAGCTCCGAAGGTCTGGCTCTGCCCTGCGCTGTCTGGTGCGGCCGTGCTGGGGGGGCTGGGGGGGCTGCCCCATGGCCGGGGGCCGAGTGCCTCCAGTGAGCGCTCCGGAATCGACCGCGATTCCCCGTCTCCCATCCTCTCCCTCCGCAGGCCGTGGACCGGTCTGCGTGTCCCGTGCCAGCGTATTGCAACGGCCCAAACCCCCCGGCGCGCCTCGGTCCCCAGGAGATCCGTGGAGTTCCCATCCCTTTCCCCGCTCTCACGGAGCGGGGGCGTCGGAGGGGGCTGCCGATGGGGGGGCCTCTCTGCCCTAAACCTGAGTTTTGAGGTTTCGGAGGAGGAAGCACGCGTGTGTCGTGCTCAGAAACCCAGAGGAGCAGCCCCGGCTGGGGTGCAGGTCACCTCCCGAGCGGCACCGATTGCGGCGACTGCCGAAATTCCCGTGGCGTTCCCCTGGGCTCGGTCTCACCTAGCGCAGCCCCCCCGGCGTGTCCAGAGGGCTCTGCCGGGAAAACAGCAAATCTCATCCGAGCCCCCGTTTCGCCTTCTCCCCCCTGCAGGATAATGCACGATGAAGTGAGTGAGACCGAAAACATCCGAAAGAATCTGGCGATAGAGAGGATGATTATCGAAGGGTGTGAAATCCTGCTGGACACCAGCCAGACCTTCGTGCGACAAGGTACGGTGTCTGCGTCGACCGCCCTGCCCTGCGCGCTCCGTGCAGAGCCCCGCAGCCCCTGTCCGCTCCTCCCCGCAGCCCTTCGCCGCGCGGGCTGCTGACATTTCAAAATACGACCTGTTCCTGAATTTTCTGCGCTCGAGAGCACCTCGCTTGCAGGCAGCCTGGGCGCTGCGTTGTGTCGTGGCACGGAGCAGAACCTGCGTTTTAGCCGTTACGGAGCTCTGCCGTCGCGGGAGTAGCGGGACGTGCCCTGACCCCCCGGGCACGCGCGGTCCCGGACGAGCACCCACGCGCGGCGGGGGCTGTGGCTGGGCCCCTGCTCAGTCTCTGGGCCCCCCGGCAGCCGATGGCTCCTGGCCGGCCCCGGTCGCAGCCCCGGCGCCTGGGGACACGCTCGCCGCTGCCGCGCTCCGGGCACGCGGCGATGCCCTGCTCCCGGGCACCGAGCCCTGCCGCGCTGCCGCCGCTGCCGCCGCTGCCGCCGGTGCCAGGGACGGGTCTGTGCCCCGCAGGGTCCCTGATCCAGGTGCCGATGTCGGAGAAAGGGAAGATCACGCGGGGGCGGCTGGGCTCCCTCTCGCTGAGGAAGGAGGGCGAGCGGCAGTGCTTCCTCTTCTCCAAGCACCTGATCATCTGCACCCGGGGCTCCGGAGGCAAGCTGCATCTCACCAAGGTGCGGGGGGCCGGCGAGGGGTCCCGTGCCTGCCGGGCTTGGGGTGCTGCTGCTCCCCGGGGGGGCGGCCGGGCTCTCCTGGTGACCCCGGGGACCACCGTGCCCTCCCCGGCTGCAGCCCCCCAGGGTGCCGGGCTGCGAGCAGGCGAGCGATCGGATTCATTTCGCGTGGTCGGGACGCCTTGGCAGTGCTGCGCGGGGCTCTGAGTCACGGGCGAAGATGAGAAATTACAAATTCTTGATAAAAGAAGTTATCCTGATTTGTGGCAGAAACCTTCACAATCTGTTCAGTGAGAAACTTAAATTATAGCCTAGGTTTGTACGTAACGCTCCCGGTCCCCTCCGGTCCGCTCCCAAGACTCGTGCTTTTGTTGCTGCAAGTTTTGCAGTTAATTGAGCAAGAATCTTACAGAAATTGCTCATTACTGGCATTAAATTATCAGTTTGAAAAATTACAGTCCATGGCAAAGAGTTGGTAATTACAACAACAGACTTTTGGAAAATTTAATTTAAAGCTCATATTAAATAATTTATAAACAGATTAGCTGATGGGCTGTACAGGGAGAACCGTGATATCCCAGCAGTCAGGGACTGGTTTTTTCCCCGGGAAAGCGGGCGCTGCGCTGGCCGCGGGCTGTGCGTGCAGCGGGGCAGCGTCGCCCCGTCCCCGTCCCCGTCCCCGGGAGGGGTGGGCTGCGGTGGGGGTCCGGTCCCTGCCTCTGAACCCCGGCTCCCGCCCCTGCAGAACGGCGTGATCTCCCTCATCGACTGCACGCTGGTGGAGGAGCAGGAGAGCACCGACGAGGACGGTAGGTGCCGTGGGTACCCCCACCCTCGCGGCGCGCTCAGCCCCACCGTGGGTGCAGGATGGGGGTTGGCTGCTGCATCTCCCGGCGGGTGCTGGGCACACAGGGGCGTCTCGGAAAGCAGAGTCGCAGCTTCTTGGGGGATGAGGAGCTCCCCGTGACCCGGCAGTGTGCGCTGGCAGCCCCGAAACCATCCCCACAGCGTGGGCACAGGGCGAGGGAGGGGGTTCTATCCCCTCTGCCCCGCTCTGTGAGACCCCCCGGGAGCCCTGCACCCAGAGGAGGCCCCAGCAATGACCCGAGGGCTGGAACCCCTCTGCTGGGAGGAGAGGCTGGGAGAGCTGGGGCTGCTCAGCCTGGGGAGGAGAAGGCTGCAGGGAGACCTGAGAGCAGCTGCCAGGGCCTGGAGGGGCTGCGAGAGAGCTGGGGAGGGGCTGGGACAAGGGCAGGGGGTGACGGGACGAGGGGGGATGGCTTTGGGCTGAGAGAGGGCAGATTTAGATGAGCTATTAGGAAGAAATTCTTTACGATGAGGGTGGTGAGGACCTGGCCCAGGCTGCCCAGAGAAGCTGTGGCTGCCCCCTCCCTGGCAGGGCTCAAGGCCAGGTTGGACGGAGCTGGGAGCACCCTGGGCTGGGGGCAGGGGTCCCTGCCCATGGCAGGGGGGTGGGAACCAGATGATCTATAAGGTCCCTTCCAACCCAAACCATTCCATGATTCTGCTCTGGGCCCCTCCTTGCTGGCTGCCCGCATTGGAGCAAATTCAGCTGCTGAACAGATTAAAGGAAATCATGATCTACTGGCTGGATTTAATGAAGTCAGTTATTTACTGTGAACCAAACAGATGCACATTTATGCAAATCTGACCTTCCCAAGGCGGCAGCGAGCGTCACAGCTCGGCGCGAGCAAGTGGAAAAAGGCAAAGGCGCTGGATGTCCCCAGCCATGCTCGCTGAGCTGCAGGTTTCTGAAGAAGCGCGGGCTCCTGGCTCCTGTCCTCAGGAGGAGTTTTCTAAGACGTGCTGGGCAGCCGGGTTCTCCCCTGGCACTTGGTGCCAGGACCCCAGCAGCAGGCTGAAGTAGATATATAGATATATATAAAAAAATGCAAAATCTTTACCAATACATCTCAAAAAATGGTACAAAAATACAGTATAAAAATGCAGCCTCCAGTATAAGACTCGCAGTTACAGCAACAGCTTCTAGAAGGTCAAGTCCAAGACCAGCTACTGCGTGCGGCGGTGAGGACGTGAGGGACGGGGCAGCCGAGCCAGGGGGTCGGCTGCGGGGGCCTTCGCCCCGTGCGCCCGCTGGGCAGACCGGGTTTGCAAACCCGGAGCCTTTGCCCAGCAAACCCGTCCCGTCCCTGCGAAACGCAGCAAGCGTCTTCAGCCCTGGAGAAAAACCGTGCTGGGGGAGGGGGGCTGCGGAAGCCTTTTCGCCATCACTGTGTGGGGTTTTTCTATCCCAAAGCGAAAGCGTCGGGGCAGGACGTCGACCACCTCGACTTCAAAATCGTGGTGGAGCCCAAAGATTCCTCGTCTTTTACGGTCATCCTCGTGGCCTCGTCCAGGCAGGAGAAGGCTGCGTGGACCAGCGACATCAGCCAGGTAGGACGGAGGTGTCGGGGTGCCGAGCCCCCCCGGGGGTCCCTGCCCGGCCGCCCGCCCGCAGGCAGCGTGGGGCACCCGCAGCGAGCGCTTTCGCGGCGCCGTGCTCGGGACCCGCTGCGGGCGAGGTGGGGCTGCGTCGGGCTGCTGCGAGCAGCGCGGGCGGACCCCAGACCCAGGGCACCGTGCGGAGGGCGGCTTGGGGCTGGGGGGCACCCAGAGCCCGGCCGTCACCCGCAGCGTTTCTGGAGGAGGAGGAAGGGGACAGAGCCACAGCAGCCGGGAGCAGGGTCTCACGGTCTGGATTCCTCCTCGGACTCGGACGCGTGGTCCCAGTTTGCACCTGCGCTTCCTTTGCTCGGTGCGAGTGACTTCGAAGACGTTTCTTCCCAAGTGGAAGAGGAAAAGTTGTTGGTCAAATAGGGCTTGGCTCGGGCCACCTCTGTCTGCCATGTCCCCACCCGCGTCCCCTTGCTGAGCATCGGTTCCGAGCAGAGCCGTGGGCAGGAGCTGGGGCCAGCCCCGCGCAGGGAGGTGGCAGCTCCTCGTCCCGCTCCCTGCAGGGCTGGATCTCCAGCCCGCGCCGGGGTCTCCAGCCTGCACCGGGGTCTCCAGCCCACGCGGGGGTCTCCAGCCCACGCCGGGGTCTCCAGCCCGCTCTGGGGTCTCCAGCCCGCTCTGGGGTCTCCAGCCCACGCGGGGGTCTCCAGCCTGCTCTGGGGTCTCCAGCCCATGCGGGGGTCTGCAGCCTGCGCCAGGGTCTCCAGCCTGCACCGGGGTCTCCAGCCCGCTCTGGGGTCTCCAGCCCACGTGGGGGTCTCCAGCCCACGCCGGGGTCTCCAGCCCACGCAGGGGTCTCCAGCCCGCTCTGGGGTCTCCAGCCCACACGGGGGTCTCCAGCCTGCGCAGGGGTCTCCAGCCCACTCTGGGGTCTCCAGCCTGCTCTGGGGTCTCCAGCCCACGCAGGGGTCTCCAGCCCACGCGGGGGTCTCCAGCCCACGCGGGGGTCTCCAGCCCGCTCTGGGGTCTCCAGCCCGCTCTGGGGTCTCCAGCCCACGCGGGGGTCTCCAGCCCGCTCTGGGGTCTCCAGCCCGCTCTGGGGTCTCCAGCCCACGCGGGGGTCTCCAGCCCGCTCTGGGGTCTCCAGCCCACGCAGGGGTCTCCAGCCCACGCGGGGGTCTCCAGCCCATGCTCCTGCCCAGCAAAGCCCTTGGAGCCGAGCCGGCAGCGAAGGGAGCGGTGCTGCTCTGCTGCCCTCGCTCCAAGAGCACCCAGCAGCGCCGGCTGCGAGCGGAGTTTAATGACGGCGATAACGGAGCAGAGCCGGTTTCTGGTGACGCTCGCGATGCCTCGGTGCCTGCCCGCACACCCTGACCCCGGCCAGGTCCGGCGCGGGGAGCTGGGGAGCGGCTCGGGGTGACGTTTGCCCCAGAGCGGGGCTGCAGGAGCGTGAGCACGAAGCTCCTGCTCGCCCGCAGCAGCTCCTGCCCCTGCCGGCTGTGCCCTCCCAGGGCAGATCTCCCGTCACGCAGGGCACGTGCAGCCAGCAGGGCTGTGTCCCGTCTGCATGGGGCCAAGCCCGGGCTCCCCCACGGTGCGTCCGAGGCGGGTGGGCAGCGGGGCCGTCCTCCCCGCCACCGCCTGCTCCCACCTCCCACCCGTGTCTCTTGCAGTGCGTGGACAACATCCGCTGCAACGGCCTCATGATGAACGCCTTCGAGGAGAACTCCAAGGTCACCGTCCCCCAGATGATCAAGTGAGTGCTGCCGCGGCCGGGCGCTACCGGGAGCCCCGGGCTCTGCCCGGCCCCGTGGCACAGCTCCTGCTGCAGCCCCGTGGCACAGCTCCTGCCCGGCCCCGTGGCACAGCTCCTGCTGCAGCCCCGTGGCACAGCTCCTGCCCGGCCCCGTGGCACAGCTCCTGCTGCAGCCCCATGGCACAGCTCCTGCCCAGCCCCATGGCACAGCTCCTGCCCAGCCCCGTGGCACAGCTCCTGCCCGGCCCCGTGGCACAGCTCCTGCTGCAGCCCCGTGGCACAGCTCCTGCCCAGCCCCGTGGCACAGCTCCTGCTGCAGCCCCGTGGCACAGCTCCTGGCCAGCCCTGTGGCACAGCTCCTGCTGCAGCCCCATGGCACAGCTCCTGCCCGGCCCCATGGCACAGCTCCTGGCCAGCCCCCTGGCACAGCTCCTGCCCGGCCCCATGGCACAGCTCCTGCCCAGCCCTGTGGCACAGCTCCTGCCCAGCCCCATGGCACAGCTCCTGCCCAGCCCCGTGGCACAGCTCCTGCCTGGCCCCATGGCACAGCTCCTGGCCAGCCCCCTGGCACAGCTCCTGCCCGGCCCCATGGCACAGCTCCTGGCCAGCCCCATGGCACAGCTCCTGCCTGGCCCCATGGCACAGCTCCTGCCCAGCCCCGTGGCACAGCTCCTGCCTGGCCCCATGGCACAGCTCCTGCCCAGCCCCGTGGCACAGCTCCTGCCTGGCCCCGGGGCTCTCCCCTCTGCACAGGCGCTCGCCTGTGCGGCTCCCAGCGTGGTGACGAGGAGCGCTAATTAGCTGGGAGAGGAGATTTGTCTGGGACTGTGCCTGGGGAGGTGGGGAGGGCAAAGGGGAGACCTCAGAGGAGAAGGAAAAATAGTGAAGGCGGGGGGTGTGAGCCCCCCGGGGGCGCGGGGCGGGGGGCTCTGGGTGCTGGGGTGCAGGGGCAGGGGTCTTCATTCCTGGGGCCCCTCGGGGACGGTCGCTTCGTGTTTTTCACGCCTGCCTCTGCCTGTTGAGCACTGCGCACCGTTTCCACCCGTTGCGGGCTGGGGTCTCCTCGCTGCCCCCGGGCAGCGTTTTGCCCGCGTCTCGCTCGGGGACGAGCGAGGCTCCTTCTCCGCCGGGGACCTGCGCTGCTTTGCGTCGTCCCCACGCGTCGCGGCGGGAAGCTGCTCGCGTGACGCAGCTCTTGGCCTCGCTCCAGGCTGGAACCACCGATGTCTTGTCTCTCTGCAGGTCTGACGCCAGCTTGTATTGTGATGATGTTGACATTAGGTTCAGTAAAACGATGAATTCCTGCAAGGTCCTGCAGATCCGCTACGCGAGCGTGGAGCGGCTCCTGGAGAGGCTGACGGACCTGCGCTTCCTGAGCATTGACTTCCTGAACACGTTCCTGCACTCGTACCGCGTCTTCACCACCGCCCTCGTCGTCCTCGACAAGCTCATCACGATCTACAAGAAGCCGATCAGTGCCATCCCCGCACGGTGAGGCTGCGTGCGGCGTCGCTGCGATGCCCGTGCCGGTGCCCCGACTGCCCCGAAGGTCCGCTGTCCCCTCTTCTGTCCCGCGTCGGAGCTCTGCTCCCCAGCCCCGCCTGGCCCTGGTGCCACCCGGGGCCGTGTCACCCGCTCCCCGTGAGCAGCGGTACCCGTGAAGCGGGGAAGCAGAGAAGCCCGAGCTCTGCGGGTGTCCCCGCTCCTGGCAGGGCTGGGCGGTGGGAGCGGGGTGGCGGGGGGGATGCCCCGGAGACCCGGAGCTGCCGGCGGGGACCTCCACGGCCTCTCGGGCAGAGTGGGTGCGAGTTCAGCCTCTCCCTGTCTCTCCACCAAGGTCCCTGGAGCTCCTGTTCGCAAACAGCCAGAACAACAAGCTGCTGTACGGCGAGCCCCCCAAGTCCCCCCGAGCCAACCGCAAGTTCTCCTCGCCTCCCCCGCTCTCCATCACCAAGTCGTCGTCGCCCAGCCGGCGGAGGAAGCTCTCCCTCAACATCCCCATCATCACCGGAGGGAAGGCGCTGGACCTGGCTGCGCTGAGCTGCTCCTCCAACGGCTACGCAAGCGTGTACTCCTCCGTGGCACCCTTCAGTAAGACCACCCTGGACATAAACAAGCTGTACGTGTCCAGCAGCTATCCCAACAAAATCCCCGACGAAGGAGAAGCGGCCTCGGAAAAGCAGGAGGAGTCTCTGCCCAGCAAGCAGGGTAAGTCGCTGGGGGTTGGCAGGCGGGCGGGCTGCAGCCCCAGGCGGGCAGGGAGGGGGCCGGTGCCGGTGGGTGCTCTGCGGGGGGCACAGGGACGCGGGCAGGGGGTCGGGCACGCTGTGCCCGGGGGCTTTGCAGCAGCCAGGCCTGGCTGTGTGCCGGTGAGGGGTGGGCACGGGGAGCCCCCAGCCCCACGAGCAGGCACGGAGCAGCCCCCTGTGTGCTGGGGACACCAGGGGCGGTGGTGGTGGTGGTGATGGTGGTGGTGATGGTGGTGGCGGTGGTGGTGGCAGTGGTGGTGGCAGTGGTGGTGCTGGCGATGATGGTGGTGGCAGTGGTGTTGGTGGCAGTGGTGGTGGTGGTGGTGGTGGTGGTGGTGGTGGTGGTAGCAGTGGTGGCAGTGGCGGTGGTGGTCTCAGTGGTGGTGGTGGCAGTGGTGGTGGTGATGGTGGTAGCAGTGGTGGCAGTGGCAGTGGCGGTGGTGGTCTCAGTGGTGGTGGTGGCAGTGGTGGCAGTGGTAGCGGTAGCAGTGGTGGTGGCAGTGGCAGTGGTGGTGGTGATGGTCGCAGTGGTGGTCTCAGTGGTGGTGGTGGCAGTGGTGGCAGTGGTAGCGGTAGCAGTGGTGGTGGCAGTGGCAGTGGTGGTGGCGATGGTAGCAGTGGTGGTCTCAGTGGTGGTGGTGGCAGTGGTAGCGGTGGTGGTGGTGGTGGTGGCAGTGGTGGCAGTGGTAGCGGTGGTGGTGCAGTGGCGGTGGTGGTGGCAGTGGTGGTCTCGGTGGTGGTGGTGGCAGTGGCGGTGGTGGCGGTGGTGGCAGTGGCGGTGGTGGCAGTGGCGGTGGTGGTGGCAGTGGTAGTGGTAGCAGTGGTGGTGGCAGTGGCAGTGGTGGTCTCGGTGGTGGTGGTGGTAGCAGTGGCGGTGGTGCTCCAGGTGATGCGGTGACTCGTGGTGTGGCCTCCAGGAGGCTCAGCAACGCGTACTGGGGGCAGAGAGCCGGAGCTGGGCGAGCAAAGCACCGCAAACCGGTCCCCGCGCCACGGAGCGTCCCTCTGCCGCCCGCGTGCCCGGGCACGGCCCTGAGCACCGCACAGCGGCGGAGGAGGAGGAGGGCAGGAGACGGGGGGAGAGGCTGCCCCAGCTCCTCGCAGCCCTGCGCTGGGGGCTGCCACCCCCTGCGCCCCTGCGTCCCTCCCCATCGCGGCGCACGGGGCGCGTGGGCTGAGCTCGCCCGCGCTCTGGCTCCATCGCCAGCCCCGGGCACGCACCGCGCACGGCACGGCGAGCGCCCGCCTCCGGTGGGCTGCGAGCTGCCCGAAAGCTGCCTACGGTGTAAGGGCAAAACAAAAAAACCCCTAAAAACCCCCCGCCCCACAAAAATACCCCCCCCCCCCCAGAAAACCCCGAAGGAGCCGCAGGGCTCTGTGTGGTTCCCGTGGTGGGCAGCCGTGTGCCCAGCCGGGAGGGTTCGGGCTTCAGGAGATCCGGGAGAGCCGCGAGGCCGCCGCGGCGCGTGCGGCTCCGGCGGTGGTGGCAGCTGGGTTCCCCGCTCCTCCAGGCGCAGACGTCTCTGTCAGGGAAGAGTCGGACACGGATCCCAACCAGAGCGATGAAGCAGAAGCTGACACCTCCCCAACAAAATCTCCGACGACTCCCAAGGCCATCAAGTGCAAAAACTCATCAGGTAACGAGTGAGCCAAGAGCTGTCGCGCTCGGGGGTCGCTCTGGGCCGCGCGCTGCCCGTGAGCCTGCCCGTGCGGGGCTGGGACTGGAGCCGATGTGGAAGGAGCAGGACCTGACCCGTTATTCTCCTGCAAGGGGACAGGGAAATGCCCGGCTCTCCGGCCCCGTGGCTGAGCGGGTCTGCGGGTCTGACCAAGGCTTCTCCCCCCTTTGCCCCCCTCCCGGGGCTGATCTGGGGTGTCAGGAGCAGGTTACGCTGCTCGAGACAGAATCACAGCATCCCAGCATGGTGGGGGTTGGCAGGGCCCTCTGTGGGTCCCCCAGCCCAACCCCCTGCCCAAGCAGGGTCACCCAGAGCAGGCTGCACAGCACCGCGGCCAGGAGGGGCTGGAATATCTCCAGAGAAGGAGACTCCACAGCCTCCCTGGGCAGCCTGGGCCAGGGCTCTGTCACCCTCAGAGGGAAGAAGTTCTTCCTCGGGTTCAGCTGGAGCTTCCTCGGCTTCAGTTTGTGCCCGTTGCCCCTTGTCCTGTCGCTGGGCACCACTGGAAAGAGTCTGGCCCCGTCCTCCTGACCCCCACCCTGCAGATATTTAGAGGCATTTCTAAGGTCCCCTCTCAGCCTTCTCTTCTCCAGGCTGAACAAGCCCAGCTCCCTCAGCCTCTCCTCGCAGGAGAGATGCTCACGTCCCCTCCTCATCCTCGTAGCCCTGCGCTGGGCTCTCCAGTAGAGACGTGAGCCCGGCCCGGCGTTAAGCACCGATTCACCGGCCCGAGCCTCCCCTGCAGCTGCCGTAACGCCGTCCGTGGGGCCCTCTTGGCTCCGTTCCTGCTGGGGCCGTGCCGGATGAATCCTTACGGCGCGGTGGCACCCGCCGCTGCCCCTCTCCTCTGCCCCAGCCCGCGGGGGTGGCAGCCAGCTCCCCGCACTGAGCAGCCCCGCACCGGCCGTCTGCACCCACCCCCTCCGTGAGCCCCGTTCCCGGCGTCCCCGACCCGGGGGGCTGCCGCTGCGCTGGGGGGCTGGCGGGGGGGCCTGGCCGGGGCTGCAGCGGCGGCCAGCGTGGTGGTGGCTTTCTTCTCCCCGCTAGATTTCTCGTTGTTTTCTTACAACAACGGCGTGGTCATGACGTCCTGCCGGGAGCTCGACAGCACCCGCAGCGCCCTGTCCGCCGCCTCCGCCTTCGCCATCGCCACGGCGGGAGCCAACGAGGGGACCCCCACCAAGGAGAAGTACCGCAGGATGTCCCTCGCCAGCGCAGGTACCCTGCCCCGGGCAGAGCGGGAGGCGTTTTCGGGGTGCCCGTTCCCACCGTGCTCGGCTGGAGGGGGCAGCCCCCGCTGGGGTGCCCAGAGCACCCACAGCCCAGCGCCCACCCGCTCCGGGCTGCGCTTCCGCGGCGCCTGGGCACGGGGGCTGCCCCAGGAGGGGACGGGTCGTGGGCTGAGCACCCCGCTGCCTGGTGACACGGAGCTTCCCCGGCACTGGCGGGGAAGAGGCGGCTGGGGGATGCTTGGGATGATGGGGGTGCTTGGGACGATGGGGGTGCTTGGGACGATGGGGATGCTTGGGATGATGGGGTGCTTGGGACGATGGGGGTGCTTGGGACGATGGGGATGCTTGGGACGATGGGGGTGCTTGGGACGATGGGGATGCTTGGGACGATGGGGATGCTTGGGATGATGGGGATGCTTGGGATGATGGGGTGCTTGGGACAATGAGGGTGCTTGGGACGATGGGGATGCTTGGGACGATGGGGGTGCTTGGGACGATGGGGATGCTTGGGATGATGGGGTGCTTGGGACAATGAGGGTGCTTGGGACGATGGGGATGCTTGGGATGATGGGGTGCTTGGGACGATGGGGGTGCTTGGGACGATGGGGGTGCTTGGGACAATGAGGGTGCTTGGGACGATGGGGGTGCTCCTGCCCGCAGCCCCGAAAGTCTCCGTCAGCGGCTCCCGCCGGAGCTGCTGCGGTGCTGAGGGGTTGCTGGCAGTTTCAGGCTTTCCGACGGACCAGCGGAACGGAGACAAGGAGTTTGTGATCCGGAGAGCGGCCACCAACCGGGTCCTCAACGTGCTGCGGCACTGGGTCTCCAAGCACTCGCAGGTGGGTGGCGGGGGCTCGGCGCCGCGGGGACCCTCCCTCCCCGCCGGCGTGGGTTCGGCTGCGGGCCGGCTGCCTCAGCCACCCTCCAGCTGGAAAGGCAATTTGTCACTTCTTTATTAATTAAGCCAATGAGTGGACGTGGGGAGGAGAAGCAGACTGCAAAGCAGGGGAGCTGGAGCCCCTGGCACAGGGCGGGGGGCCGGGCGTGCAGCGCGGTGTTTGCACCCCGCATCCGTGGGCACCCCGGGCTGGGGGGAAGTGGGGTGTTTGGGTTTGATTCCTGCTGGGGGGCTTCAGGCTGGGGTCAGGGGTGGGAAGCTGCGTGGCTTTCCTTGCTGTCCGTGTCCCTCTCGGCCGCTGGTTGCTGGGGGAGCGGTGCCGTACTGGTTGTCACTGGGAAGCCCTTGCGCCCGTCCCGGGCTGGGTGGTGGCAACGCAACGGCGCAGAACGAGCCCGGTGCCTTCCTGGCCGGTTCCTGTTTGCCGGGTGCCGCGCGCTGGGGTTTTTCCGGGGAGACGCAGCCCCTGCCCTCGGTGAGCAGCGGGCACCACGGGGCCGTCGGTCTCGGCCGCGCTGGGACGGGCGGGGAGCGGAGCTGCTGGGAATCGCTGTCCCTCCCCGTGTGGCACACGGACTCTGTGGCAGGACTTTGAGACCAACGAGGAGCTGAAGTTCCGAGTGATCGGCTTCCTGGAGGAGGTCATTCACGATCCCGAGCTCCTGACCCAGGAGAGGAAGGCAGCCGCCAACATCATCAGGTGAAGGGCCCTGGGCGGGCGGCCGCGCTTGCCGGCCGCGGTGCCGGGCGCTCGCGCGGGGTCAGAGCGGGCACGAGGGCTGCTGGAGGGGCTGTGCCCGCGGCCGGCGCCGAGGAGGAGGACCACGGGCGGTGCTGGGCGCGGCGGGACCGGAGCGGGGGCCGCGGGCAAGGCGTGACGCCCACCCTCGCCCCTGCGTGCGGGGCCAGCCGTGGCCTCGGGGAAGGGGTTTTTTTTCTCTTTAGAACAGGAAACGGGACTCAGAAGGGTTCTTGCGTAGGCGGAGGGTTCAGGCTGCGAACAGCCACGCAGCCGCGCTGCGCCCGCGCCGGAGCTGCGCCGGCCTGGGGCTTCGCCAGCCCGAGTAACGCTGCCCTTTCGTGCCGCAGGACCCTGACGCAGGAGGACCCGGGCGACAACCAGATAACCCTGGAGGAGGTCGTGCAGATGGTAAATGCCCTTCCCCTCCGTTGCTCTGCCCGGAGCTCGGCGTGGTGGCGGGGGAGCAGCCACCGACCCCCACGGCGCGGCCGGCTCGGTGGGGCTCGGTGCTCCGAGCCCGCTGTCCCGGTGCGCGGCCACGGAGCGGGGAAGGTTTGCTGGGGCCGGGCCAGCTGTGAGCACAGCTGGATCTGCTGCGGGCAGAGGTGACGCTGACCCAGCTCACCGACTGCTCCGGCCTGCCGCGCTGCCAGGGTGGGTCTGCCCACCTGCGCGAGGGACGCGGGGAAGCCCCCTCCCTGGGTGTCCGCCGTGTCCTCTGTGACCCCAGACGTGCGCCGGTGCTGCCGTGTGCGGGGTCCGGCCGCCGGGCGCTGGTGCGGCTGCCCCAGAGCAGAGCGCTGGGAGCGTGTGCGGGTTTGGAGCTGTCAGGGTGGCTGCAGTGCGTTTGCCACCTCCCTGCCTTTAAAATAGCAAAGTCTGCGCCCAGGAAAACCCGAGAGCCACTCTGAGTTGGCCCAGTGCAGCTGGAGCAGCAGCAGCTCTGTCCCCTGGGCCCCGGGCGGGCTCTGGGGCGGCCGAGGCTCCCTGGGGGGGGTCAAATCTTCGTGACCACGGGCGCTGGAAACTTCCTCGAGGAAAAGATAATTGAAACGGGAGGGTGTGGGTCTGTCCCTCCGGCTGAGCAGCAGCGACCTGCGGTCAGCGGCACGGCGGGGTCACGAGGGAGCCCTGGGTTTTGGGGTGCACGGCGGGGTGCTGGGGGTTGTGGGTTCCCCAGCCCCCTCCTCGCGAGCTGGGGGTGTGCGTCGTGCTGGGGGCTGCACCCTCGGCCGGGTGCCCTCAGCGTGCTCGGAGCCCTCCTGCACGGCACCGGCGCTGCTGACGCCCACCGTGCCGCTCGCCCGCCGCGTGTTTGCGCGCCCACGCGCCCGCAGCCTGCGCCCACCGCGGCCCCCCCCGTCGGCCCCGCCGCAGAGGGAGCCCGGCTGGTGTCTGCTCCCCGGGAGCCGCTTTCGCAACCCCCTTCCCACGGCCAGGAGGGGGTTTTGCAATGGGCTGTTGCCTCGCGCTGGCCGGGGGGGGGGTTTCCGGGGGCCGGCTCGCCCGTGGGTGCCTCCAGCCGCTCGGCTGTTCCCAAACCTGCTGCGCCAGGGTGCTGGAGCGGGGCGATGCCTCTGCTCAGGGCGAAGCAGCACCCTGGAGCGGGGGGCTCAGCTGGCCCTTGGCATCACCTGCACCCCCAGCTGCCCCGCACCGCGGTCCCCCCCTGCACCCCCAGCCCCCCCCACCCCGCTGTCCCCCCGCACCGCAATCCCCCCTGCACCCCCAGCCCCCCCACCCCGCTGTCCCCCCGCACCGCGGTCCCCCCTGCAGCCCCAGCCCCCCACCCCGCTGTCCCCCCCGCACCGCAATCCCCCCTGCACCCCCAGCCCCCCACCCCGCTGTCCCCCCGCACCGCGGTCCCCCCTGCACCCCCAGCCCCCCACCCCGCTGTCCCCCCGCACCGCAATCCCCCCTGCACCCCCAGCCCCCCACCCCGCTGTCCCCCCGCACCGCAATCCCCCCTGCACCCCCAGCCCCCCACCCCGCTGTCCCCCCGCACCGCAATCCCCCCTGCACCCCCAGCCCCCCCACCCCGCTGTCCCCCCGCACCGCGGTCCCCCCTGCACCCCCAGCCCCCCCACCCCCGCTGTCCCCCCGCACCGCAATCCCCCCTGCACCCCCAGTCCCCCACCCCGCTGTCCCCCCGCACCGCAATCCCCCCTGCACCCCCAGCCCCCCCACCCCGCTGTCCCCCCGCACCGCGGTCCCCCCTGCACCCCCAGCCCCCCCACCCCGCTGTCCCCCCGCACCGCAATCCCCCCTGCACCCCCAGCCCCCCACCCCGCTGTCGCTGCCCAGGGGACACCGCAGTGTGGCAGCGGGTGTTTGGGTGGGACACCCTGAGCAGGGCAGGGACAGGGCCGTGCCTTTCGCCATCTGCCTGTGGGCAGTGCTGGGGGGGGCAGCGAGGAGGGGACGTGGGGCAGGAGCAGCCTCCCCCCACGCTCCCCCAGGCCCGGGCTGCCGGTGGGAGTAACTGGCCGGACTGGAGGCAGCGCGGGGCACCCACACGCACCCTGCTCCCGCCGCCCGGTCACTCTGCACCGGGCAGCTCGGCCGTGGCAGCGCCGTCCCCAGAGCCGCCCGCGGTTCCTGAGCACACTGCTCCATCCTGGCACGCTGCCAGCCTCCCCCCTCTTTCCCGTGTACCCCCATGTGGGGGGCTGCTCCGGTCCCTGCTCCCAGGAGCCGGACAGGAGAGCCGCTGGGTGCAGGAGCAGGGACGCTGTGGCCGGGACAGCCCTGAGTGGGCTCTGTGCCGGGGTGCAGCGAAGCCCCTGCGTGCCCTGTGCAGGTCTGGTGCCGGAGGCTCTCGCTGCGGGGACGGGGGTGTCCCCGTTCTCCTGCTCTCCTGGACATCCCTTGGAAGAGCCGTGCCGAGCAGCCGCGGGGTCCGGGAGCTGCCGACCCCGTGGGCGCGGGCAGAGCGGTGCTGGCGAGCCTGGCCGAGCTGCGGGCAGCGGTAGCCGGGTGCTGCTCCAGCCGGGCTCCGCCGCGCTGCGTTAACCGAGCAGGCGTAAAGCAAAGAGGCAGCGGCTGCAGAAGTCGGTGCGCGGGGATCTGTTCCGTAGCGGACACCTAATTGCTGGAATAGAGAAGCTGATGAGTTAATTCTGTGCCCGTACACGTGCATGGATGAGAACACGATTGGAACCGGTGGGGCTGCGTGGCGCCGGCGGGGTGCGGGGTGCGGGGTGCGGGGTGCAGTGCCGCTGGGCTGTCGGACCAGCGCGGCACCACGCGTGCTGGCGCTGCCGGGGAGAAGCCTTGGGAATCCGACCTTGGTTTTGATTTTCCGTGTGTGAAGTGGAGGAGTCCTTGCCGTGCTCGTGACCAACGAGGCCCCGCCGTTGCCTTTGTTGCTCAGGCGGAGGGAGTCAAGGCAGAACCCTTTGAAAACCACTCGGCCCTGGAGATAGCGGAACAGCTGACGCTGCTGGATCACCTGGTCTTCAAGAAGATCCCGTACGAGTGAGTGACCCCACGAGTGAGGAGGGGCCGTGCTGATCACCCCCGCCCAGGCTGGCCCCTTCCCGGCTGCCGCCGGCTCTGCGAGTGGCCCAGGCTGGGCTCGAGCCCGGAGCCTGTGGCTTCTCTGCTGGCACCCACGGGGTGACCGGCTCCCGGGGAGCCTCCCGCACCCATTGCGCTGTCATGCGTGTCCATGGGGTCCCTTCCCGGCAGCACGGGGGGGCGAAGGCCCGGGCTCCTCTGTCCCGTGTGGGTGCAACGGAGCTTGCAGGGCTTGGGCGTCCCAGAAAAATGGGAAGTGAATGTTGACCAGACCACTGTCATTTGCAGGGAGTTCTTCGGGCAAGGTTGGATGAAGCTTGAGAAGAACGAAAGGACTCCCTACATCATGAAGAACACAAAACACTTTAATGACGTGAGCATCTCTCCTGCGAGGAGAGGCTGAGGGAGCTGGGCTTGTTCAGCCTGGAGAAGAGAAGGCTGAGAGGGGACCTTAGAAATATCTGCAGGGTGGGGGTCAGGAGGACGGGACCAGACTCTTTGCAGTGGTGCCCAGCGACAGGACAAGGGGCAACGGGCACAAACTGGAGCAGAGGAAGCTCCAGCTGAACCCGAGGAAGAACTTCTTCCCTCTGAGGGTGATGGAGCTCTGCCCCAGGCTGCCCAGGGAGGCTGTGGAGTCTCCTTCTCTGGAGATATTCCAGCCCCGCCTGGCCGCGGTGCTGTGCCCCCTGCTCTGGGTGACCCTGCTTGGGCAGGGGGTTGGGCTGGGTGACCCACAGGGGTCCCTGCCAACCCCCACCATGCTGTGGTTCTGTGAGGTGCAGCCATGGCATGGGGTGGGGAGATGGGCAGAGGCGAGGCAGCGCAGCCAAGCTGCCCCGGCCTTAGCAGGGACAGGGATGCACGAGCTGCATCTGCCCCGACGTCGCGTGCCTTGGGCACCCGTTGCAGCTGCAGCATCTCCTGGCACAGCGGCTCCTGCCGGGGCTGCTGCAGTGAAGGGAGATGGATTTTAGGAGTGCTGTGAGGTGGCGGGCGCGTAGCTGTGGCCTGAAGTCGGGCTGGGGCCGGTGTCTCCCCGAAGGTCAGTAACCTGATCGCGTCGGAGATCCTCCGGAACGAGGAGATCAACGCGCGGGTGAGCGCCATCGAGAAGTGGGTGGCGGTGGCGGACATCTGCAGGTGCCTGCACAACTACAACGCCGTGCTGGAGATCACCTCCTCCCTCAACCGCAGTGCCATCTTCCGCCTGAAGAAAACCTGGCTCAAGGTCTCCAAGCAGGTGGGGCGCGGGGCTGAGCCCCCTCGGGGGACGCCGGGGAGGCTGCGTGGCCGAGCGCGGTGCTTTGGGGGTGACAGGGGACGTGTGCGCTGAAAAATCCCAGCCAGAGAGCGGAGCAAGGCTGTTGCAGGTCCTTCCCGGGGACAGGTGGGGTGCAGGTGGCTCGGACCCTGCGCTGCCGTCGCGTTTATTCGCGCTGCAGATGTGCAGTTAGAGAAACCTTCTCCAAGGAGTCGTCGTAGCTGCATGCGCACACACAGACACTTCTGTAAGCTGGTTTTCTGGGCTTCTCGTACCAGTTATGGGGGATCAGAATGAATTCTTGTGTGGGGTTACTTGGTATGGACATAGCTTGTCCCTGCTCGGTGCGGAGCCTGCCGGGGTCCGGGGTTTGCCACGCCAGAACCGCGGCGTGGGCTCTGCTGAGCCTGGAACACCGTCTGCTTTCTGCAGGGTGATGAAGCTGTCAACGAGAACAGGCCCTGGCGAGGGTGGGAGGCAGGGGAGGGAACGGGGGCACAGCCTGGCTGTATTCTGTGCTGCAGGAGCTTTGCTGCCAAGTGCTTCCTCCGCTCCCCTGGAGCTCCCCAGGAGCCGGGTGTAAGGGCCGGGGCAGGATCCGTCCCTACCGGGGTGTGGGATGCCTCGGGGCGCGGCGGCTGGGCGGGGGGGTGCGACCCTGCGGCTCCGCAGGCTTCCCCCCGGCACGGGGACCCGGGTTGCTGCCAGGGCCCTCTCCAGGCAACGCTTTCGGATTCTTGCAGACGAAGGCGCTGATCGATAAGCTGCAAAAGCTGGTGTCGTCGGAGGGCAGGTTCAAGAACCTGAGGGAGGCACTGAAGAAGTGAGTGAACGGCGATTCTGCGCTGCGGCTGCGGCGGCGAGGGGGGCTGCGACGATGGGGGCTGCGATGATGGGGGCTGCGACGATGGGGGCTGCGGCGACGATGGGGGCTGTGGCGACGATGGGGGCTGCGGCAACGACGGGGCTGCAGCAGCGAGGGGAGCTGCGACGATGGGGGCTGCGATGATGGGGGCTGCAGCGACGAGGGGGCTGCGACGATGGGGGCTGCGGCGACGAGGGGGGCTGCGATGATGGGGGCTGCGACGATGGGGGCTGCGGCGACGAGGGGAGCTGCGACGATGGGGGCTGCGGCGGCGAGGGGGCTGCAGCGGCGAGGGGGCTGCGACGATGGGGGCTGCGGCGACGAGGGGGGCTGCGATGATGGGGGCTGCGACGATGGGGGCTGCGGCGACGAGGGGAGCTGCAACAATGGGGGCTGCGACGATGGGGGCTGCGGTGGCGAGGGGAGCTGCGACGATGGGGGCTGCGGCGGCGAGGGGGCTGCAGCGGCGAGGGGAGCTGCGACGATGGGGGCTGCGACGATGGGGGCTGCGACAATGGGGGCTGCAGCAGCGAGGGGGCTGCGACGATGGGGGCTGCAGCGGCGAGGGGCTGCTGACAGCGGGCTCAGGGCCCGCGGTGGCAGGGGACCCGGATCCCACCCCGGTCCCACAATGCTCACGAGAGCGCTGGAGCCCGCGCTAACGTGTGTCCTGTTGAGCAGGGCAGCGGCTTGCGAGGTGCTCCCAAGTGAGGAGCTGCTCCTTTGAGCAGCGGTGCGGGGAGCAGTGACTAAAAGGGACTGCAGAGGGGGGAATCATCGCTGGACACCAGCAAACATTCCCCCCCCTCGCCCCCCGACAGACTCAGAGTTTAAACCTCGCAGTGTGCGACATTTGCCTGTGGTTTCCCACCAGCCAGTGCACGTCACTCCAGCTGGCGTGGACCTCACTGGCAGCACAGCGGGGTGGCTCCGGCGAGGGCATCGCACACAGGGAGCTGGCGGTGCGGGAACAGCAGCCAGCCCCGCGCCCTCCCGGAGACGGCACCGGGCTTCCCTGCAGCCCTGCGGCTCCCCGCATCGCCGTTACTCGGTGTTTGCTTGGTCCCGCAGCCGGGGAGCCCGGTGCCGTGGGTGCGTGGGGAGCGGGGTGCCGAGCTGCCCTGGCTTCCTGCTGGGGCTTCTGTATGTTAGAAAGAATCCTTCAGATTCTGCTGGCTGTGGAGTCCCTCCCTGCAGAGCCCCAGGGTATGGTGGTTTTCTTTCTCACGTGTTCCTGGTTTGCTCCCAAAGTTGTGACCCTCCGTGTGTCCCCTACCTGGGAATGTACCTGACCGACCTGGCGTTCATCGAGGAGGGCACCCCGAACTACACCGAGGACGGCCTGGTGAACTTCTCCAAGATGAGGATGGTGAGTGGCCCAGCCCCACTGCTGCGGGTGGGTGGGGATGGGTCGGAGCGATGCGGCTGTGCCCACCCCGTGCCGTCCCCGCAGCCGGCGGTCGCCCGCACAGCACCGGGCGGCCGCGCGCGTCCCCCTGCCCGCACAGAGGCAGCCAGGGCTGTCCCTGGTGAGGGCCGTGTCTGGAAGAACCAAGGAGGCCCTTGGCATCGTGCTGGGGTTGGAAGGACGGAGCGTGCTGCACCGGCTGCCCGTCGCCGTCCCGGCTGCTGCGACGCGGGGCCCGCGGTGACGGCTGCGCTGCGACCGGCCCCTGTGTTTTATCTCCGGACAGATCTCGCACATCATCAGAGAGATCCGCCAGTTCCAGCAAACTTCCTACAAGATTGAGCACCAGCCCAAGGTACGGCTTTGTCCCTCTCCTCTCCTCCCACTCCAGCTGCAGCATCGCAGCAGCCTCCGGGTGCTGGCAGCTCCTTCGGGAAGACGCGATGTCCCACCCCGCGCCGCAGCCGGGGGCCGGGGGGCCTCCACCTCGCGGCGGCTCCACACGTGTGATGAGCTGCAGGGTCTCAGCCGCCCTCGCACTTCCTCTGCCGCAGCACTGCAGAGCCGCCCCGGAACCGGGCTGGTTGCTGCGGGGGTTTCCGCTGCCTCTGGCACTGCTGTGGGACGGCGAACCCTGCCCAAACGGTGCTGCTGCACCGGCCCAGCCTGCCTGGTGTCAGCGATCCAACGCCCTCCGATGCTGCCGGTTTCCACGGGCAGTGGCAGGAGCAGCCCAAGTCCCTCTGGACCACAACCCCTGGCTGGGCTGGCCGAGGTCGGGGAGCCGCGGGCTCCGATTTTCGGCCCTGCAGCAGCGGGCAGCCCCAGCCCTGCCCTCCGCACCGCTGGCACCTGCCCGGCGCTGGGCTCACAGAATCCCAGGATGGTGGGGGTTGGCAGGGACCTCTGTGGGTCACCCAGTCCAACCCCCCTGCCGAAGCAGGGTCACCTACAGCAGGCTGCAGAGGACCTTGTCCAGGCGGGTCTGGAATATCTCCAGAGAAGGAGACTCCACGCCGCAGCCTTCGCCCAGCCGGGCAGACCGGGTGACGCCTGCCTGCTCCCGGCTCTCCGGCTCGGGAGGAGCAGCAGTGTCTGCCCCAGGAAACCCGGCTGAGCACGGCCAACGCCGAGCGGAGCGGGGAAGTGCAGTGCGGCGGTGCCGTGCATGGCCCGGTGTCCCTCTGAGGTGGGATGCAGCTGCACAGAAGCTCCTGGAGGGTCTTGTGGGTGCTGGGGTGCAGCCCTGTCCGTGCTGCTGGTGCTTCCCACACAGAGGCTCTACTGCCAGCGGCTCCACGCGCCGGCCGGCTCCGAACCCCGGGCACAGCGCATTGCCCCGGGACGGGCTGTGCCCCTCTGCGGCATCAGCTGCGCGCGCCGCGCTGCGTATGAGGCCGAAAAGGCATTGGGGAAAAATCTTCCAGGAACTGCGAGCAGATTTTCTGCTGGCGCTGGAGCAGATGCCCCGGCAGCAGCATTCCTGCAGCGAGAGCATTGGTCCCCACTCACGCGGTCCCTTAGTTATCAGGGCTTGGTGTTCTTGATGGGCGAGACCTTTGTAGCTGATAAAACAGTACCAGAGAGGAATCACAGAATCCCTGCATGGTGGGGGTTGGCAGGGCCCTCTGTGGGTCACCCAGTCCCACCCCCTGCCCAAGCAGGGTCACCCAGAGCAGGGGGCACAGCACCGCGTCCAGGCGGGGCTGGAATATCTCCAGAGAAGGAGACTCCACAGCCTCCCTGGGCAGCCTGGGCCAGGGCTCCGTCACCCTCAGAGGGAAGAAGTTCTTCCTCGGGTTCAGCTGGAGCTTCCTCTGCTCCAGTTTGTGCCCGTTGCCCCTTGTCCTGTCGCTAAAAAACTGAGGAAGAAAAAGCGCAGAGCAGCTGAGGCCTAGGGGAGCCTTTGCAGTCCTGGGATGAGCACGTGCAGTGCCGGTGTCGGTTGGCAGGAGCTGCAGGCGCTGCTCTGCGACTCGTTTGGGCTCAGGCTTTTGCCGATAATTTCCTGGTGTCGGCGTTTACCGCCGGCTGCGGCAGAGGGGAGTCCTCCCTGCTGACGGGTCGGCTCTCGCTCTTCCAGGTGACGCAGTACCTGCTGGACCAGTCGTTTGTGATGGACGAAGAATCCCTTTACGAAGCTTCTCTGCGGATAGAGCCCAAGCTGCCTTCCTGAGCCCGGCGCGCGGCCGGCGGCTGCTGGTGTACACGCGCTATACCATGCTGTATATACCTGTCGTTTCTGTTGGGCGCCCTGGAGTGACTTCCACGTACGTGCTTCTCCCAGCCACCCGTCCCCCTCCTTCTCTTAGACCTCGCGTAGGGTTTCCCCGCATCGTTTAAGGTTTCACGCATCGACACTTTGCCGGAGTCCCGGTTTCTTTTCGATGATGTTATTTTTGTCATTTCTTCTTCTGGAGGGGGCTGGGGCCGGGGCGGGGGACCCCCCGCGTTCCCGCGGGGCTCTCGGGCAGCGCGGGACGGCGGCGGTGGCAGCCCCGGGCAGGCTCTGCGAGGCGGGGGAAGCGACCGCAGCGCAGCGTGTCCCTCCGCGCGACGCTGCCCGCTCCCTGCGTGCCCCCCGCGGCCGCCGCGCCCGGCCCCCCTCCTCGGGAAGATGGAAGCGTCCCTTGGCTCCCCTCGCTGCGTACGGCTCACGCCAAGCTTCTGTTGATCTGCTGTCGGCCCGTAAACCTTGTGACTGCTCTGAGTAACATGATGTAGAGTTAGAAAAAGATGACCGAGTGTTTTTATTACATATACTGTAATCCTGTCTAACCACCTGCTAGCAGGAGTATAGTAATGTAGTGCTTATTCTGTGAATATTACCATGTATTTTTTACATTGTACAGTACCGAAACACAGTTTACCTTGACGGTGGCAGGCATGCTCCACTCCGACAACACTTTGCTGTAAGCAATACCTCGTGGTATGAGAATTCTCTTTCAAGCCCTAAAAAACTGTTTCGACTTACAGCTTGTTTGGAAAGATATTTCCATTTTTTTTGTAAAAATATATGTTTCCTGATTACCTCTTGCTAATAAATCTATTCTATCTCAGGGTGAACCGCGACTCGCGCTCTTCTTGTCGGCGGGGCAGCGCCCGCCCCGCAGACACGCCCCCTGCCCCGCCCCCGCGGGAGGCCACGCCTCCGACCCGCCCCCTCGGGAGGCCACTCCCCCTGTCGCCCTCCGCGGGGCGGGCACGCCCCCTTCCCCGCCCCAGAGGGGAAGGCACGCCCCCGCCCCGCCCCCTGCCCCGCCCCCAGGCGGAGGTTCGGCCCAGGTCGCCTCCGTTCGGCTCGGCTCGGCTCGGCTCGGCTCGGCTCGGCTCGGCTCGGCTCGGCTCGGCACCGCCATGGCCTGGGCCCTGCTCCTGGCTGCGGCCGCGCTCCTGGCGCCCGCCGCCGCCTGGGCACCGTCCGCCGAAGGTAACGGGGCACCGGGAGGGGAGGGCCCGGCTCGGCTCGGCCCGGCCCGGCCCGGCGGCCCGGGGCCCGCGGGGGGAGCCGGGCCGAGCCGGGGCAGCCGCTGACGCTCCGCGCTCTCTCCCGCAGAGGAGCTGCAGTTCAAGGCCTGGATGGTGCAGGTACAGCCCCGGCGGGGGGGGGGGGGGGGGGGTTGCTGCGGGCCGCGGCGGGGGGCCGGGCCGGGGGCTCGGGGCTCGGCTGACGGCCCCCCACACCCCCCGTCCCCGCAGCACAACCGCCGGTACGGCCCGGCCGAGTACCCCCGCAGGCTGCGCGTCTTCCTGGGCAACAAGAGGCGAATCGAGGAGCACAACGCCGGCAACCACAGCTTCCAGAGTAGGAGCCGCTGCCCCCGCCCCGGCCCCCCGGCCCCGGCCCCCGGGAGCTCCGGCCCTCCCGAGCGCAGCGTGCCCCTTCCCTCCTCCCTCCGCAGTGAGCCTGAACCCGTTCTCGGATCTGACCTTCGCCGAGTTCAAGAAGCTGTACCTGTGGGGAGAGCCCCAGGTGAGCGGGGGTCTGCGCGGCGGGCGGGGGTCCGGCGGGACGGGGGGCTCCGTGCCCAGCTGCCCCCATCGCCGCGCTGCCTGAAGGCCGCTCTGTGGGGTGCAGCGTGCTGTCCTGCGGAGCGTGGGTGGGGGCGAGACCCCCATCCTCGAGGGCAAAGCGAGACCCCCCGGCTTCTGCCCCTGGAGCCTGGCTCGCTGTCACCCCTGCTCTCAGCTCCCAGGGCGGTCCGCATTTCTGCGGGTACACCGAGGGCCCGATCCCGGCTCTTCGGGGAGTCTGGAGCTCCCTCAGCAGCTCGGGCGCTGCTGCCGGGGCTGCCGTCCCGGGGCTGGCGTGCGGGGGGCCGGGGCTGCGCAGGCAGCGTGGCGGTCCCCGCTCCCTCTGCCTGGGGAGGGCAGCTGCCCGTGGGCCACCGTCCCCCCCGGCACGGCGGCTCGCCGCAGCCCTCCCACCTCGCTTGCAGAACTGCTCGGCCACAAAGGGGAACTTCCTGCGCAGCTCCGGGCCGCATCCCGACTCCATCGACTGGAGGAAGAAGGGGAATTACGTGACACCCGTGAAAAACCAGGTGAGGAGCGCATGTCATTGGCGACGCACCAAGAGGGGCTAACCGCTGCGGGCAGGGCACGGTGCCGGGAAGAGGAGGGCTGGGGTGTGCGTGCCCCCCCGGGAGCCCCTCCATGGCTGGGGCGAGGGTGCCCGGGGCAGCTGGGCAGGGGCCGAGCAGAAGGCAAAGCCCAGCTGCCGGCGGGGAGTGGGAGAGCTGCGCTCCTGGCGTGCCCTCCTGCCGCGGCCCTGGGATTTTGGGGAGGCTGGTGCCCCTGCGGCACATCATGGAGCAGTCCTCCCCGGTTCCTGACGCAGGGCCCCTGCGGGAGCTGCTGGACCTTCTCCACCACGGGGTGCTTGGAGTCTGCCATTGCTATCGCGACGGGAAAGCTCCTCTCCCTGGTAAGCACGACGTTTTCCTTTCCTGACCGCCGCCAGCTGCTTGTTCCGAGTCCGGCTGTGCCTCGCTGTGCGGGGCTGTGGCCGGCACCCCCAGCCCTGCAGACCCCTCGCAGCTCTTCACAAGCTGAGCAAAACTGCTGGGGAGGCGCGGGGCAGCGAGGCCAGGAGCTCTCTGTGCCCGAGGATGTGCCAGTCGCCATCCCCTCCCGGGGTGCGAGTGTCCCGCTGCCCCGGGCTGCGGCAGAGGCCTCCGCGGAGCAGGGGTCCCGGCGGCTGGGCGCAGGCGCGGTGAGCCGGAGCGTGTCTGGTGCTGCCAGCCGGCTGCGGCCCCTTGCTGCAAGCAGCACGCTGCGAGGCTGGTTGTTTTTAAACTCCCTGAGGATTTGTATTCTCGACGAACCAGCCTGTAGCCACTTAGTGGCTTACCAGAAGAGCTGAGGGCTGGGTGTGAGCGTTAAAAACAAACTTGACCTTTGAAAGAGATCTCGGCCAGCGCTCCGGCGGGTGGGACGACGTCGCGGCGGGCGGGAGGAGGAACGCCTCTGGCAGCCGGAGCATCCTGGGCTGCCGGCTCCGCGTCTTCCTCGTCGGGCTCCTCGGGCCGTGGAGCCGTTCACCGGGCAGTTCCCGCTGGCAGCGGGTGAACAGCCAGCCGCCGGCGTGAAACCAGCGCTGCTCGGCTGGCTGCCGCGCGGGCTGCGTCCTGGCGCGCTGACTCCGAGTGCAGGTGGTGAATACACACTGACTGAAAATACTCTTCTGCAGGCGGAACAACAGTTAGTTGATTGCGCCCAGGCTTTTAACAACCACGGCTGTAGTGGGTAAGTAACATAAAGTAATACAGAACAGAAGTGAGAGTATCTGATGTTCCACGACTGACAGTCTTCCTCCAGACCTAGTGTCGGGATCCTTCCAGATACTGGAATGGGTTTTGTTTCCCCTTGGCTGAGAGGTGTCAGGGAAAACAGTTTGGGGTTGGGTTTGGTTGTTTTAATTTCGCTCTCCCTAGAGGTTAGAATGTTTCATGAAATCTCCAGCACTTCCTAACCTCTGTTGTTTCTCTTGTTTATGAGTTTTTATTCTGTACTTGGTATCTTGTGATACGGCAGTCACGGGTGCTGCATAGCTAGGCGTTAGCCCGGTCTGGGAAAGCAAAGGGGGTTTTGTCTGTTGCTCTGCTCATGCGTCACACACATCTCATGGTGCTTTAAGGAACCCACAGAAACCTCTGCTTCCCCTTTGGTAAATTCCTACTGGCATTGCTAGAGAAGGCAGAAAATAAAACTTTCTGAAATCTTCTGTTTTCTGTAAGATAAGCGGTCCCTGAGGAATGCTCAGAGAGCTGAGCAGAACCACTCTTGGTGCTTTGTATTTTTCTCATGATGACTCCTTAGTCCTTCCCTTGTTAGCACGCCCTGATCACGCTCTCCTCTCCTTCCCTCGGCGAGGTGTGCACCCCGAAGGTGGCCGGGGAAGGAAGCAGCTGCTGGCTGGAGATGTGGCTCCCTTGTCCTGCCCCGTGCTGGGCAGCCAGGGACCTGTCCCCAGCGTGCAGGCTGGGCGGCGGGCACGGGTGAACACCCCCAGTGTGGGGGCTGCAGAGCCGAGCTGGCACACGCGGTGCTGCGTGGGGAGGTGGGTCGTGCCTCTGGGGCTCCGTGCTGGCCTTCTCCCCCAGAGACTCAGCACCCCTGGAACGGGGTCCTGCCGAGCCTGCGAGCAGCTAAGCACCCCAGCTAGCAGCTAAGCACCAGACAGCCCCCGCTCAGTCCCTCCCCTTCCCCCTCAGCGGGGTGGGGAGGAGAAAGGGACAAAAGGGAAAACTCATGGGTCGAGATGAAAACAGTTTAACAGGGATAACAAAATAATACTAATATATAAAATAAAATGCAATTCCTCACGAACTCCACCTGTGTTGAGCAGCCAGTCCCAGGAAGAGAGCACTCTGGTCCAGAACAGCCGATGCTGCGGAGAGAGTGAGGAGATGAGAAAGGCAGGGAGGCCCAAAAGGCAGCTGCAAAACGGCAGAATGGCAAAAGGCCGAACTGACGGAACCGGAACGGTTCTGCCCAGAGCGGTTCTCCCTAAATGGTCTGTTCTCCCCAGCCGGAAAAGCCGACTCCACTGGTATCCAAAGCATGGCGCTGCTGGTATGGAATACCCTCACTGATCGGCCTGGGTGTCAGTCGAGGTCTGTCCATCCATGCCCCCTTCCTAGCTGCCCCCTGCCTGGCAGACAGGAAGCCGAGGAAGACCTTGGTTTCCCTGGTGACAGCAAAGATCTCTCTAAGTTCTTGTATTCCTTCTCGAACCAAACCCAAACAACAACCATACTAGCTATGAGAAAGAGATGGTTCTAACTGTGTGAAGAAAATTAACTTGATTTCAGTCAAACCACCACCAGGACCCTGCCAGACAGCGTTGATGGGCTAGGCACGAGTCCCAGACAGACTGGAGTTTGTGCCTTCAGAGGGTCTGGGATACAGACGGTCCTTCCCTTTCCCCCCGCTCTGCATGAACGCCTGTAGGACTGCGGGGAAGGCTGATGGCTTTGCTCTGCAGAAGCTGCAGCGTTACCGTCCTAATTAATCTGCATTCTGGCTGTGTTGTCTTGCAGGGGCCTGCCAAGCCAAGCCTTCGAATACATCTTGTATAACAAAGGGCTCATGGGGGAGGACACCTACCCGTACCGGGCCAAGGTACTTCCAGCGCAGCTCGGACGCGTTTCTGCAGCGGCAGAGCAGGGTCCTGAGCAGGGTCCTGAGCAGGCTCTAACACCGGTTCCTTTCTGTCTGCGCAGAATGGCACGTGCAAGTTCCAGCCGGAGAAGGCTATCGCTTTTGTCAAGGACGTTATCAATATCACACAGGTAAGGCCGCGAGGGTTATGTTTGCAGACTGCCAGGGCTGTGCCAAGCCTGGCCTGGAAGGTGCTCGGATGCCCCGAGGCGTGCCGGGCTCTGCAGTGTGCACTCCTCCTCTCCTGCGCGCTGCTGACGCCCGTTTCTGAAGGTGGCACCCATGAAGTGCTGTCATCAAAATACAGGCGCTAGGGTCTCTGCCTGCTTTCCGCAGCGGGCACGCCTCCAGGCTCGAAGAAAGTCTCGGTTCTGTAAAGACAACGCAAGCAGCGCTTGTTTCCTGTCTGCAAGCAGAAAGCCAGGGTTGGCCATCCCCACTGCGCTCTGACCGCTGGCCCGGGGATCCCGACTGTTGTGGAAAAAAACCCCTAGCTGAAATACAAAAGAGTCGCTGCTGGTCCGGGGTCCTGCCTGGTCCCAGTGTGATCAGGAGATAAATGACCCTGGGATCCTCTTCTTGCAGTACGATGAGGATGGCATGGTAGAAGCTGTGGGGAAGCACAACCCGGTGAGCTTTGCGTTTGAGGTGACCGGTGACTTCATGCACTACAGAAAAGGAGTCTATTCAAAGTGAGTGTTTCAGAACCTGGGAGGTGAGGGTGGGGGGAAGGCGCAGGGCTGGAACCACTCGCATCCCCGTTTCGCCTGCTCTGCGTCACCAGACTGCATTCTTGCATTTTCTTTTAAACAAAATAGAAAACATAAGGAAGCTGAGCCTTGACATACCGATTTCCCAGGGGTACAAGAGCGCAGCACAGGGCAGAGGGAACAGTGTGCTGGCAGATAATTTACTGCTAGGAGCCAGCCCAAGCTAAGACCGGTCTTTGGAACGAAGCTCAGCGAGGTCGTCCTGCAGCCCTGCCGCAGAGCTGGGGGAGGCCTGTCCAGGGCTGCGCTGTGTCCGTCTGTCCGAGCTGTGGGTGCTGGCAGCTGATCGCCTCCGGTTTACTTAGGGCAGGCCCTGACCAAAGTAAGTTTTCGGTGGGACTCGGGCGGCTGCTCCAGTGCTGGACCTCGGCGGGGGCGGTGAGCGGCGCGGCTGCCTTCGCGCTGCCCTGCTCCCGAGCCGCTGCGTTCGCAGGGTGCGTGACGAAGGCAGCGATCCCTGCGTCGCCGTTCTCCGCAGGGCAGGCACGTCCCCGAGCACCTCATGACAGTCCCTCTCTGCAGCTGGACGTGCAAAAATAGTAGCAGAGATCAGTGTCCTGGCAGGAGAAGGTCTCGAGTGTTGTGTCAGCCCTACAGCCAAGGCAAAAAGCTACCTAAAAGGATGATTGTTGTATTTTGGAAAGACTGTGGAAGCGCACTGTGGCAGGATAGATTCCTGTTGGGCAAGAAAAGTGCATGTTTGGAGAGAAGCAGAAAAATACTTCAGAGTAATGAATCCTCAGTCACGTAGAACTGCAGGGAGAGTCTAAGCACGAGCGATCTGCCCCAGGGAGCTCAAGGGAAGGAGCAGGCAGCACGGAATTCCAGTGGCTTTGCTGTGGCAATGCAGACAGTACTCTGCAAGCGAACTGCCGGCAGCAGGGAGGGCTGAAAGCAGGTCAAGGTACAGGATTGCAACAGGACTCCAGTTTGAGGAACACGCCAAGTGAAGTTACCTTGCAGATTTGTAGCCGAAGGGCGGTTTAAAGTCAGAGCACATGGAATGCTTGGTGCTCCGGTGGTTTCAGCCTAAGCTCCCCAGACCAGCTATTAACAGATTCAGGGTAAGTAAATCTGTTGCGGCGGTTACCGATCATTTTGTTATCTGCAATTTGAAAATATTGAAAAATAGGTGCTCTAGAGATGGGAGCTTGTACCTTGTGTTGTGTTGTTTCCTGTCGCAGGCAGCAACTTTCATTGAGTGCAATTTAAAACCTGGAAATTCAAAGGAAATACAAAGAAATGTGTATTTAGGCTGAGGAACTCGCTGTTCCCTGTGCAAAGTGTGGAACAGTTCCCCGAGCTTTGGGGCAGAACAAACCATTTCTGGGACACACTAAGAGCTTCTGGTTTTCATTGGAAAAATTCCCTGGCCCAGTTTTTCGTTGTAGCTCACTCTTGTGTGACAGTGTTGATGTTAATTCTGAACAAGGGGCTGGACCGGGTGCTCAGATCAAAGGTGCGTGTAGCCCACCGCGTGCCTTCAGACGTGGCCCGTAATAACCAGCGTCTCCTGTGCTTGGCCTCCCTCCCTGCTCTCCACAACTGAAGTTCAGAGTGTCCCTTCGTTCTTTTTGCACTTGGGGCACAGTCAAGAATGCTGGCTAATCCACGATTTATTATAGGCTGGTTTTTCATGTAACAAATCTGCGTTATTTTTCCTTTTCCTTGCAGCCCACGATGCGAGCACACTCCTGACAAGGTGAACCATGCTGTCCTCGCGGTGGGGTATGGAGAAGAAAACGGGACTCCTTACTGGATTGTGAAGAACTCCTGGGGCCGGCTGTGGGGCATGGATGGGTAAGGAGGCCCCAGCGCTGCCGGCCCCGCCGCGGCCTGCCCGTACCTGGTGGAAGGGCAGTCCCGTGCGTGCGGGGCAGTCCACCCACCCTCCTCAGCCCCCAGGTCGCCCTCTGAAATGTCGCAGCCGTTTCATGCTCTGGGAAGAGGCAGGGGAAATCATCCCAGCCTCGGCAGAGACAGAGACCTGGCTCTGCAAACCAGTTGTGGGCTGACTGGTTAGAGCAGAGCCTCAGCTTAGACCTGCTGGTGTCAGCAGGGGCTCGGCCAGCACTGCAGAGCTGCCGTACCGCTGGAGAGCACCGTGCCTCCTCTGCGGTTACAGGGCCAGAGAAGAACAGGTTGTGCCAGGAGTGAGTTTTCACTCCAGCTCTGCAAGTATTTCCAGCTGCAAGGGAAATTTTTGAGAGTCAGGTGCTAACTCTGCGAGTTTGTGATGTAAGGGGGATGGGGAATAGCTGGCATGAGAAAGGAGCTTGCACAAAAGGAGAGCAGTCGCCTTACGCCAGCGTTGTGCTGACTGCCGGAGAAGGGAGCATGCGCTCACACTCACTGCTTTCTCTTTTTAGGTACTTCCTTATTGAGCGTGGCAAGAACATGTGCGGTCTTGCTGCTTGTGCCTCCTACCCGGTTCCTCAGCTGTAAGAGGGGAGCGCAGGCCAGGGGAAGCAGGCACAGGACACGGACCGCCCGATTGCACGGGGATTTCTGAGCACTGAAACCGAGGAAGTGAGAACGAGGTGAAAGAGCAGTCTGCCCAAAGTCATGACTCGCAGGCAGGTTCCTCGGCTCGCACACAGCTCCTTGCAGCAGGAAGAGCTGTGCCTCCTCTCCCCAGCCAGAAGCAAACCCGCGCCCTCTCCTCCCGGCTGCGGTGTGCCCAGCTCGCCCTGGCCCTGCCGGCAGCGGGGAATGCCGTGCCGTTACCCCACTGTGCAGTTACACGATTTTAAGATGCTGCCCCGGCAGAGCTCACCCCTTCCTCAGGCAGCCGCTTCCCAGCCAACAGATGGAACTTCTGGGCATGTTTTAACTTTCTTTGAAGGTGATTTTTCCTTTCTGTACAGAATGATGAATGCTGTGATTTGTCGGTCTCACCTGTTTTCACTAAATTTTAGTATTTTTGTATTATAAAATAGTGTATTTTAATGCAGAAGAAATAACACAGAATAAACGGATGATTTTCTTTTACGAGTCAATGAAGCAAGGGGGAAGCTTCTTGCTACCAGTTTATAACCACGCGAGGGCGAGGGACGGCTGTGTATTGGAGGGGGGGGGGGGGGGGGGGGGGCACTCCTGTCGCGTTATGTGGCGCTCAAGCCGTCTGCGGACTGAATTAAGACGGCGGCTCCTCGGCGTGGCGGTGTGCTCCCCGCGGCCCCGGCACGGTCAGCGGCGGGAGAGGCGGCGGGCTCCGGGCTGCCCGATGACGGAGCAGGCCCCACCGGCGGGGAAGGGGGCACCCGCGCGGGCGCTCACCGCCCAAACCTTCCCGGAGCTGCGCAACTCGCTTTTACAACCAGCTTCAGCGCGCTGGGGGCCGGGCCGCCGCGTCCGGAGACCCCCCCGGCCCGGTGCATGTCCGCGCCGCCATGTTGCGAGGAGGGGCGGGGCGGCACCCCGCCCTCACCGTGGAGACGGAAGCGCCGTGTCGTCACGTCCGGTCCCGGTGCGCCCAGCCAATGGCGGGGGCGGGCCGCCTTTTGGCGCCGAATGCGAAGCCGGGCGGGAGTGAGGCGGCGTGAAGGGCGCCCCCGGCGGCGGGGCGGCCTCCCCCGGCCCCGTCATGGCGGCCGTGCCGCAGAACAACCTGCGGGAGCAGCTGCGGCTCCACTCGGCCCGCGGCGGGCTGGGCCAGCCGCCCCCGCCGCGGCCCCGGCCGGCGTGAGTAGCGCGGGGCCCGGCGGGCGGGCCGCGGCCGGCTGCGGGCGCTGACGAGGGGCTCGTCTCTTTGCAGGGGCTTCGTCTTCAGGAAGGTCGGCCCGGCCCGGGAGGCGCGGGGCCCCGCCGCCGCGCTGCGGGACAAGGACGTGAACACCTCCCTGGCCGCGCTCGCCGCGTCCCCCCCGGCCTCCGCGGAGAGGAAAGCGGGCGCCCAGGATGCCTTCCCGGGAGGGGGGGGGTGCTGCCGGCCCCGGGGCCGCGGCCGACGGCTGGGACGACATGGACGACTTCGACCTGTCGGGCGCCGAGCGGTACTGCCGGGCGCCGGGGCCCTCCCCGCCGGCCCGAGCCCCCCGCCGGCCGCCCCCGCGCCGGGCCGAGCGCCCCGCCGGCCCCGGGCCCCCGCCCCGCGCCGACCGGGGGCATCCCGCTGGCTGCGGCGGGGTCAGGGCCGCAGGCCTCGCCCAGGGCTGCGCTGCTGAGGTGATTTTAATTGAGGACGGGGAGGAGGCGCAGCCAGGTAACGGGGTACTTCGGAGTGGAGGAGAATCCGCTCGGGTCTGCGCCCGGAGGCCGCCCGGTTCCCCTCGCTCCCCGCCCGGAGGCCGCCCGGTTTCTCTGCCCGGAGGCCGGGGGAGCCGGGTGCCCGCCGCCGAGCCGCGGTCGCGGGGCCGGGGGTTTCGTCCCGGTGACCACGGCGCAGGGCTGCGGGTCGCGGAGAAGCGGCAGCCGGTGGCGGGGCCGTGCCGGGGCTGCAGGGCTGCTTCCCGTGCGGCGGCGCGGCAGCGAAGGGCAGCCGTCCGGAGGGACGTTACAGCGAGAAAAGCGCTTGGAAAATTCATACGAGAGAGACGTGAAATAATCTTACGCCTTAACGTAACGATGAGAAATATTAAACCAGGAAAAAAAGATCTCTTTCAATTTGAAACTAAACAAACAAAGAAAACCCCACCAAAACCTCCGACCCTCGATTGTGACCGCAGAGTTCATGGCCATCAGCCAGAGTCCGTCCTCAGTGGCTCTGTGTTCCACACCTGACCTGTCACGTTTGGAAACTTTTAATCTTTATTTGTGAAATTAATACGTTTATGCGTCTGGATGGTGTTGAACAGTGTTCTGTGATGCTGCAGTTACACTAAGTGGCGAAAGGATTTGTGAACTGTATTTTTCTTCTTAAGAAGGCTTTGTTACCTTTTTTAGCTCTTTCTGAGAAATGAATTTCAATATATTGATGATATTGGCCTTTCTTACTAGGCTCCGTCTCAGAAGGCACTATACGTGTAAATTTACCTTCCAGTTCCAGTACAGGGACCATGCTAGTTCATGAGTCTACGCTCTTTTAGAGCTATTATTTAACATAACAATAGTTTTCTATTAAATCTCTTGTAGCAAAATATACCTCTTAAGTGTTTCTCTGCTGACAGGGGAAGGTAACTATAGGCACGCCAAAGAACTTTTCCACTTAAAAGAGGGTTTGTGGGTGTTTTGTCTGTTTTTAAGGAGGGAGCAAAAGGGAGCAGTAATAGCTTTTTTTTTTGTTTTCTTTGTCCTTTAAAAGTCAGAAACTGGCTGTTAATTTTTCCCCTCTGTCCTTTTGCGTTTTTGTTTATACCAGAACGAGTTTATGGTTGATGTTAATACCCTTCTCTTTCAGCTGCCAGTGATAAAGGCGGTGAGAGCCAGAAGCCAAGCAGCCCTGAGAAGAGCAGCCCCCCTGAAGTGGGTGAGGCCGCCCTCGAGCCCTTTGTGGGCACTGAGCTTGAGGAGGATGATTACTTGGACATCGTTCCACCCTCCCCTGAAGAAGACCTGCCTTCCTTCTCACCTGCTGTAAAAAGCATCAGGTAAAAGACCGTTCATTGGTAAGACTGTCTGTCTTTGGGACGAATTTAAAAAGCACCAGGAAAGACAGGGAGCTAGTGCTTGTGAAAAGCTTGCGGATTGAGTTGGCTGTGTCGGTCCGTTGTGCGGCAGGGTGGCAGTTGACAGCCACTGGTAGTATCTTATGAAATACTTTTTGCTTTATGGCCAACGTTTAAGGTGGCTTTTGCTTCAGAAAAAAACAGAGGTATTTCTCCTTTCGTAGTGAGAGGAAAAAAAAGAAATGACTGAAGCAAGTCTCTACGTGTTGGCACATGGGAGGAGTGACCAACTGCTCAGCTACCTGGATTTTAACTGCGTTTTCAGAAGTTTGTTCATCTTTTACTCACATCGTAAATGCTGTTATTCTGAAAGATAAACTTCTCTGATGGAAATGCCTTGATTTACCAATATCAGTACTTTAATGAATTTTTCTTTTAATATTAGTAATATTTTCAAAGAATCTCCCACTGATGGAAGATCCACGGCAGCTAGCGCTGAGTCCGGGCCTGGGAAGGTCGCCACAACGCAGCCTGTTGCTGAGAGTGACCCTGCGGAGGATGCAGGTACACGAATCATTTGGGAATGTTACGCCTTAGATTTTGGGGATGGTCTTGTTCTCCCGTGTATCCCACGTAACCTGAGAGCATTCACTGGCAGTGACCGTGGGACTGGGGCTCCTACGGGGTTTTCAGGTGTCGCGTACGCGTTGTGTAGGCTCAGGGGTGTTGTCTGATCCAGATCCTGGGGTTGTCGGTACCAGGCTGGGATACGGCACAGACTTCTTTTTCACAACTTAAAAGCACAGATCGACCAAATGGTTCCTGAAGTCAGCCACAGCCCGGAGGCACATCCCTGTAAGCTGGAGCTGCGTCAGCCCTCCCGTTTGATTCCCGCAGGGCCTGGCTTCGGGAACTACTGAGCTAGAATGTTTCTGAGTTTCACTTGCAGAGTCAAAAGTTACTAAGTATAGGTGAGCCACAGCCTGGCTTTAAGGCTGCAGGTTCAGACTTTCCTCTCAAGATGTGTAAAAATGTAGCTTGTGGTACTGTTCTACAGTGCCATTTAAAATTTTGCGTTTATAAATGCCCAGAGGAGCATTTTTATATTTATGTTTTAATAATGCTGTTCTGGAAATCAATTTAATCAAGCTCGTCATGCTTTAGTGTACCTGTAGCCAACGTCTGGTCCATGTGGACCATCAGCTTGTTGCAGGAGGCACCCTTCCACTGCCCAGTAAATCGGGGTTAGGCAAGTGTAGCAGAGGGCAGGATTTAGCCGGAGGGATCACACCCCCGGCAGCAGCGGTCTGAGGTCCCGTGCGGTGCATCGGCAAAATCTGGATTGGGAAGTGGGCAAAATCTGGACCTAGATTTGAAAGGGAAGGTCGTGAGGTGACGAGTGCTGACGTTCACACGTGGGAGGCTTTCTGCAGGACTCCCAAGACTCGAACTGCAGTGTAGTATTTTGATGAAATGTGTTTTAGTGTGTTTGGGGAGGGGTATTTGGGATAAGCAAAACATGTAAACTCGAGTGTTTTTTGAAAGAAGTTCGAAAGAACTGTGACAAGTTGGAAAATATATATATATAGATGGATAATTAAAAGGCAAGGGCAAAAATACGTAGACTAGATGAGTTTGTGCACACAGAAACAGTTAAATATATATTGAAAGTAAATTATTTAGACTTCTTTATTGTAATTTACTGTCTTTTGGGAGAGTGATATCATCTTGTTACATATTGCAATAAAAATTAGTATTACTGCCTGCTAAAATCTCTCCGTCTAACAGAGAAAGGCTTGCATTTGGAGCAGCAGCTCTACGGCGTCATGGATGATATCTGCCAGCTGGTGGATGCCATTCCGCTTCAGGAGCTGCAGTCCCTGTCCTGTGCCAAGCAGCTCCTCCAGCACAGAGACCGCAGGTACGCTTCAGCGGGCGCCGTCGCCGCTCCGTGCCCCGTGCCAAGCGGTGTGGTGCCTGCAGGTGTCTCTGTCCCCCTGAAAAGAGGGCGCGGAAGGGTTTTTTACAAAGCTTAAAATCACTGACCCGGTGCGTGGAAAAAAATACCCCCAGCTGCTGGAAGCGTTACCAGTCCCAGCGTTCAGCCCGAGGCACAGGCAGTCCTGTGGCCTTTCTCTGGAAGGCGACTGGCCCCAGCTGCCTCCAAAGCAGCAGGGTGATGTGATCGAACCTGCTAGGTGTCATCCAGACTGCTTGTAACCGGAGGCATTAATTTAATATTCCCTCGATGAGACTCGCTGTCACTGACTGCACTGATCGTCACTTCTCCTGATGTCCACGTACTTGTCATCTTCCATTCTGATCACTGCCACTGCAGTCTGCTGCTTTAACTTCTGCATAACCTAGTGACGCAGTATCTGGACAAAGTATTGAGATCTGGCATTTTGGTTTGTTTTACTGGGCTGGGACGGTGTGCTTTTTCTGAACGTTCTCGGTAAAACTAATTTATTCTATTTCCTCTTATTTCTGTAGCCAGACATAGTCTTTAGAAAGTACATAAAACCACAATTTGGTTCAAGCATATTTTTACTTTTTTAACCTCAGGTTTATGCCTCTAAGGATTTTTTTTTTTTTTTTTTTTTTTGTGCTCTACCTTGCCTGGATCAGTTCCTTGCTATTAGGAATGCTTTTATTTTATGTCTGCAGAGAAGTGTAGTAATTTTGTAGTTACTTTCTTCAACTGAGTTCTGGTATTAGTCTCTCTTCCCTAGATTTGTTTGAAATATTTTTAAAATATAGTGACACAGAATACAATGTAACCACCATATGTTGAGATTTTTAATAGGAGAGAGACAAAACTGTTTAATGTATGTTGTAGAACTTGATAAATCATTGCTTGTGACTAAATTTTTTTTTTTTCCTTCTTCCTTCCCTTGCCACCTCTCCCAGGAGAAAATTGCTAGCTAATTCTGTCACTTTGAACAAAAGTAGCATAAACAACACTTTTCCCAGGAGCTGGAAGGCAGGTGTGGAGCGGGGCCCTCTGGCATCTCCTGGTACTGCTCTGTGTTCTGGCCCGAACTGGAGCTTCAGTTCTGACAGAAACTCCCCAAAATCCACAAACCTGCCATCTAGGCTTTCTGGGACTGTTAATTCAAGCGATTTTTCTACCAAAAAAAATCAGACCTTGGATACCTCTTATGCTT